>NW_023425584.1:445000-875000 GCF_014108245.1 Pipistrellus kuhlii
GGGAGAGGATGGAGGGGGGAGGGATGGAGGGGGGCGGAGGGGGGAGAGGATGGAGGGGGGCGGGGCAGAGGGGGGCGGAGGGGGGAGGGGATGGAGGGGGAGAAGGGGGGAGGGGATGGAGGGGGGCGGGGCAGAGGGGGCGGAGGGGGAGAGGATGGAGGGGGCGGGGCAGAGGGGGGCGGAGGGGGGAGAGGATGGAGGGGGGAGGGATGGGGGGGCGGAAGGGGGGAGAGATGGAGGGGGCGAAGGGGCAGTGCATTGGGGGAGGGGATTGGAGGGGGAGGGATGGAGGGGGGGGCGGAGGGGGGAGAGGATGGAGGGGGGCGAGGATGGAAGGGGCGGGGCAGAGGGGGGCGGAGGGGACGGAGGGGGGAGAAGGGGGGAGGGGATGGAGGGGGAGGGGATGGAGGGGGCAGGGCGGCAGCATTCACAGCGCCCTCCCAGCTGTGAGCCAGTGTGTGCTCGCCAGGCTGCCAGCGCCCGTCCACCTTCTGAGAGCCGAGCCGAGTGAGGGCCAGGAAGACACCCCTACACCCCCTTCCCCTCTCCTGGGGGGAGGGGCAGCATGCCCGAGCCTCTGGCCACTGCCCCCTCTGCACACGGTGCCTGGGCCTGCCAGCCTGCCCCGCGCACCGGGCAGGGTCTCCGGGGAGGGGTGGTCTCAGGAGCGGCCGCTGCAGACGGACCGGCAGGCACACCGGCCCACGTGCAGCGAATGTTAAACGGGCGGAGCGTTGTCTGTGAGCTCTGGCTCTGCGCAGGCTTTCCCGGCGGGCGGCTGGCTTCGGGGAAGGGCTGTAGTCAGTGGGAGGGGAGGCAGTGTTCCCCGTGCACAGGGAGGCCCAGGGCCTGGGCCGGGGCAGCGGGAGGAGGGGAGGGGAGGGCCGGCTCCCCAGGGCCTCTCCTCTTCCTTAAGACAATGTTTTTATTGACGTCAGAGGGGAAGGGAGAGGGAGAAACATCGCTGATGAGCGTCATGGATCAGCTGCCTTCTGAGGGCCCCACACGGGATCGAGCCCACAGCCTGGGCATGGCCCTGACCGGGAATCGAACCCTGACCTCTGATTCATAGGTTAATGCTCAACCATGGAGCCACAGCAGCCGGGCTACTCTCCGTTTTTTAAAAATTGATCTTTGATGCTCACCTGAAGGTATTTTTTCCACTGACTTTGAGAGAGCGGGAGGGGCGAGAGAGACATCGGTGAGGGAGACACGTTGATTGGTTGCCTCCCACATGTGCCCCGACAGAGGCAGGGATCCAGCCTGCAACCAGGCACATGCCCTTGGCCAGGAGTCGAACCCATGACCCCTCTGGTCCTCCAGTCAACACTACCCACTGAGCACCCCGGCCAGGGCTCCCCTTGGTCTTGCATTCCATTTCAGATGTGTGCCGGGAGCGGGGGCAGTGCTTTGGGGCACACACACCCCTTCCCAGGGAGGAGGAAGTCCCCACACCTGCTGCCTCACTGGGAGCCCAGGCCTTGGGGCACCTGCCTCTTCAGGAAGGACCCCCCCCCCCCCCCGGCAGTGCCTCCAGGGGGCGCCCCAGGCTGCACGCTGGGCCCCTCCAAGGCCTTTGGCTGTGCCCAGCAGGGAGCCGACCGCAGCTCACCCTTCGACCCTTCGCTAGAGCGCCGAACCCCAGCGAGCTGAAGGGAAGGCTTGGTGATCCTGGCTTCCCGTTTCCCTGGCGATGGGCGGGCGCATTCCCGCCTTACATCATCGGTCAGGCTGGTCTCTGAGGCGGCGAAGCAGAGTTCCCGAAGGAAGCGAGGGGCTGTGTGTGTGTGTGTGTGTGTGTGTGCGCGCGCACTCGGGCGCCCCTGACATACATTTCTATGGTTACAGGCCGGCTCTCCCTTCCCGGGAGGCTCCACACACTCCGGGCCCCCCGCCGCCGGCTGCCTCTGCTCTGACCGGCCTCGGGGAGCGCGTGGCAGGCTGTCTGATGTGCCCGCTGCCCGCCGTGCTGCTACCACTGTCTCCTAGCGCCACTGCCAGCTCGCCACGCGGGCATCGGCTATCAGGCGGGGCCTGGCACACGCCTCGGCCAACCCCAGGTCACTGGGGGCTCAGAGCAGCTCCGCCAGGGCCTGGGCCGGCAGCAGTGCACGCGGACAGACCACGGACACGCCTGTCTGCTGGGCGCTGGGAAGCCAGGCTCCCAGGACACGCGGACGCCGTCCTAGGCCCGTCCTCGCTGGGGCACCTCGCTTGGCCAGGAACACGTCTCTCCCTGGGGCCAAAGCAGAGTGGAGTGGGGTTCGGGGACGCCCCCCCTTCCTCTCCTGGTGCTCAAGTCCTCGCAGGAAACATGGGGGATGGATGGGGTGTCCGGAGGCGGCCAGCGTGCGGTCCCCGTGGCCCGGCAGACAGAACCCGCGCCTGGGAGCAATGAAACGGCAGCTTTCCAGGCGAGGATGACAATGGCGGCAAACGGCTTTATTCACAAGGGCCGCGGCTCGGGGCAGGGGGCTCACCCCCCAGTCTCAACAGCGAGGGCAGCTGGACACAGCAGACGGACGGACGCCCGCCCAGCGGCCTGCCCGCCCGCCCGGGTCGCACTCCAGAGGACACCTGGGCTTTAAGGACGCAGGAGGGGGTCAGCTGCTTGGGCTGGGGAGGGCGGGAGGTGGGCCAGCAGGTTGGTGTCGGCTCTCAGGTCCTCGGAGCCCGAGCCACCGGCCACTGTGCGACCTGTTCCCAGCCCCCCGTTCCCAGGGCGCCTGGCTGGCCTCCCCGCTGTGGACGGGCTGGCACCTCCTCTCCCAGCGCCACCCGCCTCAGGGACAGCCCGGTGCACAGCAGCGCCTGCCTCAGGGCCGTGCCCGTTCTCCTGCCACGCAGACGAGCCCTGGTCAGCACAGCCACACCCAGGCCACCCCGCCTCGCACCCTCCCGGTGACCACGCTCCACACACGCTGGCAGCCCCGCATCCGCCTGGCCTCCCCTCCTCTTCCTGCCCGCCTCCCGGGGCTGCAGTCTGTCTGTGTGGGGGGCGGGAGGGGTGCGGGGGGCAGGAACTGAGCTGAGGGTGGCCCTGTGGGACAGACAGCCGGCCAGGCCATGAGGGAGTGCCCCTGGAGCCTGAGGGGTGGTTCCCCCCACAGCTCCGCAGCCAATGATGTGAGGTCGCTGCCAGCTGGGTCTGGGGAGACAGGTGTGCTCACAGACAGGGCGAGGTGATGCCCAGGCGAGCAGAGAAATGGCCCAGAGCCACCCTCCCCGACACTCAGACCCCGGCCAGCCTCCCCAGGAGCCTCCGTCCTACCACCTCCCCGTCCCACCCCCAGGCTCACACAGGCCCTGCCCCCTGCCCCCTGCGGGCCTCAGCACTGGTGCCCACCTGGGCGCTGGAAGTGGGTGCCAGTCTGGCAGCAGGAGGGGGCGGGCCCTGGGTCCCAGCCCTGCACGTGTGCCCGGCAGGGGCCGGGCCATCTCCAGGGAACAGTCTCGGGTCTGAGGGGCTAGGCCACACATCATCCATCAAGTCACGGAGGCGTGGCGTGTGCTGAGGCCAGGGCACAGGACGTACACACATCCACACGGCCCAGGACACAAGTCTGCCCAGGCCCTGGGGGTCCCTCAGGCCCTTCGCCCGGAGCGGCTGGAGGGACAGACGTGCAGAGGCTGGCTCCGGGCGGAGGGGCCTCGGAACACGCAGCACCTGCGGGCTTTCCAGGCCACTGGCCCTGGACGGGGCGGGCACCGGGACGGCCCAGCCTGTGCCGGCACCAAGCAGCCGGCAGGGAGGGGGTCGGGCTCCCCCCTGCAGACACCAGCCCGGGAGGCGAGCACCGGCCCCACAAACCAGCCACACAGAAGCCGGAGGTGCGGGGGAGAGCGGGTCCTGTTCTCCCGAGAAAGTGGGCCGGTCAGGGCCCGTCCTCCGGCAGCTTCCTCCTGAGCGAGCCCTCCGCCGACAGCGTGTCCCCGAGTGCGGGGCGCCTGCAGGGGGCCAGGGCGGGGGGCAGGGGGGCGCTTCTCTTGGCGGGCAGAGCTGGAGCCATGACGACCTCGTCCGAGTCGTCCGAGTCTGCGTCTTCCCAGGGCGCGGGCGCGGGCGGGGACCCGGCTGGAAGGAACCGGGGAGGGGGTCACCTGCCGCCCGCCGGCAGGAAACGCAGGGTTCCTGCCAGAGCGGTTGGACAGACCCAGACCCGCTTCTCACCGCCTAGCCACCCCGCCTCTCGGCTCAGCTCCGAACACTGGCCTTTCCGACACGCAAACGCCGAGGCAGGCCTTGCCGGCACCGGCACCGGCGGCTGAGTGTGGGGCTCCCGAGCGCGATGGCAGCAGGTCTGGCAGGCGGTGGCGGCAAATGCTGGCCCGGGCCACCAGCCTCCTCCTGAGCATCGCCCGTCAGGGGCGGAGCAGGACCACGGCTCCCCGCACAGCTGAGCTGCCATGGGCCGGGACCCCCCGGGAGACCCTCGCTCTCTGCCTGGCGGATCGGAGGGGAGACGGGGCTGAGCCGGAGGGAGAAGAGGGAGCTCTCGCCGCATCAGCTTCCTCTGACTCAGGGAAATGGTCACCGAAGTGGAAACTTATGAAAATAAAAACCTGGCCCTGGCCGGGCTGGCTCAGTGGACAGAGTGTCGCCTTGGGGAAGGGTCTCAGGTTCGATTCCAGCCAAGGGCTTGTAGCAGGCTCCTCCCTGGCCCAGGCCCTGGCCCAGCTCTTGCAGAAGGCAACCCACCGATGTTTCTCTCTTATATCGATGTTCCTCTCTCCCCCTCTCTCCCACTCTCCCTAAAACCAATGGAAAAACACCCTCGGGTGAGGATTAACAAAAAAGCCACGTCAGTATTCAAAGTTAGCCCAGGCCTTTCCCCTCAAACCAGACTGAACGGCTCCGGGCCGTCACACAGGCTGGTCCGGGGAGCAGGCTGCACACGGAGTGGCGGTGGCGGCTGCCGGGAGGCGGGCGACACCGCAGCCCGATCACAGGACCAGGCCGCACCGGCTCTGCAGGCCGGGGAGCCCGTGCCCCAGTGCAGGGGCTGGGCGGGTCCCTGGACCGTCTGCTGAGCTTTACAGACGGAGGTTTGGAGTTCGAGTGAGAGCCCGGACAAGGCTGCCAAGGGCGACGGAGACGGTAAGACGGTTTCCGATGGGGATTCCGGGCGAGCTGTGTGCAGACTCAGCGGGTCCTGGAACCTCCCCTCCCCGCTGCAGGGAAGGTGCTGGGCCGAGGGCACCTCCTTCCCCGCCCGTGGCCACTGCTGCCCGTGGCCTCCCACTCACCAGGGCAGGACTGCGGGGCTGGGCCCTCCACGGCGTCCCCGCTGCTCCCTTCGCCGTCTTCCTGACCTGAAACACGAGGCCCGAAGCGGAGTCAGCGCCGGGCGGACCCACGGCCTCCGTCCTCCCGGCACCTCCGTTCAGATCTAAGGCTGCAGGCTCAGATCTCCACCCGCCTGGCTCCTTCCCCTCCAGCAGGTGGAGGTGAGCTGCCCAGTTGCAGGACGAGGTAGGAGGGTCCCCAGGACAGAGGGAGCCCTGGATCTGGGGGCTGAGAGCAATTCCCAGCTGCCTCCTCACAGGGTCCCGCCACCGTTCCCGCCAGCGGCCCGGGCCTTCCTGAGCGGAAAGGAAACCCAGCCCCGGGGCCGGCGAGGGAGGCCCAGCTGGAGCCGAGCACAGGGCCGGGGCGCCTGCCTCAGCGGGGACCGGGCCGAGGCGGGGACCGGGCAGCAGCGGGGGCGGGGCACCTGTGCTGGTTCTGAGTCCAGGAAGTGCGTGGGGCTCGCCTGCCCTCCCACAGCCCCGGGGAGGGGGCGCTGTGATGGGGAGGCGGGGTAGAGAGGTGGGGGGAGGCTCAGTCTGCAGGTGCAGGGATCGGGCCCTCACGCGCTCCGTGTCCTGTGCTCCGGGGGGTGGGCTGTGGCCCTGGCACCGACACGCGATGACGTGACTCACCGGCAGGTGCTGCGGCGGGGGCAGGCGAGGAGGGCGTGCTGAGTGCGGCCGGAGCAGGCGTCCTGGTGGGGGCGGCAGGGAGCGCCCCGGGACTGGAAGAGAGACCGCAGCTGGGCTTGCTGGCTTCAGGGACACTAGCCCGTCAGGGTGGGCGGCAGGGAGCTGCGCCCTGGCCGAACCCATCCTGGCACAGCTGGCCGTGGGGGCTCCCCCAGGCCTCGGTCAGCCTGCCGCATGCTCACTGAGGCCGGACCTCAGACACCCCTCCCTGCTGCCCGTCCTCCTCCCGCTGGCTGAGTGCCAGGGGCGGGGGGCGCCGTGGTCGTAGGCAGCCGGACCATGCGGCTCTGTGTGGCTGCCACTCGGCGTGGAGGAGCTGTGGGCCCAGCAGGCGGAGACACGGAGGTGTGGAGGGGGACAGCAGCATACACCGGCCGGGGAGCCTCGCTGTGGACCCACCGCGGCCGAGCTCGCTCAGAGGGGCTGAGTCCTGCCTCAGGGCAGCGTGACCAGCAACAGCACGAATCCCTCAGGACGGTGTGCCAGCAGGAGGCCCTGAGCCGGGGTGGGGGGGGGCCCGCGGTTCCTCAGAAAGGGGGGGTGCACTGGGACATGATGCAGCCAGTCCATGTGCTGGGCTCTGCCAGCCCCATGGGCCTCACCCTCCTGCCTGACCTGCCCGTCTGACCAGGACGGGGGTGGGTTTTGGCAGGTGTGGCTTTTGCCCTGGCCCAGCCCCCTCCACCCTGTGCCAGCGCACCTGTGCCAGGGACAGCAGGCGGGCCTGCCCGGCGCTCACCTGGGCCTGACCCGTGCCAGGTGTGCCCGGAAGACCGACTGGATGAGGATGACGGCCGCCTCCTGCCGGGGGTCGCCCTCGGCCTGGACCACGGGGCTCGGAGGGCGGGGTGAGGGCGGGCTCTGTGGGTAGCGACAGGGCGAGCCCTGAACCCTCCGCCCTCGGGTGGCACAGCTCCCTCGGGGGCGGCCCCTCCTTCCAGGCAGAGTTCCCGGTGCAGGTCAGTTCCTGGCGCTGGAGACCTCAGAGGACGCCCCCATTCCCGAGGAGAGGCGCCCGCTCCGGTCTAAGCTCCCATCTGAACGGCAGGAAGGACCTTCGCCGGGTGTCCCAGCGCCGCCACGTGACTGGGTGCTGGGGAGCGCCAGGCGGGCCTGCAGGGCCGGGAGGGAGGCAGGACCACCGGGGGGAGGCGGGATGGGGACGGGGAGGGGCCGCTGGGCCCCGCCCTGGGGGGTACCTGGATGGGGAGGCCGGGCGCACGGGGAGGTCCGGGACCACACGCTGGGCTCGCCAAGAGCCTCGCCCGAGCCAGGTGTCCCCGGAAGGCCGCCTGCAGCACCGTGGCCGCCTGGCAGGGAGAGGACAGGAGATGGGTTAATGCCCAGGAGGTGGGGGTTGGGACCAGGGGAGATTTTGGGGGGAAGCTCCAAGAGCAGAGGCAGGGCGTCCCTCATGTCCGACCGCATGGTCACCGAGACTGGGCGCCTCTCTCACCAGCCCGGCCCCGTGACCGTGACCGTGACCGTGACCGTGAGCCCCGGAGGCTCAGTGTGTGCGTGAACCACGTCACACGCCGTCCGCACCCCGGAGGAGCGGCCGCACGACCTCGCCTCGCTGTGTCTTCCGAAGGATTCCCTGGGACCAGGACTGAGCTGCCGGAGCCCCCCCACGCTCACCTCCTCGGAAGCTGGGCCCAAACCCGCTCACCTCGTCCAGCGCGGCCTTTCTCTTCTGAAACAGACAAGGCCCGAGTCAGCGCGAGGAGCAGGTCTCCCCTCGGAGCCGTTCCCTGTCCGGCCCCGCCAGTCCCGGGGGCGGGAGGCAGAGGTGCCCACTCTGCCAGGCCTGGGACTGTCCTGCCCCTGCCATGGTGCGCGCTCACTCCTCCCAGGGCCCTCGCGCCTGCAGGGTGGTGTTTGCCCTCCCAGGCACACCATCCTCGGCCGTCTGTCCTGTCCCATGTCCTCCTGAACCAACCACAGGCCCGCCCGTCCGAGGGGCCCGGAGGGTCGGTGAACAGACAGCAGAGGTTTCGGCGGCTGGGAGGGCCTCAACACCGCCTGGTGGGTGCAGCCCCGCAGGGCCTGGTTGCCCGCACCTGGCGCCTGTACGCCTTCCACCGGGCCTGCAGGGTGCTGGCAGCCGCGTGCCTCCGCTGCTCCGAGCAGGCGCAGGGCGGGGCCGGGCTGTCCTTGCTGGCGCCGGGCTCCGGGTCTTGTTGAGGAGGACTTCCCGCCGGCCGGGGCTCCTCCGGGGCCTGCAAGGAACCAGGGTGCAGGGTCACTGGCCCCGACAGCCTGTGCGGTGCGGAGAGGTCTGCGCCCGCACGCCCAGGGGACGCCCCGGAGTCTGCGCCCGGGGGACGCCCCGGAGTCTGCGCCCGGGGGACGCCCCGGGGTCTGCGCCCAGGGGATGCTCGGAAGGGCTTTGCTGCCTGGCCCTCGGGGGTGCTCTCCAGGGTGCAGGCTCCCGGAGGCAGCCGGTGGCTTTGCACAGGCCAGAACGCCTGCTGTCCGGCGCTCGGTCTGTGGCTGACGCAGGTACAAATGCGGGCCTTCGGGCGAGGGCAGGCTCCTGGCCGGCTTTGAAGGAGAAAGCAGCAAGAACGGCTCCGTGACGGCCAGTGAGCCCGAGTGGTGCCACGTGGGGTCCACACGCACGGCCCACAGGACCCGCTCCAGGCCGCCACCGGCACCACGTCCTCACGGGGGCTCCGTGGGGACACGTGGAGGCCGTACCTCAGGGGGCCCCTCGGCGGGGCCGACTGCCTCTTCCTCCTTGGCTGCCTCCAGGTCCTGACACCTCCTGGTCAGCGCTCCCATCTCCTCCCTGTGGGGGGACAGGGGCGCCGGCTGTGTCACCGGTGCGCAGCGTCCGCGTGACACCCGGCGGCAGACAGTGGTGTGGGCCCAGCCGCCACGCGGCACCGCACCGGCACGCGTGCCGTCCCGTCGGCGGGAGCGCCGTGGGGCCGGCACCCAGCATCGCTCCGGCCAGCGGGAACGGGAGAGGCTGACAGTGCGAGCGGGTGCTTGGTGGGCGTAAGAAGCAACGCGGCTCAGTGGGGGTGGTTGGTCCCGAGGCGGCTAAGGGAGCGAAAGCCTCAGCTGGACCCGCCCCCTGGCCCGCCCGCGCACCACAGCCTCGCCTTTCTCCTGAGAACAAGCATCACTTCGATTCTGGTGGCGGGGCTGGGGGAGGCGGTGGGGGCCAGGGGGAGGCCTCTGGGGGAGTCGGGGGGAGGCCCGGCCACGGGGGGTGAGGACTGGCAGGAGTGAGCTGTCCCTGGAGCCGCTCCCACTCCCGCATCTCCCGCCCCTATAGCTGGAAGGAAGTGCTGTCCTGGTGTACGTTTAAGAACACACTTTTGTAAAAGTGAAGTTTATTTCAGAAGCCTGTCTTAGTGATCACTCTGAGAGCGCAGATCCCTGCTCGGCCTCGTGGGGGCTTCTCATTGTGTAAAAGCCGCTATTTTAGAGCACACAGCGGGGCCCAGTACACTCCTGGTGTTGGGGAGCCCAGAGCCCCGCACCCCCCTTCACCCCCATGCCCCGGCCTCGCCCTGCAACCACTGACCCCTCCCCGCCTGCCCGGCCTGCTCTGGACATGCCAGGTCCTCGGCAGCCTGCCTGCCTGACACTTCATGGACATGTCTGAGGCCTGTCCATGCGTGGTGCGTGTCCGACTGTGTCCTTCTCGTTCCCTGGCAGGACACACTCCGTTCTCTCTATCCACCCACCACGGACATTGGGTGGACCAGGAGGCACCGTCCCAGGAGGCCGGACGGGGCGCGGGGCGTGAGGGTGTGGGTGGAGGTGCCGGGCCGCTGGCTGGCTGGCCGGCCCGAGGAGCAGCCATGCCGCTGGCTCCTGGCTCGCTCACCTCAGAGCCGCCTCCCGCGCTCGCCTCGCCTCCTCTCCTCGCCGCAGCTCCTCCAGCTCCGCCTCCAGGTCGGCCTTGGCCTGGAGCAGCTGCCTCACCTCCAGGCTGCAGAGACCAGACGTGAGGGTCAGCCCCCAGCGGCCGGCACTGCAGGGGGCTCAGCCAGCAGCCCCTCCCGTCTTTACGAAGGCGGGCGAACAGGGGCGGGGGGCGAGGCAGAGCCAGGGTGGGCGAGCCCACACCACATGCCACCAAACGCCACCGCCGCCAGCCAGAGCAGAGGCGGCAGGGACAGTGGCGAGCAGCCCTGCTCCACCGTCCTGGGGACAGGCCTGTCCACAGGGAGTGGCTGGGGCGGGGGCTCCAGGAGGCCTCAGCCGGAAGCCCGGCCGCACACATGGTGGTGGGCAGAGCGCACACAGCAGGTTCCGGAAGCAGCTGCTGCCAGGTGAGGCTCAGGGGCCGTCACAGACGCCTCTGCCCTCCCAGCCTCGCCGCTCGCTCCCCGACACACCCGCCTTCAGGAAGAGCCGCCACCTTGCTCCTGGATGCACTCAGGCTTCCCTGCAGGCGGTGCCAGGGCGCGGCTCCGCTGTCAGATGCAGCGGGCACTCAGCCACCGGGCAGCGGGAGTCCTCCTGGCCTGGATGTGCACAGGGCACCAGGGGTCTCAGCGGGCACTGTCAGATTGCCCCCGGCCTCCAACCAGCCCCCGGTGGGCGGGCCGAGGCGCGGGGTGCTGGCTCCCGCCATTGAGCAGCAGTCTGAGATGCGGTCTCAGAAGCCGCTCGGCTCGGTTCCTCTCGCAGAGCCGGGCCATAGAACTCGGCTCTCTACCCGTCAGGCAGGTGTCGGACACGGGGGAGCCTGTGGGCCTCCGCACAGGATTGGAGGAGTGGCCGTCCTCCCAGCTCAGTGAGGGGCCTGAGGCCGCCTGTCAGTGACGCAGTGTGGCCGATGCCTGTCCCTCCACCACTCCTGCGGCCTGCACTTCGCAGCCAGAACCCTACAAGCGCTGCGGGGCTGCAGAGAGCCGAGCCCGCCCTCGAGGGCGTAAGCCTGGGAGGACGCAGCTCAGCGGAGGCCGCTCGGAGGGACACGTACTCTCTGTCCTGCAGCTGGGCCTGCAGGGCCTTCCGCTCGCCCTTGAGGCTCCGCAGGGCGCCCCGGAGATGCTCGCTGTCCTCCTGGCACTCGCTGTCCTGGGGGCGCTCGCTGTCCTCCTGGGGCTCAGGGCACGGCTGCTGGTGCCCCCACGTGCCGGAAGCGGAGAGCGCCAGGGGGTCCGACCAGACCCCGTTCGGGGCCTGCGGTTTGGAGCTTTCCATCGAACTGATCTTCTGGGGGCAACACAGGCTGTTAGACCTTATCCTGGCCATCCCCGCTCCCCTCCCCGGATCCATCGGCCGGACAAGCCTCCCTGGGCCTTTCCTTCCCGACAAGCTCGGTTTAAAGCCCAGATCATAGAGTTGTACGTGTTGCTTCTAAACACGTGAAGTTACAGGGTCACTTGGCTCTGAGCCCCCTCCGGCTGCTCGGGCGCCACGTCAGCGTGATCTCGGCGTGCAGGAGGCGTGCATGTGGCTGGGCACGTCTGTGAGTGCAGGCAGCACACGCAATGAGGAAACCACCGCGATGCGTGGGCAGCGGGAGCCACACGGGCCGGGCAGCGGCTCTCTGAGGTGCTGGGCCCTCTGCACCCACCCTGCCCGGCCCGCGCCCTCTGGCCTGCGCCCATCTGCGGTCAGCCCCATGCTCAGGGCCACGCTCAGTCCCCGCGTCCAGGAGCAAAGCCCTGCCTGTCCCACCTCCACCCCACAAGGCGGCCCTGACCAGCAGGGAGCGTGCTGGGCGGGCACTCACCTTCTCCAGCTCCGCGATCCGGCGCAGCAGCCGGGGCTTGCTCCACTCTGCACACCCTGGCAGAGGCACGGCATTCAGGACACTGGGCCTCAGCCACCCGTCCTCGCCTGGCACCGCCCGGGCCCGTGAGGCGGCAGAGTCCTGCTCCAAAGGGCTTCTCTGCAGCGGGGAGTCTGGCCCCCCCTGTGGAGTCCCGGCGCCTCGGCCTCAGGCGACCCGGGTCTGCCCCGTCAGTCAGGCTCTTCAAGGCCATGGTCCCCTCTGTGCCAGCCCACAGCCGCCCCTCCGCAGCCTCTCCTGGTCTCCGCTCGCTCCTGGCCCCTCTGCTCACTCACAGGTGCTGATGTCGCCAGGCCACCTGCTCCGATGGCCACCAGGCCTTGGTCCGCCAAAGCCTCGGCCCTGACCTCACTCCCCGCCCCAAACCTGCACCTCTCCGCCCTCATCCCGCCTGCCCACCCGACCTGCTGGCTCCCCCCGCCCCCGGCACCATGTCACCCAGGCAGGAGCCGGGCACGGCAGGGGCACGTAAGTCCCGGCCCGTCAGCTGGCTGCCCAGTGGCAGAAACCTGCCCTGGCGGCCTTGCGGGGGGTGGGGGAGGGAGTACCCTTGGTCCGGGCGACGGTGGGCGAGCTGCTGAGCACGCGGTCCAGGTCCTCCTTGAGGCTCTGGTTCTCCTCGGTGAGCTCCTGCACGCTGCGCGACAGGCTCAGCAGCGCGCCGCTCAGCTTCCTCTGCCGCCGCAGGCCGGCCTTCCGCTCCATCACGGGCCTGCGGGCCGCACCGCTCAGGCCCCTGGGACACGCACTCTGACCCACCAGCCCGCAGGGCTCCGCCCCCGCACCAGCACCGCGGTGGAGGCCCAGCTGCGGACCCTGGTGCATGCACACCCCTCCCTCCAGCCCAGAGCGGCCTCCGCCCTCCCAGGCTCCGCCCGCCGCACGCGCCGTCCACAGGGGCCTGGTCAGCACGGACACGCCGGGTCGGACAGGCGCTGCCGGAGCCTCGGCTCGGTCACTGAGTGTCGCCCGCACCTGTCTGACCGCCCGCGCCCTGTGCCATGCCCCCAGCACCCTGGCGTCTGGAAGCCGTGCCAGCTGCCTGGGGGCAGTGGGAGGAGTGGTCAGTGACTGCACAGGCCATGCTGTTGGCAGGGAGAGGGCGCGGGGGCACGGCCGTGACCGCGGCGAAGGGACGCCGGCAGGAGTGCGTGTCACACGAGGTGTCGTACTTGCGTCCCGGCGTCTCCGAGTTCGCCAGCAGCGTCTGGAGGCGGTGGATCTGGGCACAGAGAGAGGCATTGAGCCCAGCGCCACGGACGCCCTCCGGAGCGCAGTCACAGGCCCGCCTGCCGTGCCAGAGGGAGGCGCTGTGCCTGACCATGTTCGCGTGGCGGGGGCGGGGTCCCCACTGTGCCGCCGTGGCCACCCCCGCCAGCAGCGACCCTCCCTCTGTGCCAGCCCACGCTGCTGGCAGAGGACACCCACCTCCTCGTAGTACGTCTCCATGACAACCCGCATCTCCTCCAGGCTGGTGGTCTTCATGTCCGTCTGCAGCTTGCTGAAACAAGTCCCGCGTGAGCAGAGCCGCCCCGGGAAGGGGACAGGCGCCCTGACAGGCATCACTAGGGCGAGCTGTCCTTGGGGCGGGGCCTCAGGAGGGGGTGGGCGTCCGGGGCAGAGTGTAACAGGACAGAGAAGTGCTCTCTCCGTCCGTCCGTCCGGCCAGCAGTCTCCCCTCCCAGCTGCTGACGGACAGGGAGCGGCACCCAGAGGCGGTGGAGAGCAGGCCCTCTGCACGGGGGCTGGCACGTGACCGGTACAGCAGAGACAGAGGGAACCGCTGCACAACAGAGCAGAGCCCGAGCTCCGAGCCAATGCCACAGCGGGAGGGCTCCCGTCCCGCCTCCCACGGCGGGGGCAGGGGAGGGGGCGGCCGGGACAAGCCACGCTTCAGGGCTTCTTGTGTCAAGACCCTCAGGTCCTGCTGCAGGGGAGAGTGAGCACAGGGGCCAGAGGTTTCAATGTGGCAGCACCGGAAAGACAAGGACACCCTGCTCCCTACTGACACCTGCAGGAGACGGCTAGTACTCACTCTCCTTTTCTGGGGGAAGACAAAGCTGGACCAGACCTGGAGCAGAGGGGGACCTGGGACAGAGGGGGCCCTGGACCAGAGGGGGACCTGGGGCAGAGGGGGGACCTGGACCAGAGGGGGACCTGGGGCAGAGGGGGACCTGGGGCAGAGGGGGGACCTGGAGCAGAGGGGGCCCTGGGGCAGAGGGGGACCTGGGGCAGAGGGGGGACCTGGGGCAGAGGGGGACCTGGGGCAGAGGGGGGACCTGGAGCAGAGGGGGCCCTGGGCAGAGGAGGAACCTGGGGCAGAGGAGGACCTGGGGCAGAGGAGGAACCTGGGGCAGAGGGGGACCTGGGGCAGAGGGGGACCTGGGGCAGAGGAGGAACCTGGGGCAGAGGGGGACCTGGGGCAGAGGGGGACCTGGGGCAGAGGAGGAACCTGGGGCAGAGGGGGACCTGGGACAGAGGGGGCCCTGGACCAGAGGGGGACCTGGGACAGAGGGGGACCTGGGACAGAGGGGGACCTGGGGCAGAGGGGGACCTGGGGCAGAGGGGGGACCTGGGGCAGAGGGGGCCCTGGACCAGAGGGGGACCTGGGGCAGAGGGGGACCTGGGGCAGGGGGGGACCTGGAGCAGAGGGGGGACCTGGGACAGAGGGGGGACCTGGGGCAGGGGGGGACCTGGGGCAGAGGGGGGACCTGGGGCAGAGGGGGCCCTGGGGCAGAGGAGGAACCTGGGGCAGAGGAGGGACCTGGGGCAGAGGGGCACCTGGGACAGAGGGGCACCTGGAGCAGAGGGGGACCTGGGGCAGAGAGGGGTGGGCGGGAAGTCAAGCTGCAGCTGAGAACCTGGAGCCAATGCCAGAGTGAGGCAGCAGGCCGCCCCCCCCCCCCCGTGGCAGCCCCAGGTGGTGCAGCCCCCCCCCCCCCCGTGGCAGCCCCAGGTGGTGCAGGCTGGCCCCCCTGCTCCCCCTCTCCCGCACCTGATGGTGCTGTCCTTGTCCTTGCACTGCTGCTCCAGCCGCAGGACCCTCTGCTTCAGCCCGTTGATGATCTGTAGCAGAGCCCAGGCCTGAGGCTGATGCTCCCTCCTGAGCCCGCCTGCCCCGGGGGCCGGTCTGTGCACTGCTGCTGCCGCCCATCGCCATCCCTCAGCGTGCCACGGGCATTAGCAGTGTGTGTGGGGGAGGTTCTGCTCGGCTCCGGCTCTGAACCAGGTGCCGGCGGCAGGCACTTGTTTAGTGGGGGGAGGCCCCGTGACCGCGTCTCCTACAGATTCCACCCATGGGGGCTGCTCAGCCGCCCTCCTCTGGCCCGGCCCCTCCCGGCCCCTCCCAGGCCCTCAGCGGCGTCCGGGAGGCCGGGCTCCGGGAGGGGGGTCTCAGGAAGCTCCGAGCCCCTCAGCTGCAGGCGCTGCACCCACGGGCGTGCTCTGGAGCGAAGGGGCCTCGCTCAGTGGACAGAGCTGACACTCACCCAGCCGGCGTCCGGCCTCTTCTCCCCCAGAGTCCACACGAAGTCTGGGCCCTGTGGGCAGGGAGGCGTGAGGAAAGCGGGCAGCCCGGCGCCCGACCACGCCTCTGGCCCAGGCGCGCCCGCAGCGGGCACTCACCCGGGCCGGGTCCAGCAGCTGCTCGATCTGCCGGTCCTTCCGGCTGTTCTCCTCCTCCAGGCGCCGGAGCTTCGTCCTCAGCAGGTCCGCGTCGCTTCTCTGAATGTGCAGTGACTGAGAAGGGAAAGACAGCATGGTGCACACACTGCGAGCACACCGGTGCACACGCACAGCACACACACACACCATACACCTTCCACACACCTGTACACACACCACACAACGTGCACACACACCACACACCTGTACACACACCACACACCTTCCACATACCTGTACACACACCACACAACGTGCACACACACCACACCTGTACACACACCGTGCACACACACCATACACCGTGCATACACCATACACCATCTATACACCTGTACACACACCATACACCGTGCACACATCATACACCTTCCACACACCTGTACACACATCACACACCGTGCACACACACACCATACACCTTCCACACACCTGTACACACACCATACACCGTGCACACACACCATACACCGTGCACACACACCATACACCTGTACACACACACCATACACCTGTACACACACCATACACCTTTCACACACCTGTACACACACACACCGTGCACACACCATACACCTTCCACACACCTGTACACACACCACACACCGTGCACACACCATACACCTTCCACACACCTGTACACACACCACACACCGTGCACACACCATACACCTTCCACACACCTGTACACACACCACACACCGTGCACACACACCATACACCTTCCACACACCTGTACACACACCACACACCGTGCACACACACCATACACCGTGCATACACCATACACCATCTATACACCTGTACACACACCATACACCGTGCACACATCATACACCTTCCACACACCTGTACACACATCACACACCGTGCACACACACCATACACCTTCCACACACCTGTACACAAACCATACACCTTCCACACACCTGTACACACACCATACACCGTGCACACACACCATACACCTTCCACACACCTGTACACAAACCATACACCTTCCACACACCTGTACACACACCACACACCGTGCACACACACCATACACCTTCCACACACCTGTACACACACCATACACCTGTGCACACACACCATACACCTGTACACACACCATACACCTTTCACACACCTGTACACACACCACACACCGTGCACACACCATACACCTTCCACACACCTGTACACACACCACACACCGTGCACACACCATACACCTTCCACACACCTGTACACACACCATACACCTTCCACACACCATGTACACACACCATACACCATACACACACCATACACCATACACACACCATACACCATGCACACACACCTGTGCATCTTCCACACACCTGTACACACACCATACACTGTGCACACACACCACACACCATGTACACACACCCTACACCACGTACACACACAGCACACACACACACCACACAGTGTACACACACCGCACACTGTGTACACACACAGGCACACAATGTGCACACACCCCACACTTCGTGCACACACATTACACATACCACACACGCACATCATGCACAAAGGGTGCACATATACACCAGGTTCACACACAGACATATATTACACACACACCAGCACATACTATGCACCCACACTCACACTCCACACATACACCTTGCATGCACACTGGCATGCACACACTGAGCTTATGCACCGGCTTACACATTGCGTGCAAACAGACAGCGGCGGCACCCAGTTCACCGTGCCTGGCTCCTCTCGATATGCAGCACGCACACAGCTCGGTGGGCGGAGGGGGTCACAGTAAGGAGACTGAGGGCATCACTGACCAGGGGGTAAGTGCCGGGAGGGGGGGGGAGAGCCACCACACAACCAGGAGCTCTCCCACCCAAAGGCCACGGGCACAAGGTCACGTGTTCTTTCCATGTGCACATGAGGAAGCACCCTCTCCCTCCGGGGGACCCTCAGTGCACACCCCACGGAGGGGCCAGCAGGCAGCCCATGCGGCGTGTCCAGCGGGTCAGCCAGGCAATGCGGGATCACCGGGAAAGGTAAGGGAGCAGCAGTGGGATCTGCTTCCGAAAACGGGAAGCACGTGCGTCCATGTGCCTCCTGCCGGCGCAGCTCTGGGCGTGTGGGAGAAGACAGGTGAGCTAGGAAGCCGGCCTGGCCCAGCAAATGGCGCCAGCAAGAACAGCCTGCTCTAACGGGGGTGAGAGAGTGGGTGGGGAAGGGGGAGGAGCCTGAGGGACAAGAGCCTCCCTGCCAGCTAAGGGGAGTGCGTCCGCTCCAGCCTGCAGGCTGCAGCAGGTGCCGCCCTCCGCCTGGGGGGAGGGGGGAGGTCAGAGACGGCCCATGGAGGGTCAGGACTTTCCATCATCCAGGGGCAATGAGGCCACACACACACCAAACACGATGGAAGACTTAAATCTTAACATGTCAACAATTACATGTGAGTGACCTAAACAGGTCAATGAGGGGAGAAACCAAGATGGCGGCATAGGTAAACACCTAAATTGCCGCCTCACACAACCATTTAAAGAATATAACTTAAAGACAAAATGGACATCATCCAGACGGGAAGACTGAATGACTGGAAATTCTACAGCTGGAAGGAAAGAGAAAACCACAAGGAAAATTCAGAGGAGCTGTGAAAACCTGAGGTACGGACCCGGGCACATGTGTGCGGAGAGGACAGAGCCGGAGAGGATGGGGCAGCTGAGTGCCTGACTGGCGTTCTCTAGCAGGAAGGAGATAAAAGCTCTGGACTGCGCTGAACCCCAGTTCTGACTGCACTGAACTCCGATTTTGAGCGAGACCCTGGGCACCCAGGCTCATACGAGGGGCGGGGGGGGGGAGGGGGGAGGGAGCCAGGGAATCTGGACTGTAAGGCGGAAACTCAGGGGAGCTGTGAAAGGCAGAGCTCCAAGGCCTGCACGTGAATGCATGCAGAGGATGGACTGTTGACTGGGCCGCTGGATTGCACACTGGCATGCACACACTGAGCATATGCACCGGCTCACACATCAGGTGAGCTCCAGACTGTGCTGAACCCCAGTTCTGACTGCACTGAACCCCAGTTCCGGGCAAGAATCTGGGAATCCAGATTCATTGGGGAAGAGAATAGACTGTCTGGCAGCGGGCGAAATTCGAGGGCGCCTTTCCCTCAGAGTTGCTCGCAGCGAGTATCGAGGGACACTGACACCCAGGAACCTCATAGGGCGGAGCTGATGGGAAGCCAAGGCTGTAGGCTCCACCCTAAAACTCTGCCCCATCCAAGCTGAGCACAGAGGCTTTTGCAATTTTCCAAGTCTAGTCTAATAAGGCTGTCTCTGGCATAGACACAACAGATCCTCACAGCCAATTGGCCTGGAGGTCAGTTCCTCCCAGTGATACCAACACCAATCAAGACTTAACTACAATAAGGCTGTACACACAGTCCACAAAGGGGTGCACCAAGAGTGTCCACCTCAGGTAACTGAGGAGGCTGACCCACTGGCCCGTACAGGACACCTAGCACACAGAGCCATCCTACCAACTCAGGGAAGCAGCGAAAATGTAGAGACAAAGAAACAAATCACAAACGAAAGAAATGGAGGAAAACAAACAACTGGAGATAGAGTTCAAAACCATGGTTATAAGTTTTTCAAGAATTTCCTAAAAAAGGCCGATAAATTTAGCGAGACCCTCGAGGATATGGAAAAGGACCAACTAGAAGTTAAACATACACTGACTAAAGTAAAAAATATTATACAGACACCCAACAGCAAACTTGAGGAACGCAAAAATCAAGACAAAGATTTGAAATACAAAGAAGCAAAAATTACTCAACCAGAAAAGTTAAAAGAAAAAAGAATCCAAAAATTTGAAGATAGTGTATGAAGCCTCTGGAACAACTTTAAGCATACCAACATCAGAATTATGGGGGTGCCAGAAGAAGAGAGCGAGCAGGATATTGAAGACCTATTGAAAGAAATAATGACTAAAAACTTCCCCCACCTAGTGAAAGAAATAGTCAGGTCCAAGAAGCACAGAGAACCTCAAACAAAAGGAATCCAAAGAAGACCACACCAAGACATATCATAATTAAAATGCTAAGAGCAAAAGACAGAGAGAGAATATTAAAAGTAGCAAGAGAAAAACAGTTAGTTACCTACAAGGGAGCACCCATATGATTGTCAGCTGATTTCTCAACAGAAACTATGCAGGCCAGATGGGAGTGGCAAGAAATATTCAAAGTGATGAATAGCAAGAACCTACAACCAAGACTACTCTACCCAGCCAAGCTGACATTCAGAATTGAAGGTCAGCTAAAGAGCTTCACAGATACCAAACCAGTATTATATGAAATGCTGAAAGGAATTCTTTAAGAAGAGGAAGAAGAAAAAGATAAAGATAAAAATTATGAACAACAAATACATATCTATCAACAAGTGAATTAAAAATCTGATGAACAGAATAAATTGGTGAATATAATAGAAACAGGGGCATAGAAAGAGAGTGGACTGACAATTCTCGGGGAAAGGGGGGTGGGGGAAGGGAAGAGACTGAACAAAAATCGTACACCCACAGATGAGGACAGTGTGGAGGGAGGTAAGGGCAGAGGGTAGGATGGGAACCAGGTGGCAGGGAGCTATGGAGGGAAAAAAGAGGAACAATTGTAATAATCTGAACAATAAAGATTTACTGTTTAAAATAAATAAATAAACAAACAAACAGGCCAATGAGAAGACAGACTGGCCAAGCAGTTTACAAACCTGACGCACCCACAAGCTGCTACAGAAACTCCTTTAAACTAACGGGACGGGCCGGTCCAAGCAAATGGCGGAGAAGAGATGCCGTCAGAACGTTAAGCGAGAGGAGCTGGCCCAGGCCGGGCTCAGCGGGTTGGAGACAGACCACCGACCTCTCTGAGTCTCAAGGTTACTGCCAACAACAGCTGTGAGCTGTGGGAGCGGCCGAGCATGTGGGAAACGCCCGTTAGCACTAGAGAAACACACACACGGGAGGCGACCCTGTTAACACACCAAACCTGGCATCGCAGGCCGGTCTCAGGGCATGGGCCTCTGCAGGTCCCGCCTCCCGGTGCGCAGAGCAGGGGCAGACACGGCGGTGCGGGCCTGTCCTCCACCAGGGTCACCAGCCCGGGCCCAGCCGGGGTCACGCTCATGCTCTCTCAATGCCAGGCCCGGCACAGACCCCGTTCCCGTCATGGCTGGGAAGGCGTTCACTGGAAGCCACCAGGAGCAGGTAGACACTCTACCTTCTTCAAGTCCATGATCTCGTCATACATGTCCTCCTTCTCTCTATAGACCGGCGTCCCCGGGGAGTGACCTGGAGGAAACACAGCCTCTGAGAGACCTGGAGAGGAGGAAGCCTCTTGGCCACGTCTGCGGAAGACCTGGGAGCTAAGAAAACTATCCTTAAAGACGAGGAGCAGGAATCCATGCTTTAGTCCCACTCGCTTGTGTCCCCAGAGGAGTGAGATGGCCATGCGAGTAGGAGCTGCAGAGCACAGGGCTGGGGCGCAGCTGGCGGAGAAGGGACACGTGTACCTGTAAATAGCTAAAGCCCCCCCCAGGGCTCCAAGCCACTGCCCGGGCTCAGGGCATCCGGGCCACTGGCACCTCCACACGGGCCTCGGGCGGTGCAGGGAGGGCTCCCGGGCACGGGGACAGGAGGGAGAGGCCCCACAGGAGGCAGCGCTGTGAGAACAGCCCCTCGCTGTGAGAACAGCCCCTCGCCGTGAGGCCCGGCTTCTCCCGTGTCTGCATGTCCACCCTGCACTGTTCCTGCAGCTATCGCCCTGAGACTGTGCAGAGGTGGGAGGCCTCAGAGGAGAGCCGGTGTGGCTGCTGCCACTCCCACGGCACTCGTGTGCTCATGGCCCACGTCCCACTGCCGTCAGTGCACAGACCCAGGACAGCGGCACCACGGGGGCCGACCCCAGCCACGCTGATTCTGAAAGCCAGGAGGCTGAACGTCTAAGATCCAGGTCATCTTCCAGACAAGTCACATTAACCCTCACACCGCCCGCCATGCTGCCCGCCCCGAACGCAGGGGCTGCGGGACCACGGACCTTGCTTGGCACTTCCCAGCCACAGCCTCTGCGGCGTCAGCGCCGTCCTGCTCCCCAGGGGCATGCTCGCCGCCGTCCTCGGGGGCCGCCCGCAGGCCGGGGTCCTGGGCTTGCAGTGGTACGGCGACTCTGGAAGCAGCGCGGGATCAGGGTGGTGCTCCCGGCCTCCGAGCCGCCCGCGCTCCTCCGCTGCTGAGCGCCGAGCGGAGAAAGCCGGCCGGGCCGGGACACAGGGCCCAGGAGGCTCCAAGGCTCGGCTACCGCTCAGGAGCTGCCGGGCCGCCCCCGCCCCCGGACCATGGGGCGGCCCCGGGAGTGGGTGCGCCCCATTTCCAAACACAAACGAGGCCCGTGGCCACAGCGCACAGCTCAACGACCCTCCGTGTGCACAGCCCAGGGTCTCCCTCCCAGGCCCTGGCACGCCCCGCCCCAGCAGCCATCTCCCAGGCCACCCGGCCTACTTACTGGGCGAGGTGGGTGGAGGTTTGTGGGCACTTTTCCTCTTTGTTTTCTGGAAGGAAGGAGAGCCGGAGCAGGAGGTGAGCCCTCTCAGCCCGCCGGCCACGCCCTGGCTGCTCAGGGTGGTGTGAAGGCAGCACGGGGAGACCGCCCTGCGGGCTGTCAGACCACGGCCCTCCCTCAGACCACGGCCCTCCGGTGAGACCACGGCCCTCCGGTGAGACCACGGCCCTCCGGTGAGACCACGGCCCTCCGGTGAGACCACGGCCCTCCCTCAGACCACGGCCCTCCCTCAGACCACGGCCCTCCGGTCAGACCACGGCCCTCCCTCAGACCACGGCCCTCCCTCAGACCACGGCCCTCCTGTCAGACCACGGCCCTCCCTCAGACCACGGCCCTCCCTCAGACCACGGCTCTCCGGTCAGACCACGGCCCTCCCTCAGACCACGGCCCTCCCTCAGACCACGGCCCTCCCTCAGACCACGGCCCTCCGGTCAGACCACGGCCCTCCTGTCAGACCACGGCCCTCTCCCTCAGACCACGGCCCTCTCCCTCAGACCACGGCCCTCTCCCTCAGACCACGGCCCTCCCTCAGACCACGGCCCTCTCCCTCAGACCACGGCCCTCCCTCAGACCACGGCCCTCTCCCTCAGACCACGGCCCTCTCCCTCAGACCACGGCCCTCCCTCAGACCACGGCCCTCCCTCAGACCACGGCCCTCCGGTCAGACCACGGCCCTCCCTCAGACCACGGCCCTCCCTCAGACCACGGCCCTCCCTCAGACCACGGCCCTCCCTCAGACCATGGCCCTCCGGTCAGACCACGGCCCTCCCTCAGACCACGGCCCTCCGGTCAGACCACGGCCCTCCCTCAGACCACGGCCCTCCCTCAGACCACGGCCCTCCCTCAGACCACGGCCCTCCCCCAGACCACGGCCCTCCCTCAGACCACGGCCCACCCTCCGACCACGGCCCTCCCTCAGACCACGGCCCTCCCTCAGACCACGGCCCTCCCTCAGACCATGGCCCTCCGGTCAGACCACGGCCCTCCCTCAGACCACGGCCCTCCGGTCAGACCACGGCCCTCCCTCAGACCACGGCCCTCCCTCAGACCACGGCCCTCCCTCAGACCACGGCCCTCCCTCAGACCACGGCCCTCCCTCAGACCACGGCCCTCCCTCAGACCACGGCCCTCCGGTCAGACCACGGCCCTCCCTCAGACCACGGCCCTCCCTCAGACCACGGCCCTCGGCTCCCTCTCTCCCACCAGCGCAGGGAGCCGCTCCATCCTCCAAACAACCCTGGGCCGAGGGGCCGCAGCTGCCCTCAGGCCAGACCTGCCCGGCCCGACCAGGACCCCGTGCAGCTCAGAGCACCCTCTCCCGCACCGCTGCCCTGACCTCACCGAGCCCTGCCCCCTTCCTCACGGTCAGAATTGGGGTCTGGGGGGCAGGGCCCAGACCAGATGCAGATGGGAACCTGCCCACCGCTCAGGACTGACTTCTGAAAACAAGCTTGAAATTTACAACCACTTTTCAAAGGCACCGGAATCCGTGTTCCGGTCTACACGCCGCCGTGGGGGGCGTGCCGGTGCACACGCGTGCGGAGTGTGCGGAAGGGAAGGCACCCGCACGGGACCGCGGGCCTCCGGTCCCACTCACCGTCTCACAGTCGGAGTCGAAGGTAATCGCAGACAGACTGTCATCTCCCTGCGGGAAGAGAGACGTGGGACCTCGAGGCCCCGGCCTGGCCCCGCAGCCCCCCAGTGTGCTGAGGCTGGAACCCCAACACCCGCCCAGGAGAGCTGCCAGCAGGCTGCTGGGCCGTGCCAGGAGGGCCGGGCAGGGACACCAAGCAAGAACGCCTCCATCCCTCAGCCCAGCAGGCATGTCTGCGTCGCTGGACACTTCCAATCAAGACCCGGTTCCCGTGGGACGTGCTTCTTTCGTGTCCCACGCGTGTAACATTCTCTCGCTCACCTTCCATCGGCTCCAGGGCCCGTGACGTCTCCCGGGGAGAGCAAGCCACGGCCCCTAAAGCCCACGCGTCCCTGAGGGTGGAGGGCGAACCACGGCCCCTGGTCCCTGCCCCACGGTGGCCACAGCCGCCACGCCACACCCCCGTGCCCGCCACGGTGAGGGGTAAACCGGGCTTGTCTGGGGCCTCAAACAGCCTCTGACCAACAAGGAGCTCCTGCCGACCCGGGAGGGACCCCTAGGAGGTTAGCCCAAAAGTCTGAAACCCATCCCTGCCCCCGGCGTGGCTCTTACGTCAGGGGGTCATGCCCAGGCTCCACGGCTCCCTGGGGCCTGCGAGTGGGCCTGTCGCCGCCCGGGAGGTGGGGGCCCAGGTGGTGAGCGCTGGGAAGAGACCAGCCAGCCGGGCGCTGGGCGCTGAGGAGCGCGGGACGGGGCCTGGACAGCCTGCCCGCGGAGAAGCCACAGCCCGCCTGTGCCCTCAGAGCCTGGCCCGTAGAGGGGGCTTACCAAACGCTTGGGAAAGAGTGTTTCTAACAGCAAACAACGAAAGGGAGGGAGCAAGAGCAGGGAAATCATCAATAAAACAGGGGAGCCACAGGCTCGAATACTTAAAATCCTGCTTTTGAGCCCTGGCTGCTTTGGCTCAGTGGAGAGAGCGTTGTCGGCCTGTGGACCGGGTTCAATAGCACAGACCTCGGTTGCGGGCTCAATCCCTGGCCCTGATTTGGACTCTTGCAGGAGGCAACCAATCAGTGTTTCTCTCACATCGATGTTTCTCTCCGTCTTTCCCTCTCTCTCCCATTCTCTCTAAAAATCAATGGATAAATATCCTTGGATGAGGATTAAAAAAGAAAAGAAAAGATTGAAGCTGATTCACAGATTTCGTGACAAAGAACAGGCCAAGTTATTAAGTAGTGATAAATTATTATTTAAAAAATAAATGAAATCATGTCCTTGAAAAAGTGTGGCTATGGGAAACGGCAAACAACAAACTAAGTGGCAAAGGTTACAAAACAGTATAAATCTCTCAGTTTTTAAAATTGCAAGTTCTCCCCCACTCTCACCCCAAGCCTGGAGCCGCTGCAGCTCCCGCTCAGGGCCTGGCACTGGCTGCCCGTCTGCTCCAGGTCCCAGGGCGCCTGCACCCTCAGAGCACCTGCTCCTGACCCCCGGAGCCTGACCCCCCACCCCCGCAGCCTGACCCCCTCCCCGCAGCCTGACCCCCTCCCCGCAGCCTGACCCCCTCCCCGCAGCCTGACCTCCGCAGCCTGACCCCCCCACCCCCGCAGCCTGACCCCCTCCCCGCAGCCTGACCCCCCGCAGCCTGACTCCCCACAGCCTGACCCCCGCAGCCTGACCCCCCACAGCCTGACCCCCTCCCCGCAGCCTGACCCCGCAGCCTGACCCCTCCACCCCCGCAGCCTGACCCCTCCACCCCCGCAGCCTGCAGCTCAGGACCTGCCGGCCTGGCTCCCCGCTGGAACCCCCGCTCCCAGGCAGCCTCAGGCAGCCGGGCCGGAGCCCCGGAAGGCGGTGAGAGCCGGGCCTCCATCCCGGGAGCGGAGCGGGCGGGCTCAGCGCTCCACCGGGACGGAGGGCTCGCCGCTCGCCCGGCCGTGGCCCCAGAGGCCCGAGGCCCCAGGTGGGCGCGGGGCGGGCGAACACTTACCCCGCGAGCTCCGTCCCCCGCGGGCCGCGGCCGCGGGCACCGCACACGCCTGCCTCCCGGGCGCTGCGTCCAGGAGGGCTTCCTGGAGGCGGCGGCCTGTGCAGGGCGGCGGTCCGGGTGCGGAGGCCGGGCGGGGCCGCGGCCGCGCTTGTGCGGTAACAATCGCGCAGCGGTCACGGCGGCGCCCCCGGCCCGCGTCCCCCTCGCACCGCGCGCGGGAGGGAGCGGGCGCCCGCCCCGGCTTACCGTCTCCGAGGCCGGGTCCCCGGTGCCCAGCGACATGGCTGCGGGGCTGCGGCGCTGCGGCGCGGCGGTCCGGTTCTGAGGCGCCGCGGGCCGCCGGTCCGCCCGCAACCCCAAGACCCGTGCGCGCGCCCGCCGCGACCCCGCTGCCATGGCAACCGCGCGGGCCCCGGATGTGGCGCCCGGTGGGCCGGCCCACATTGCGCGTGCGCGGCCCCGCCCCCTAGCCCTATCCCCCCCCCTCCCGCGGGCGGGCCGACCGGAAGCGCTCCCGGCGGGCGGGGCGGGGACCGGCCTCCGGGCTCTACGGTCCGTCCGCCGGCGTCGCCGTCCTCCCGCGAGAAGCCGGGAGCGGGTCGCGGGGCGGGAGAGAACCTCCGAGCGTCAGTTCCTCCCCGAGGGCGGCAAGAGCGCCGCCTGCAGGCGCTGCGGAACACGAGCTCACAGCGAGGGGAGCCCCGCGCACAGCGCCACCTAAGGGCCCCCTCGACTACCGCAGCCGGCGAAGGTTTGCACTCCGTTTCCCACTGAGCCCCGTTCAGGGAGCCACTGGGGCTCACACCGCGGACGGAGGGAGCCACTGCTGGCCTGCCAGCTCCGGGGAGCCTGCGTGGAGGTCTTGCAAACTCAGAGACCTAAAATCGCCACAAAGGATGGTTTGAAAATGAAATATTTAACTACAAACAGGTTAGGGTGGGCAGTCATGTCCTAGGCTAGTGACAAAGATCCACTTAGATCTTTCCTGAGCCCATTTGTCTTTTTGCCTCTAAGATAAGGTGACCAGACGTCCCACTTTTGCCGGGACAATAGGGACGTTTTTAAAACGCCACGGGACTCGGGACAA
Source organism: Pipistrellus kuhlii (assembly GCF_014108245.1). Classification (NCBI taxonomy): domain Eukaryota; kingdom Metazoa; phylum Chordata; class Mammalia; order Chiroptera; family Vespertilionidae; genus Pipistrellus; species Pipistrellus kuhlii. Next base: position 471,664 of record NW_023425584.1, read on the forward strand.
ATTGTTAACAATCGGGACTGTCCCGCCAAAAGCGGGACGTCCGGTCACCTTACTCTATATCTGTGAGAAGTCGGTGTAACTTGTAACTTCCTTTTTACTCCGGACCCCTCAGGGCACAGCCAATGACAATTAATTATAAAGTTAATTGTCAGCTGTTAATTAGGTTAAAGCATCCTGTATCCGTCTCTTACAGAGAAGCACCTGTCCATCTGTCACTTCTCACCCAATCCCAGGTCTCCCCTGCTCTGCTTGTCCCACCCCCTTAACCCATCACCAATGGATTTCAGGTAACTCACCCACTCCCTCTTCTGTGATTGCAACGTGTAAATACCGATGTAACCCTCCATTCTCCGAGTGTTCTCACCTCGTTGAGGTTCTGCTTCCCGGCAGATGTTGGCAGTTTGGCTCAAATAAACTCACACAAATTCTCTACAGGTTTCAATGTTTTGTTTTGTGGTTAACAAACCTCTTCACCCAAGGAGTTCTGAGGCGTCCGAAGTGGTTCCCCCATCAAAAGGAAAGTGTTTAGCTGAAACCGGTTTGGCTCAGCGGTAGAGCGTCGGTCTGCGGACTGAGGGGTCCCGGGTTCGATTCTGGTCAAGGGCATGTACATTGGTTGTGGGCACATCCCCAATAGGGGGTGTGCAGGAAGCAGCTGATCGATGTTTCTCTCTCATCAACGTTTCTAGTTCTCTATCCCTCTCCCTTCCTCTCTGTAAGAAAAATTAATAAAATATATATTTTTAAAAAGGAACGTGTTTAAAGCCCCCTTTTTATTTAACCTTAATACTCAGGAATCCTGCTTTCCACTTCCTTACACTGCAGACCAGGCATTTCCCCGGAGGATGCTCAAACACGGACTCTGCACGGCAGGGCCTTGTTGTTTACCCGCTGGCCGGAGGCCTTCGGGCCGCGGAGGGCCGGGCTGGGAGGCCAGTGACCACGGACTCTGCCTCCGGGGAGAAGATGCTCCTCTGGGGCACGTGTTCCTCCCCCATTCCAGACAGGAAGTACCAGGCCCGGGTAGGGCCCGCCACTTCCGGGAATAGTCCCGCCTCTTCCTGAAGCCCCGCCTTCCTGGCGCCCTGCCCGGCGGACGCTCTGGCACGTACCACTGAGTGCCCCGTCGGGGGGCGCGTTCTCGGTAGGGGCGTCCGCTTTGGCGCTGGCCTGCATCTGACGCCCTTCACGGCGACTCTGCTCTCTCACTGTCCCTATGGGCTCCGGAGCGGTCTCGCGGGAGCTCGTTCCCGTGCCCGCCGTCCTCGAACTCCCCCCTCCAGGCTTGGCAGGTGGCGCGGTCCGGGGCGGGGCCTGCTGGCGGGGCGGGGCCTGTGGGGCGGGGCCTGATGCGGGGCGGGGCCTCGGCGCGGACGGACCGGAGCGAGTGACTGGCGGAAGGGTTGCGGTCTCCGTGCCGGTCGGCGGGATCGGGACCTCGGGCGAAGGCGGGAGCCGCCGGGCTTGGCGTGCGCGGCCCGGCTGGGTCCCCCGGTCCCTGTGGCCCTTCCTGGCCGCCCGACCGGCGCCCGCGCGGGTTCCACGGGCCTCAGGCTGACTCCGCTGCGGAGGGCTGGTCTGCAGGGACCCAGCCGCGCTCCGGTGGAGACGGACACCCCGGCCCGGGCGGACCTCCTGACCCCGACAGAGCCGCCGGCCACCCTGCCCCACGCCCGCCGCAGGCCCTCCTGACCCCGGCTGGCTAGAGGTTACGGATCGCACTCGGGGTGCGTGTTACCGCGTGCACACGCCTCGCCCGGCCCCACACGCAGGTGCACAGGTGCTCGGGAGGGACGGGCCGTGCGTCTGAGTCCGGACTGAGTCCTGACCCAGTCCGGACTCAGACGCACGTGAGCACGTAGCGGCCCCGACGGACCCGCACCCGGCGCTGGCCCCCTGCAGCCCAGTGAGCAGCATGCTCCGGCCCTAGGGCGGGCTTGCTCCGGACCTGCATCCAGGCTGAGGCTTTGCACGGGCGCCTGCATCACCCCAGGGCGGTGATCTTCGCGATGCCCGCTGTCTGGAGTCCTGGGCAGGCGTGGGGGCTGCTGGCGACCAGGGCTGGAGGGGCCGGCCCTGACGTTCCCTTTGCAGGACCCCCGGCCTCATCATGGACCCCGAGTGCTCCCGGCTCCTCCCGGCTCTCTGTGCGGCTCTGGCGGACCCCGGGCAGCCCGTGGCGGACGACACCTGTCTGGAGAAGCTGCTGGACTGGTTTAAATCTGTCACCGAAGCAGGTAAGGGCGCTGGGCTTGGCTTTCCCGAGGCGCAGGGCTCCCCTGTCCTGGAGGAGGGGTCCCCATCTGGCCAGTGTCCTTCCTTCGCATCCTGAGGAGCCCCCTGGCTGCCTGGGGACACCTCGGGGTGAGGGAGAAGTCAGGAGCCAGAGCTGCAGCTGGAAGTGCTGGGGTTCCAGCCGGATTCAGGCCCCGAAGCTCGGTCTGTGCTAGGTGCCTGCCTCCTTTTCCTGTTCTCAATGCATTGCTTTTCTTTCTTAAGAAGTCAGTTTTGTTTTCTCTCTGAATATGAAAATAAAACTTTAAAAACAATCTGATATTTTTTCCACCGTTGGTTTTTAGAGAAGATTGAAAGGAGAGAGGGGGAGAGAGAAACATTCATATGGTTGTCTTCTGCACATGCCCAGACCGGGGCTGGGATCAAACCTGCAGCCCAGGCATTCCTTGACCGGGAATCGAACCCGAGACCCTCCCATGCAAGGCCAACACTCTAACCACGGACCAGACCAGCCAGGGGCGTAATACATATTCTTTATATAAAACTTCAACCACATGCCTGGCTGGCGGTTCAATGGTTGAGCATCGACCAACGAACTAGGTCAGGGTTCGATTCCTGGTCAGGGCACATGGCCAGGTTGTGGGCTCCATCCCCAGTGTGGGGCGTGCAGGAGGCAGCTGATCAGCGATCCTCTGTAAATCAAGCCCACAACCCAGGCATGTGCCCTTCAGTCTGCAGGCCAATGCTCTACCCGCTGAGCCATATGGGCCAGGGCTGTGGTCACATGTAAAGCATGGCTTTGAGCAGCTTTGTTGAGATGGAGTTGACAGCCAGCTCTGGGGCTTTTGGGGCACTCACAGGCTCTGCAGCCATCGCACAACCTCATTGTGCAGCATTTTTATCCCCAGAGGCCTGGCCTCGTGCCCCCCCCCCCCCCCCCCCCCCCCCCCCCGCATCTTCCCTCTGTTCCGTGTACGTGCTCCATGACGGTTCCTCAGTCACGTGTTTGTGCTCCTGCTCACGTGGCTCGGTGGTTCCTGCGAGGCGTGTGAACACCTTCCTCGGAGACTGTGGGCCCCACTCTCCCCTGGGACTCCTTTCCCTCCGTGAGCCGTGGCGTTGGAGCGAGCAGCTCCCGTGGTCCCGTCTCCTCTGGAACGGCTTCCCGCCGAAGCCGGCTTTTTCCGTGTAGGATTCGCCGCTCAGCCCGCCCGCCCGTGGCTCTCGCCGGGACCCAGCCGCTCCGTTAGCACGGCGGGCCTGCTCCGTGTGCTTCCTGTGACCTTTGAACCTGCCTTCCGTTTTCCTGTTTCTGCTCCCTTTCCTCCCGGTCCTGCCCTCCATGGGCGGATAGAGCTTTCCGTCTTTTCACCTCTGTCTCCGGCTTCTCAGCTGCGTGTCCCGCGCCCGTTCTCAGCGGCCACCGCCCGCGCACACGCATCCCTCTGCGCGCTGGGTCCCCCTGCGGGGACTCGGCAGACGGGCCCCGGGCCCCGGTGCTTTGTCTTACTTTACGTCCTTCCGAAGCCCACCCTGTCCCTTAGCCCGGGCGCCTTTGCGTTTCCCGGTGTCCGTGGGCCCCCTCCTCCTCGCTCTGTCCGGTCCGGCTCCCCGGAGCTCCGTGTCCGGGGCCTCGCTGGGGCCTCGTGGGGACCCGCCCTCCTCCGAGTTGCCTCCCCGGTGGGGGCGGGGACCGGCAGTGACCGGGCGTGGGGGAGGGCAGAGCTCGGTGCGGGGTCGGCAGGCCTGGCCGTCCTGCCCGTCCTGCCGTGCTTCCCGGCATCGGGCCGGCTCAGCGTGAGAGGAAAGTGTCCGCTGGAGGGCAGGTGGTCCCGCTGGAACCGGCACCTCTGTCACGGTCAGCGCGACCGAGCCCGGCCAGGCACTCCCTGTCTGCGCCCGGCCTGGGCGGAGGTGCTGGCCTTCCAGTGTGTCCCCTGTGCCGAGTGCTGCGAGGGACCTTCGTGTCCTCCGTCAGCTGCTCCCCCTGAAGGCCTGGGGGCGCCGGCCGGGAGGGAGCGCGGCCCTCGGGGCAGGCCGGCCGTGCGTGACGCCGGGCCTTGTCCAGGGTCCAGCCTGCAGCTGCTGCGGGACAGCCCCTGCCTGGTGGAGCTGCTGCTGCAGGTGCCGCAGGCCCCGGGCCTGAGCCCCCGCGTGCTGGCCTTCGCGCTCCGCCTCGCGGGCCTGCTCGCCGCCCAGGAGGCCTGCTTCCAGTTCCTGCAGGTGAGTGGGCCCCTCCCGCGTCTCCGCAGTGCGGCCTGTCTGGTAAGGGATGGCGGGGGCAGGGGCATCCCGGTGGGGACACTGAGGTGGGTGTGCCCCGATGGTCCCCAGGGGCCGGGAGCTCGGAGACCACGGGGCCCTTACACCAGGATGTCCCGGACAGAGGGGCCCCTGGGGGCGACGCTGGGGTGCTGTTCCGGAGGATTCCTGAGACGAATGAATGGGATCGATCAGCCTTCAATGGCTCCAGGCCGCCTGCCCCTCCCAGCGCGGCTGCCCAGGGCCATTCCTCTCCCTCCAGCAGGGGGAGCTGCTGTCCGGGCTCTTCGGGGAGGCGGGCCCCCTTGGTGGGGCGGCCTGGATGGCGCCCACGGTGCGCAGCGGCTGGATCCAGGGCCTGCGCTCCCTGGCCCAGCACCCCCGCGCCCTGCCCTTCCTGGCCGAGCTCGGTGAGTGCCCGCCTGCCCACGTGGCCTCGGGGGCCGCTGCGCCCGGCCCCGGGCGGTGGGAGGCATGGCGGGCTGTGTGAGGAGCACGGGCGACCGGGGCGGGAGGCCCCTCGAGAGAGGGAGCGGTGTCCTTGCTCGTGGTGGGCCCAGCGGGCGGCTTTGGGACTGAGAGGAGGGACAGGGGCTGTGGGTCTAACGCCCGGCAGCTCGGGCCTCGGGCTCCTGAGCAGCGGACGACGGGCCTCCATGGGCCCGGCTCTCCCTGAGGTGCCCCCGCTGCCGAGGGAGCCGTGGGCTCTGCGGGTCCCCACGGGCACCCCGTCCGCTGAGCCGTCTCCCCGCAGGAGCCCTGGACACCGTGGTCGCCCTGCAGGGGGACTCCAGCCTGTTCGTGGCCTCGGCGGCCGGGCAGCTGCTGGCGCACATCCTGGGCCTGGCTCTGGGGGGCCCGGCCGAGGGCCCCCCCGGCCCCCCGGCGTGCGACTGGCCGGCCAGCGCCCAGGCGGTCGTGGGCCACCTCGAGGAGGCCCTGAGCGCTGCCACCGCCCCGCGGGCCACACAGGCCCTCCACGTGCTGACCACCACGTTCGGGCACTGCCACCGCCCGTGGACGCAGGGCCTGTGGGCGCGGCTGAGCCCCCTGGTGGCCCGTCTGCTCGAGAAGGACCCGGTGCCGGCCGCCCACCCTCTGGTGGACCTCCTCCTCAGTGTGGCCCGGTCAGCCCCGGGGCCGCGGGGGGTGGCTTTCCCGGGAGGAGGGGCCACCAGAGGGTCTGGTGCCTGTGCCCGGGAGGGACCTGCGTCTCCGCTGGGCGCGGGCCACGGGCGTGGCAGCCCGCTGGGCCCTGGGGCCTCGGGCTCCAGACTCACGGCGCTGGCCGGGCCTTCCCTGCAGGTCCCCCGCGCTGAGCTCCGACCGCGGCTGGTGGGAGATGGCGGCGCGGGCGCTGGGCTCCCTCAGGCCCGCGCACGCCGGGCCCCTGGCTCTGGGGCTGCTGACCCTGCAGGACTGGTGAGTGCGGCCCCGGGGGCGGGCGGGGGCCTCGCTGTCCCCGGTCTGGGCAGCTCTGTCCGGGGCGGGGTGGCCGGGCCGTGGGCATTTCCTAGCTGCTCCCGCCGCCCCCGCCGCCCGGGGCCTGGTACCGCCGCGGTGCCCGTGGGCAGCTGCCTCTCGGTGTGTCCGGTGCCCGCCCGCGGAGGGAGCAGGGCTCACCGCCCTCCGTCCTCAGCCCCCAGGCCCTGAGCGCCCAGGCCTTCGCCGTCCTCCTCCAGCCCCTGGCCTGTGTCCTGAAGGCGGCCGCGCAGGCCCCCGCGCCCCCAGGTACCGCCGGGCGGGGGCGCCCCGTGGGGGGCCGGGACCGCTGTCAGGGAGGCGGGTGAAGGGCGGGCGGGGCCCCCAGCTCTGCTGCTCCTGTCTTCCCATCCCGCCCGCGTCCGTGGGCACCTCGTGGCCATGCCGCCGCCTCGCCCGCCCTCCCGGGCTCCGGGGCTGGCACTTCGGCCTCAGGACGGTGGGGGTGGGGGTGGGGTGGGGCAGAGAAGGGCCAGGTGCCCTGTGGCCGCAGCGGCACAGAGAGGAGCTCCTGGTACAGAAGCTGCCCCTGGACGGGCTCAGGCCCAGCCTGGCCGGCCGTGGTCACCTGCCAGCCCGATTGGAGCCTCCCTCCCAGTCGCCGGCGTGGGGGTGGCCGGGTGGTGACCGGGGCGCGGCCGGCAGGACACTCCGCTGACGGAGCTGTTTGTGGTCCCGCAGGCTGGCCGGCCGGGCCTGAGGGCGACGCGGCGGCAGTGGCCACGCTCCTGTCCTCGCGGTCAGCCTGCGTGGGGCTCCTGTGCCAGACCCTGGCCCACCTGGAGCTGCTGCAGCCGCTGGTGGGTGTGGCCAGGCCCGCGTCCCCGTCCCCGGGCAGCGGGCAGCAGCCCTGCCCTGCTGACCCCCTCCTCCCGCTGACCCCCTCCTCCCGCTGACCCCCTCCTCCCGCAGCCCTGCCCTCGCTGACCCCCTCCTCCCGCTGACCCCCTCCTCCCGCTGACGCCCTCCTCCCGCTCACCCCCTCCTCCCGCTGACCCCTCCTCCCGCTGACCCCTCCTCCCGCTGACCCCCTCCTCCCGCTGACCCCCTCTTCCCGCTGACCCACTCCTCCCGCTGACCCCTCCTCCCGCTGACCCCCTCCTCCCGCAGCCCTGCCCTCGCTGACCCCCTCCTCCCGCCGATACCCTCCTCCCGCTGACACCCTCCTCCCGCTGACCCCCTCTTCCCGCTGACCCCCTCCTCCCGCTGACCCCTCCTCCCGCTGACTCCTCCTCCCGCTGACCCCCTCCTCCCGCTGACCCCCTCCTCCCGCAGCCCTGCCCTCGCTGACCCCCTCCTCCCGCTGACCCCTGCTCCCGCTGACCCCTCCTCCCGCTGATCCCTCCTCCCGCTGACCCCTCCTCCCGCTGACCCCTCCTCCCGCTGATCCCTCCTCCCGCTGATCCCCTCCTCCCGCTGACCCCTCCTCCCGCTGACCCCTCCTCCCGCTGATCCCTCCTCCCGCTGACCCCTCCTCCCGCTGACCCCCTCCTCCCGCTGACCCCTCCTCCCGCTGATCCCCTCCTCCCGCTGACCCCTCCTCCCGCTGACCCCTCCTCCCGCTGATCCCTCCTCCCGCTGACCCCTCCTCCCGCTGATCCCTCCTCCCGCTGACCCCCTCCTCCCGCTGATCCCCTCCTCCCGCTGATCCCTCCTCCCGCTGACCCCCTCCTCCCGCTGACCCCCTCCTCCCGCTGACCCCCTCCTCTCGCAGCCCTGCCCTCGCTGACTCCCTCCTCCCGCCGATCCCCTCCTCCCGCTGACCCCCTCCTCCCGCTGACCCCCTCCTCCCGCTGACCCCCTCCTCCCGCTGACCTCTCCTCCCGCAGCCCCAGCGCCCTGCACCCTGGCCCCAGGCGCCCCTGCTGGGGGCTGTGCTGACGGTCCTGCGGTTCTGCAATGGCTCTGCAGTGCCCGCCCCCGGCTCTGACCTGGGCGGCCACCTCTGTGCCGTCCTGGCCGGCTGCGCCCGCGTCCAGCGCGCCGCCCTCGGCCTCCTGGGGGCGCTGTACGAGGACGCAGGTGAGCGAGGCGCTGCCTCTCAGGCCGCCCTGCCCTGCCCGGACCTCCTGGGCCTGCTCTCCGGGGGGCACTCCCCGGGCCGGATCTGGAGCCCCCGGCGGCGGGTGCCACCCACCACGTCTGTCCCAGGGCCCCCAGAGCTGGTGACACAGGTGTTTGCCGTCCTCCTGGATTACCTCCGGAGCCCCGACTCCAGCCCCACGGTACGGGGGGGGGGGGGCAGAGGTGGGGGCCCTGTGCTTCCCCGGGGTTCCCAGGGGCAGCGGCTGCCGGTCCGGCCGGCCTCGCTGGGCGGGGAGGCAGGAGGGCGGGAGAGGCGGCCCAGAGCCGGGACCCTGCGCGGGGCCTGGAGTTTGCTGCAGATGCACCGTTCTCAGCCCCACCACTGAGCGGCCACCCATGCACCGAGCGGCAGTGGAGGGGACGAGGCCCAGGTCCCCGGGCTGGAGGCAGAGGCACCTGCTAGTCTGTGTCTTGGGCAGAAATGGCGTTTCCCCAGGAGTGAGGTCCCCGGAGGCTGCCTCGCCCTCCCCTCCTCTCGCTCACCTGGAGGCCCCTCTGCTTCCTGAAGCCGGGCAGTGCGGGGGCTGGACGGGGCAGGGGCAGGGGGTGGACGGGGCAGGGGCAGGGGGTGGACGGGACAGTGCGGGGGCTGGACGGGGCAGGGGCAGGGGGTGGACGGGGCAGTGTGGGGGGTGGACGGGGCAGGGCAGAGGGTGGGTAGGGTGGGGGCACAGGGGGCACAGGTGGTGGACAGGGCACGGGGTGGGCAGGGCATGGGGTGGACGGGGCAGTGCGGGGAGTGGACGGGGCAGGTCATGGGGTGGGCGGGGGGTGGACGGGACAGTGCGGGGGGTGGACGGGGCAGGTCATGGAGTGGGCAGGGCAGGGGGTGGACGAGGCGGGGCACGGGGTGGGCAGGGCAGGGGGTGATGGGGCAATGCGGGGGGTGGATGGGGCAGGGGCATCCCCCCTCCAGCCTGCAGCCCCGCCCTCCCCAGGTGCTGAAGAAGGCCTTCCAGGCCGCGCTGCAGTGGCTCCTGAGCGCCCCCACGCCCCCTGGCGGCTGCGCCCCGGACCCCCCTGCCCAGCCGTTCCTCGGAGGTAACCGGGCCTCCCCCGGGCACACACAGGGCACCGGGAGCCACGGGGCCGGATGGGCGGCCGGGAGGAGGGGGCGGCCGGGAGGAGGGGCGCGGGCCTCTCTGACCCCCCTCCCGCCCCAGAGCTTCTCCCTGTGCTGCAGAGGCGCCTGTGCAGCCCCTGCTGGGAGGTGAGGGACTCGAGCCTCGAGTTCCTGACCCAGCTGGCCGGACACTGGGCAGGTGAGTGCGGGGGCGGGGCCTGTGGCACCGACTCTGGTCCCCCGGGGGGCTCTGGAGCCGGGCCCGGAGCCGCTGCCGGGAGAGGGCGAGGCTGCGGGCAGCTCGGTCACAGCGGCCGGGCGCTCCACCCGCAGGACAGGCCGGCTTCCGACATGCGCTCCTGGCGTCCGAGGTGCCTGAACTCGCGTGGCAGCTCCTGCAGGACCCTGAGAGCTACGTCCGAGCCAGCGCGGTGACCGCCGTGGGCCAGCTGGCCAGCCGGGGGCTGCACGCCACCCCTGCCGGCCCCGAGTGCCCGGGAGGCCCGCAGGTGGGCGTGGGCACGGCCTGGGGGGCTCTGTCCGGCACATCCTGGGTCCCTCGGCTCCCCCACCCCGTTGGCGGGGGTTCTGTCCGGCACGTCCCGGGCCCTCGGCTCCCCCACCCCGTTGGCGGGGCTCTGTCCGGGTCCCTCGGCTCCCAGCACCCCGTTGCGTGACCGATGAGCACACACAGGGCGGGGGCGGGCAGGTGCGCGGCCGGAGGCCCGCAGGCGGGTTCTGGGCGCCTGCACTGGCGGGCACTCACCCTCCGCCCGCCCCGTCCACAGAAGGGCGTGCTCCCGGAGCTGCTGGGCGTGCTGGCCGCCGACCCCGAGGGCTTCCCGCGCCGGGCTGCCATGCAGGTGTTCGCGCGCTGGCTGCGGGACGGCCACGCCGAGGCCGCGGACGCCGAGCGCTTCGTGGCCCGCGTGCTGCAGGCGGCCGGCCGGGACCTGGACTGGGAGGTGCGGGCGCAGGGCCTGGAGCTGGGCCGGGCGTTCCTGGAGCGGGCGCTGGGCCGGCCCGGCCCGCCCTGCCCCGACGCGGCGGCCGCCCCGGAGCCCGCCGCCCCCGCGGCCCAGGCCCTGCGCGCCGCCTGCCGCGTGGGGCTCCCCGAGTTCGCGCTGCGCGCCCTGTTCGACTGCGACCGGCCCGTGGCCCGCGCGGCCTGCGCCCTCCTCCTGCTCCTGCGGGACCAGGCGGCCCCCGGGCTCAGCTTGCCGGAGGCGGGGCCCGCCGTGGCCGCCCTGGAGGCCGCCCTGCAGCGGTGGCGGGCGGGCGAGCAGGCCCAGCCCCCGGGGCCCCTGGAGCCCGAGGCCGTGCTGGCCGTGCTGCGCTCCCTGGACCTGGAGGGCCTGCGGGGGGCGCTGGCCGAGAGCAGCGACCACGTGGAGCGCAACCCCCAGTCGCTCCTGCAGGACATGCTGGCCACCGCGGGCCTGCGGGGCGACAACGAGGCCGACTGCTACTGAGGGCCCGGCGACCTCTGACCTCTCTGCCCCCCGCGACCTCCCTGCTCCCCCCGTGACCTCCCTCCCTGTCCCGCCCTCAGGCCGCGGGCGATCTCGGCCGGCTTCACAGGGGCCCTCGGGAGCCAGGCCGGGAAGACCAGCGGTCAGTCACGTGTTGGGAGTGTTATTAAAGTGGCTTATTTCCCACTAAAAATAAACACCTGTGACGGCCAGAGTCTGCGCCGTGTGAGACGCCGGCCAGGAGCAGGGGTGGGGAGGGACCTCCCGGGCAGCCACCTGCCTCTGGCCAGCGGTCTGCCCTGGGCCCAGGCCTCCGGGTGACTAAGGTCAGCACAGAGCTCCGCCTGGAAGGGCCTGGTGCTGGGCCCTGGCTCCTCCTGAGGCCTCCAGCCGCAGCCCCAGAATCGCCCTCAGCTTCCAGGGACTCCGCTCACTGCCCCCCACAGGCAGGGGAGCTGCCGTGGTCCCGTCTGGGGGAGCCGAGGTCCAGGCTGGCCCGACAGGCGCCGTTCAGAACCGGGCGAGCCGGCTGCCCGTCCTCCGAGGCCCCTGCACCAACACCAGAGGGATGTCCGGAGGAGCCCGGAGATGGAACTCCCTGACGGCACCGTAGCTTGTGGGGTGCAGCAGGGCACGTTTATAGCCTCGTTAGGGAACACCCACAAACTGCCCTCTCCCCGGAGAACTGGAAAACGGCCAAATCAAATCCAAAGTAAGTAATAAAAGCAGAAATAAAAGCAGAAATCCAGTTTGAAACAGGAAACCAATAGAGAGGATTATCCAAACCACAAGCCAGGTTCTGGGGCCGGCGATCAGTGCATGGCCAGCCTCTAGCCACACGGAGAAAAGCGGCAGAGTCACCGGTCGGAAACGGGAGGGAGGGAGTGTGGTGAGCACCCGCCGCCCATGGCCTGGATGACGGAGACTGGCCAGTTCCTCGAGACGATCGGCAAGATCATACATGGAGATCATTTAAGCCAGTGGTCAGCAAACCGCAGCTCTCAAGCCACAGGCGGCTCTCAAGCCACAGGCGGCTCTTTGGCCCCTTGAGTGTGGCTCTTCCACAAAACACCACGGCCTGGGCGAGTCTTATTTTGAAGAAGTGGCGTTAGAAGAAGTTCAAGTTGAAAAATGTGGCTCTCCAAAGAAATGTCAATTGCCGTGCTGTTGGTATTTGGCTCTGCTGGCTAATGAGTTTGCCGACCACTGATTAAGCAGACCTGCGCACCGGGATTGGCACTGGCATTCCCAAACGGCCCGGCCCGGCCGGGGCTGTTCGCTGGTGAGTTCTACAAACCTTGCCCAGGATCGCCCTGAGCTTCCAGGACTCCGAGCTCACGCCTCCTCCAGGCAGGGGCTGCTGCGGCCACGTCCACCTGTTCCCCAAAGCCTCTGGAGGGCAGAACGGGGGCTTCCCGCCCACTCGCGGAAGCCAGCGCCACCCAAACATAAGGTGACCAACATCCCACTCTTGGCATCCCCATTCTTTAAAACACCTCAGGACGCAGGACAAATCGTTAAAATCGGGACATCTGGTCACCAAACACCACGTCCAGACAGAGCCGGTCCGAGAAAGCGAGGCCTCTCATGAACACGGACTCCAGTGGCGTCAGTGGAATTCCCTGTCCGGGCCAAGTGGTTTTAGCTCAGGCAGGCGAGGCCGGCTCAGCCCAGGACCCCGGGGAAGAGGCCTGGGGCAACCGGGAGGCTCAGAGGTCACACACCTCACCTACAGTCCCGGCCAAGACACACCGGGGTAACGGTGCAGAGGCCGAGGCTGCGGGAGGGCAGCAGGCCATCCCTGCCCTCTATGCTCCACAGCCCCTCGTGGTGTGTTTCCACCGGTCGTGGCACCTTCACGGGAGCTGCTCGATGCCCGAGAACCGCGCCCTGGCCATGGCGCAGGGCGGGGAGGGGTGTAACTGACCCTTCTACCTAAAGCACAGCCCTCAGGGTCCAGGTTAAGTCGGGGCGGGTCTGGCCCGACTTCTGTCCCCTTCCTTCCTGAGGCCACTCAGACCACACTGGCCATCTGGCCTCACCCAGGGGCTCCGGGTCCCGGGGGGCTGCCCGGTGCCGGGGCCGGCTCCGCAGCAGAGGTCAAGGACAGCCACCGGCTGCCACTCCGGTCACATGCCCTGAACTCCCACCTGCTGGGCCTGAGGACCTGCCCCAGGCCTCGGCCCTGTCTGCCCTGTGGGACCTCGGGGAGCCGAGCCCCAAGGTCTCACTGCATCCTGAGTCTGAGCCTGGGGCAGGCAGAGGAGGGGGAGGGACGGAGGCGTCTGTCTGTCTGTCCACAAGGGCTCTGCGTGGTGATGCCGCGTCCCCCTTTGGCGCAGGCACAGCCCCCAGAGGGAGGGCGGCCCCAACAGGCCCCCCGCAGGCGCTCCTGTCCTTCAGCCCTGGCCGTGCTGCCCTCTGCCGGCGGCGTGAGGCACCGCAGGGTGTCCCGTCCCCGGAAGTTGTAAGATCTCAGCGCCGCCAGCCCGGGAGCCGGCGCTGTGGGCGGGGCCTGCGGTGTGGGCGGGGCCTGCCGCGGGTCCGCCTCCAGGGGCGGGGCCTCGCTGTCCCCGCCCCGGGCGCCCTCCCGCGGGGCTGGTCCCCGGGGATTCCCACCGGACAGGACGGCGGCGGGAGGCGTGGCCACCGTCCGGCCAGGCCCGCCAGGCCCGGGGGGAGGCCAGGGGCGCCCGCGGGGGAGATGGGAGACATTGGGACAACCGCCGGGCCGGGCCTCATCTCCTCTCCGGCCCGAGGCCGCCGGATTTCTGATTAAACACGGTCACTGCCTCCTGAGGACGGTTGTCCCCGGGCCAGAGCTGACGCTCTCCGGGGCCACGGGCGGCTCCGCGGGGCCGGGCGGGGCCGGCGAGCGGGGAAGACGGGCCTCCGCGGCCTCCCCGGGCCTCTGTGGACAGAAGCCGCGGGGGTTCCGGTGACGATCGTCCTGGCTGAGGGGAGCCCTGCCCTGCCCCGGGGGTGCCTGTGTGTAAACGGCCCGAGCCAGGGAGGGAGCGGGGCCGCACCGCGGGCCACGCGGGATGGCCGCTCCCCGCACGTCCGTCCGCCTGTCTGTCCGTCTGTCTGCCTGTCTGTCCGTCCGTCCGCCTGCCTGCCCGTCTGTCTGTCTGTCTGTCCGTCCGTCCGCCTGCCTGTCTGTCCGTCCGCCTGCCTGCCCGTCTGTCTGCCTGTCTGTCCGTCCGTCCGCCTGCCTGCCTGCCCGTCTGTCTGTCTGTCTGCCTGTCTGTCCGTCCGCCTGCCTGTCCGTCCGTCCGCCTGCCTGCCCGTCCGTCTGCCTGTCTGTCCGTCCGTCCGCCTGCCTGTCTGTCCGTCCATCCGCCTGCCTGCCTGCCCGTCTGTCTGTCTGTCTGTCCGTCCGTCCGCCTGCCTGTGCCCCCGCCGGCCCCGCCCTGGCTCTCAGCTGTGGCCCCAAAGCGCTGCCCCGCGGGGGAGAGGCCCTGGCCGCACAGCCGCCGGCCTCAGTGGCCCCAGGGGGACATGCTGGAAGGGACGTCAGGGACGAGATGTCCTGGGAGCGAGGATGACGCTCAGGGCCCGGCCCCGCGCTGCGGGGGCTCAGAGCCCGCGAGGGGCCGCGCCAGTCCCTCCGCTGCCCCGTGTGCGGTGCGGCCAGCAGCCCAGCCCGAGCACGTGCACAGCCCACCGCGTCCTGACGGCGGGGCCGAGCAGCCAGGCCCCGGCTCAGGGGACACCCCTCCGCGCACCTGCCTCCCCCATTCCCGGCCCGGGTTTCCCTCTTCGTTCCCACGGCCACAGTCACTTCCGGAGAGCCATTCCGGACCCTTCCTCCCGCCAAACCCAAGCCACAGCCCGCCCTCCAAGCCCCGCCCACCCAAGCCCCGCCCCGACGCCCCGAGGCCGAAGCCACGCCCCATCAAACAAGCCCCGCCCGCCCACCGCCCCAGCAGACAGGCCAGTGAAGTTAGCTTGTCTTCGGCCCCATGGTTGGTTGGGGAGCTTGGGAAGGGGCAGGGAGGAGGGATGTGGCCCATGGGCTATCCGATTCAGCCTTTTCTGGGAGAAATAAATCTCCAGACGGGCTTAGAGAAGAAAGTAGGCACCCACCGGCTTAGCCACCGGCTAATGTTACAGCTCCAGGTACAAACCACACCCAGCACGTTCAGAGGAGAGGCCACAGGCTCCGGTGCTCAGGGCGGTGCACACAGAAGGCCAAACACGGGCCTCGCAGCAGCTCTGCAGACCCGCCGGGCCGGGCGGCTGCCGGAACCCTCCCCGGGAGCTCGGCCACCGTCAGCCTCAGTCTAGAAGCTCCCGCCAGGCGGTGCCCTGCTGTGCCCACCCAGGAGGCCCGCTGGCTGGGGGCTCCCCGAGGCTGCACAGCCGGCGCCCGCCCGAGCGCTGGGTCTTCCTGAGAGAAGCACCTGGGCAGTGTGAGCAGGAAGGAGGCGCCAGGTGGGAGGCGCAGCTGGCTCCCGGGGGCCGCTCGGGCCTGCCCGGCCTGCTCCTGAGAGCAGCTGCCGCTCCTTCCCCCAGACCCGGGAGGTCCCAGCGGCCGGGTGGGTGGCCGGCCTCGGGCGAAGATGCCAACCTAAACAGGCCCAGCTGCCGCTCCGAGGCCCTGTGTGCACAGAGAGGGCGCGTCCCGGCAGGAGTATTTTTATCCCGGAGGCCGCCGGCCGGCGGGAGGAGCAGGGCTTTCCTGGGCAGGCGCAGGGACCCGGCCCGCGGGCCCTGTGGAGCTGGGTTAGTCCTGGCTCCAGTGGGGCCACTGAGCACGGAGGAGCCCACCGCAAGGAAAGCAGCTTCTGGCCAGCTGACGGCCCTCAAGCGAAGGCGGGAAAGAGCGCTGGGAACGAGCCAGAGACCCTCCGCCTCGCCGGCTGCGGAAACCCTGTAAATCAGAAGCGGCCAGCCCCTGGCCTAGCACCTTGATTAACGAGGACCCGGAATAACAGGTTTATTTTTAGACAAGCTTCTCGGGTGAAGAGGCAAAGGAAAACAAGCTCGGGCAGGGCTATTTTAAAAAGCAGTTTCCAAGAAAGGTCCACTCCGTGTCCACCCCGTTCCCCACGGTGATGAGGGCCAGGCGGCCAGGACCGGCTCAGCGGAGGCCCCGGACGCAGTGTCCGCCTCCTCAGCCCGAGGAGCGGCCCCAGAGAGGCCGCAAGGCCGGCTGTGTCCCCCCAGCCCCCTCAGGGCATCAGGTTCTCAACCAGCCAACCGCGTGAGGCCGTCACCCGAGCACTGGATCCACCGTGTCGTGTGGCGCTGGGCCAGGCCTGGCACCCGGGCTCTCAGCCCATCCCCTGGGGGCCCCTCGGCCCTCACAGGCCCTGCCTCCCTGGCTCCTGGGCTCCAGACAGCACCCACATCTCGAGCGCATCTCTCCCGCAAGCACCTCCGACCCGCACCAGCTTCTGCCCAGAGCACAGCGTCAACGCCACCTCAGCGAGACCCCCTCGGCATCCCTGTGGGCTCAGACATTCTCGGCACCGAGCTGCCCTCCCAGTGGCCTGTGGTCAGTGGGGCCTGGTCCTAACCCCTAGGGACACACTCACCTGCCAACAGGAGGCCAGAGAGCAGGAGGTGCCCGGCCGGCCCTCTCCCCTGCACTGTCTTGGAGCACAAGGGCGACCCACCCCCCCTCCCGGTCCTTGCCACCTGCCTCAGGCATCACCACCTGTCTGAAATGAGCGTTGAGTGCAGGCCTCGCTCAGCTCAGCCGGTGCTGGGAGGAGCTGCTGGGGCAGGGGCAGCAGGGCCCGGGGGCAGCAGGCGGGAGGCACTATGGCCATCCCCCTCCACGCTGCTCCCGCCCGCCTGTCAGTGGGCAAACGGCCGGCACGCCCTCGCTCCACAGCGGATCCTGTGCAGCCGGGGGCCACCCGCTGGGTGCGTCTCGCCATTTCTGCCCGTCGGAAGCTTTCGTTCTGCAACACCTGTGCCCACGAGGCAGGCGTGGAGTGAAACCTGGGATTCTCATCACAGTGAGCCTGCGAGCAGACCCGTGCCAGTGTCCCTGGCTGAATTTTTGGGTCTGGAAATGGAATATAATGTTGGTTCTGAGTGCCGACTGGTTTTTAAAAAAATGTATTTTTATTGATTTGAGAGGGGGAGAGAGAGAAACATCAGCAATGAGAGAGAATCATTGGTCAGCTGCCTCCTGCATGCCCACACCAGGGGTTGAGCTTGCAACCCGGGCATGGGCCCTGACCGAGAATCGAACCCTGACCCCTGGTTTGTAGGTTGATGCTCTGCCCGTAAGCACGCCGTCGGGCTGAGTGGTACTCTCCACCGAGCAAAGAAAAGGGATTTACTGTAAGAAACACTGAGGCTGGAGGCGGTCCAGTGCAAACCAGGTGCTCGCAGCTGCGCCAATCCGGTGCGGGGGCCGCCCGGAGCCCACACGGACACCCCGTCCGTCCTGACGCTGTGCTCACCTGCAGAGTGACTGCCCCCCTGGTCACAGCCACGCTGAGGATCCTGCCTCCAGTCAGTGCCTGCTCTCGGGACTTAATAACCCGACTCGTAAGGAAAGAAATGCGCTGGAGCGCAATCATCCAGAGCTGTCACTCAGCACCTGAGACATTCTCTACAAATAGCAGTTAAAAAACACGTCACCACCCCACTGTCTCATGTGAACAGCGTGAGCAGAGAAACGGAGAAATGCGTCTTATTTGAGGAAGTTTATTGTTACATTGTTGCAATAATAGATGAGGCACCGCTACCTCCTGCTCCTCCAACATCTCAATACAAAAGACAATTATCAAGGTGACAGTGAAATTAAGATAAAAAATTACAAAAGCCGAGGCTTTGGAAACAAGAAGGACTAGTCTATGTGTAGAAAGTTGTAAATGGTTTAGTTCAGCCTCACAAGTGTAACTTCTTCTCCGGTTAGGCGCCCCAGGACAGGGCAGCGCCGGGACGCCCTCCTCGGCCGGGACGCCCGGGCCAGGCGAGGAGCCCACAGGGTGCAGGGCGGCCGAGCTGGTCGGGGTCCTGGCCTCCGGGCCCTCCCGCCCCGCTCAGCGCGGTCCCGGTGCTCACACTCACACCAAAGTGAGCAAACGGCTCGGCCTGATGAGGGCGCTCAGGGGCCCAGCCGGGCCCAGCCGCCTCTCCGAGCCCCATTTCCCGGCGGGGAGGACCAGCCCGCTCCTCACACCCCTGACACCCGGCGTCCCGGCACCGAAGGCGACCGCGACCTCAGAACCGCCTGCCTGAGTGCCCTGCACCCTCTCCTCTAGGCCACATGGCCGGGCCTGGGCCACAGCCTCTGCTCCTGGAGAGCCACAGGGGCCGGCACCCAATCAGCAACTTCTTTCTCACCAGAGCCGGCCCTCCGCACACGCCCCCAGGCTCTCGCGCTGTGGTCTCCTCCTAAACAGGTGACGAGGTGACTCGGGAGCGGGCTCCTCCTCGCCCCCCCCCCCCCCGCCCCGGGTCAGCCCTGCCGCAGACTCAGTGTGACATGGGGCCCAGGGAGGGGCCCTGAGGACCAGGCCCGGGGGTGGCTAAGCCAGTGGATTCTGGTGCTGGCGAGCGAGGAAGCTCTCTCCTCTCTCAAGTGCTAGGCGAGCCCCCCCCCCCCCCCCCAGACCGCAGGGAGGGCCGAGGCGGCAGTGGAATGCATGCTGTACAGTGTGGCACCTGCCGGGCGGCCTCCACGGGCCCAGCACCCCGAGTGGGGAGCACGTGCTGCTGGCATTCAGGAGGCAGAGCCTGGAAGGACCGGATGGAGGGCGGCCTGCGAAGGGACAGCCCTGGGAAGGGACGGCTGTAAGAGGCACTGGGTGGTGGCAGTCTGCGGGACCCAGGGTGTGCGGGTCGGGCTCCCTGAGGGTCAGTGTCTGCGGAGCACAGGCCGCCGGCTGGACACGGCTGTGCTAACCCTGCGCTGCACCCCAGCGGCCACCTGCAGGCGGCGGGTGTGACTTGGCGGGGGAAGAGGGGAGGGGTGGCAGGGCAGGGCAGGGCGGGGCGGTCGGGAGTAATAAGCACCGCCCAGTGCTACGCAAGGGACGTGCCCTGTCCATGCGACGGACAGGTGGCAGGAGGAGGCAGCGCCTGGGCACTAAGGCACAACACTCCAGGAGCCCCCCACAGCCGGGGGCTCCGGGACGTGGCACAGGAGTCTTAAAAGGCAACGCGCTCCCTGGGAGGGGCGCCGAGCCCCGCGCCCGCCTGTCTGGCACTGGGTCGCCCACACACCACACGGGCAGGGCTTGCGTTAGTGGCAGGAAGACCTGCGGGCTGGAGGGAGCCGGGCAGGCGGGCGCTCGGTGCTGGTGTCAGCGCGCGCAGGCACGCGGACCCACCCTGGGCACACGCGGGCGCGCACACAGCAGTGCCCCGGCCCGCCGGCTCTCAGTAGTGTACCGCCGGATTCGGTGGCCGTGGCGGCCTCACTGCAGCATGATGTCCTTGAGGTTCTCCTGCAGGATGGTGTCCTTGACGGCGTGGAAGACGAAGCGGACGTTGTCGGTGTCGATGGCCGTGGTGAAGTGGTGGAAGAGCGCCTTGCTGCGGTTGCGCCGCCGCCGGTCGAAGCACTGCACCAGGTAGCGCTGCACGTCCTCCAGCCGGTGCGGGTCGCCGCGGAAGTCGGGGAAGTGCTTGCTGATGGCGACGCTGCGCACCTTCTCCGCCAGCAGGTCCGTCTTGTTGAGGAAGAGGATGATGGACACGCTGGCGAAGAGCTTGTTGTTGACGATGGTCTCGAAGATGTTCATGGACTCCAGCAGCCGGTTGGTGCGCCGGTCCTCCATGAGCACCTGGTCGTACTCGCTGGAGGACACCATGAACAGGATGGACGTGATCCCGTCGAAGCACTGGAACCACTTCTGGCGCTGGGACCGCTGGCCGCCCACGTCCACCATCTTGAAGGGGATCTTCTTGATCACGAAGTCGTGCTCCACGATGCCCTTGGTGGCCTTCCTGGCCAGCAGGATGTCCTGCTTGCTGGGGAAGTAGTTCTGCAAGACAGGGCGGAGCTCAGAGAGGGCGGAGCTCAGAGAGGGCGGGGAGATGGGAGGGGGCGGAGCTCAGAGAGGGCGGAGCTCAGAGAGGGAAGGGGGATGGGAGGGGGTGGAGCTCAGAGAAGGGGGATGGGAGGGGGCGGAGCTCAGAGAGGGAGGGGAGATGGGAGGGGGCGGAGCTCAGAGAGGGAGGAGCTCAGAGAGGGAGGGGAGATGGGAGGGGGCGGAGCTCAGAGAGGGAAGGGGGATGAGAGGGGGCGGAGCTCAGAGAGGGCGGAGCTCAGAGAGGGAAGGGGGATGGGAGGGGGTGGAGCTCAGAGAAGGGGGATGGGAGGGGGCGGAGCTCAGAGAGGGAGGGGAGATGGGAGGGGGCGGGAGCAGGGAATGGACGGGTAGGAGAGACAGTCAAGGGGCTCGGAGAAGTCGAACCAAATACTGCCGGCACGCTGCTGGTAGAAGCAGCGGTGCTGGGAGCCTCAGAGCCCGAGTCTCCCCTTTGCGACCTACGTGCCCCCACGTGGGTGCTCAGGCGCAGTCCCCCCAAACCCAACCGGGACAGCAGCGCCTCAGGACCAACCACCACGTGCAGGGCGGAGGGGACCTGCTGCAGGTGGAGGGAGACGAGGGGAGAGACCACCCAGCACGCTGGCAGGGAAAGCGGAGAGCCGGAGGGGGAGCGCAGGGAGAGGTCTGAGTGACCGGGACCCGTGTGGCCTGGCTGCGGGAGTGGCGGCACCCTTGGACCTGCTGGCTGGCGCTGGCTGGCGCCAGGGATGGCGGAGTTTCCCAGGAGCCACAGGGCGGTGGTTCTGACTTCTGGAGTCTCACTGAGGGACTAACATAACCACGGACCTGCTCCTGGGAGGGGGCGGGGGGGGCCACAAGACGGACCACAGGGACAACTGTCCCCCGGGGCTCCGTGGACTTCTTAAGCAGCTCTTTGTGAAGTTAATCCTCCTCTGAGGGTGTCTTTCCAGTGACTTTTAGAGAGAGTGGAAGGAACAGGGATAGACACTGACTGGCTGCACCTGACCACATCGAACCCGGGACTGTCCGGGAGCCGACCAGCCAGGCTCATCAGCGCTCCGTTGGCACATGTGTGACCCCCACAGTACAGGGGTCGGGCGGAGGGGTTCTGCAGAAACACCGCCTCCCATGGCGTCACAGGCCTGGCGGCCTATGAGCAGGAGTGGAGTTCCCTCGGGGAACGGGGGCCCTCCCCTGAGCCCTGTCCCTCCGTCCTCGTGGCCCAGCCAAGGGCTCCTCAGTCCGCGGAGCCCGAGCCACCGAGCGGCTTTGCTCTCCAGAGTCCCAGGCGGGCGGGCGGGCGGGCGGTCTGCACTCACCAGCTGGCCGATCCGGTCCAGGTTGTCCAGGAAGTACTTCACCGACTCCCCCTGTCAGGAGGACACAGAGCGCGTGTCAGCTGCGGGCCGATGTGCCAGGCCCCACGGGCAGTGGCACTGGCGGGGGCTGAGGCATTGGAGGAGCGGTCAGTGACAGCCGCACACGTTTCCCTGAGAAGCAGGATGGCCGGAGGGCGGGCCCCATAGGGATGTGCACTCTGAGCGGCCACTGGAGCCTGACTCTCTCACCCCAGCCCGGGCTCTCTCACCCCGGGCTCTCTCACCCCGGCCTCTCTCTCACCCCGGGCTCTCTCACCCCGGTCTCTCTCACCCCGGCCTCTCTCACCCTGGTCTCTCTCACCCCGGTCTCTCTCTCACCCGGTCTCTCTCACCCCGGCCTCTCTCACCCTGGTCTCTCTCACCCCGGTCTCTCTCTCACCCGGTCTCTCTCACCCGGTCTCTCTCACCCCGGTCTCTCTCACCCGGGCTCTCTCACCCCAGGCTCCCGGGGCCCAGGGCTCCACTCCTTCACCGAGGCTCTGTGGGAGGCGGGCTGCCTTGGGAAAAGCAGCGGCACAACCCACACCCATGGCAGCACCATTGAGACTCGGAGGGACCGAGAGGGAGGAGCGAGGTCGCGGCCGGGGAAAGGAGCTGGAGGACAGCCCACCAGCTCGGAGGGATCCTCCCACTCGTCCCAGCGGGCCCGGAGGAAGCACCGAGTCCACTTCCTTTCCGGAAGGACCAGCTCCCATTCCACAGCGGAGGCCTCTGGCTGCCTGACTGTCTGAGGCCGGGCAACCTTCCTGCAGCACACGGAGCACGCTAATCAAACGCAGCCCCCCCACGCCCCCCTCCCCAACCCCCAGCAGCCCGGCCAGAGTGGAAGGCACCCACAGCTCCAGAGAGAAAGGCCCCCCCCCCCCCCTCTGCAGCTGCCTCCGTCACCTGACGCCGGCCCTCCCCTCCCACTCGAAGGGGAAAGCCAGGGTCTGGGATGGGGAGGCAGTGCGTCCCGCCCGCCCGCCCGCCCGCGTCTGCTGGCTGCTGTCCGTGTTCTTGCTTTGTCTGCAGCCCCTGCTCTCCCACGCGGACAGGAAGCAGCTGTGAGGGAAGCGCTGTGGAGCCTCCCTGACGTCCTCTCCCTCGCCGCCTGCCTGCCGCCTAGCCTTCGGGGCTGGGACTGGCCCTCCCACGGGAAGCGGGCGCTCAGCCGCCACCCACGCCAGCGGACCGACGGGCACTGGTCTCACCTCGGCGACTGTCCCCAGAGCAAAAGCACCAGCGTTCGCTGGCGGACAGATGGCACCGGAGCCCCGCGACCACGTTCGCAGTGTCCAGGACGCCACCACATCCCTCCTGTGCGGAGAGCGAGGACGCACTGTCCTCCGGAGAAAAGCCGGCAGCCACCACTCCATCACCAGGTACCGGGCCACTGACAAAGCTCGAGGCAGCTGTCAGTTAGTTCCCTGGGCAGTAACATGCTTCCCGGGGACAAAGACAAAAACCTCCGCAGGTACACAGAGCGCCGCGCAGAGCTTGTGGGACTTCAATGCACAGAATCTAAAGGGAAAAATGGGTGGGCGGACTTACCAGACTGGAGATGAGCCAGAAAGAAAGAGTGAGCTCTGACACGAGAATAACAGAAATGAAAAGATTCACCACAGAGGACAGCGGCCTGGCCCCCGGGGACCACAGCAGAAGGTCTCACACCGTAACTGGAACCCAACAGGATCGGAGAGCCGGCGGGAAGAATGGTTTTTGTATAAAAAACACCACTTTCCTAACTGGGTGAAAGAGGCACATTTACAGATTTCAAGAAGCTCACAAACTCCAAACACGCAAATGTGGAGAGAGCCGTGCTCAGGGCACTCGCGCAGGCGACGTGGGACCCTCACTGTCCCGGCTGCCGCAGAGGCCTCGCCTCGCCAGGGCAGAGCTGAGCACGGACCCTCACCCCCCCTCCTGGGTCCCTGGAGCTGGCGGGCGGGCTGGGCCCCGCCACAGAGACAGGCAGGCCAGCGTCACGGCCTATGGGGCCAGAGATGAGGCTGAGCAACTGACACATGATGTCCAGCTTCAGCAGGAAATCCCAAGACACGCTGAAAGGCGGGAAACACGACCGTAATGAACTCCTCCAAAGAGGGACCGGCACAAAGCCGAGGACGGACGGCAGATGAGCCGTGGAAAGGCGCTCCTTCACCAGCACTCAGGAGGCGCCGCCTGGGCACGCGGCACGGCCCACGCCCTCGGTGGTGGGTCGGAAGCTGGAAGCTCCCTGGGGGCAGCCCCTGCGTGTCGCTCACTCATTCCACAGAGCAGCCCCTCCACACGCACACACGCACGCATGCACGCACACACGCACATACACACGCATGCACGCACGCACGCACACACGCACACGCACACACACGCACGCACACACGCACGCACACACGCACGCACGCACACACACACGCACACACACACGCATGCACGCACGCACACACGCACACACACACGCATGCACGCACGCACGCACGCACACACGCAGCACCCACGCCTGAGTCACCGAGCAGAGGTTAAAGCGGAGAGAATCGGAAAACACGGGCCACGGGGCGGGTCTGCAGCCAGCCACAGCGGTGACAGCAGCCACGTGCACCGCACCGGAGGGGAGGAGACCCGCCCGAGGCCTCGGCATCCCGGCCACGGCCACACGGTGCGCTCGCTGTGAGACGTGGGGTGGGATGTGAGGAACCAGCACCTGAGGCCCCTCGGAGACCCTCCAAACGCAGCGGTGACCTCTCCGCGCACAGCGACTGCGCCCAGGGTTGACCTCCACGGAGCCCGGGGCAGGCCCGGCCCCCCTCTGGCACCCACCAGGCGGCACGCGTGTGGCTCCACGGCACGCGTGTGGCTCCTCGGCACGCGTGTGGCTCCTCGGCACGGTCAGGGCTGACAGGCGGGGACACCCAGGAAGGGTGCCAGCGGGTGGCCGTGCAGGTGGCAGCCGAGAGAGGGCCCGGGGAGGGGGGTGCGGGCAGCGTGACGGCTCGGGGCTTTTGAACCGCTGGCGGTTCAGCCGCGCTTCTCAGAGCCGGTGACAGGGCGCCCCTGCCCCTCCTCCCCCGGCCACCAGGGAGCAGCAGGGGCTCCACCTGAGACCCGGACCCACAGCAGTGACACAGGCACGCAGTCCTAGAGGCTCAGCCGCAACCGAGAGCCTGTGCTTCGGGGGAGGCGCCGAGTCCAGAGCGCGGCCCACGGGCCGCTGTCCAGAGGGAAGCCCGCAAGCCAGGGCCGTGAGCGTGTGGCCGCGGACCCTGTGGGTGTGGGCACCAGCCCTCGGCTGTTCTCTCGGCCTCCCCACTCTCCTCGGGAAGGAGGTGTGGGGGAGCCTGAGCTGGGACCTGAGGGCGCGAGCTCACTTTACCCGCCGCTCAGTGTGGGCCCGTTCACCGTTTGTTCACTCCCCTCACCCGCCTGGACGAGGACCTGCCACAGGCCACGCCGGTCAGCCCACAGCAGGACGCACACCTGTGGCCACGGCAAGGCCGAGGACGCCACGCCACAGCCTGGCAGGTCCGTCAGCACGGCACGTGCCAGCAGGACACTGTCCCTTTAAGGCTTCCCACGCCCCCTCCAGCCCCGTGCACCTCCTCCAGCAGCATCTCCACCTCCTCCAGCAGCATCTCCGGGAGTAAGTTAGCTGCCACCCCGCCCCCTCCAGGGCCGCCAGGCCTCGCCTGCAGGGCCCGGATGACAAAGGGCTGTCAGCCCCGCCCGGGGTCCCTCCCCATAACAGTTGCTGGGGGGCCTGCAGATGGGCTTCCTGCTCCAGCAGGGCGGCCGGGTCCGGGCACAGCCACGCAGGGACAGCTGGTGGTTCTGGGTCCAGAACCACACAATCGAAACCAAGTCACAGGAGCACAGGCCTCACCAGCCGCCCCTCTGCTGGCACCGGGACTCGCCGTGGGAGCCCTCTCCAGCCGCACAGCCGAGGGAAGGGAAGAGAAGGGCGTCTGCAGACGGCCACACAGCCCCAGCCCAGACCGCGGGCGCCCTGTGCGCAGGCCGCTCCACGCCTCCCGCCCAGAAGCTGGGAGGTGGCCGGTCAGACTGCCCCCATGCTGGGACATGGACAGAGGAGCTGTCTAAGGCCCCCCCACGACAGGCCGGAAGAGGTGACGGTGAGGGCTGGGGTGGGTGAGGTCCTAAGGCAGCTGCGTGGGGCAGCACTGAAGCCCACTCAGGGCAGGGTGCTTTTCACCGAGTGTGCCCGGTGACAGGAAGGGGTGACAGCCCCCGGGCCTGTCCCCCATCATCACTTCTCTACGCTCCCAGCCCCGCGCGCATGTGTCCGCTCACACACACCTGGGACCCCCCTCTGCAGGCCGGGTCTGCTGACCGCCGCTCCGGGCACGGCTGCCCACAGGCTGGGAATGCGGTGTCAGCACTGGTGCACGTGGGCATCAGCACAAGGACACTGCCTCCCGCTGGTGGACGGGTGGGCCCTCGCTCTGCAGACCACACTTCAACTCCCGCTCACCGTCCCATCTGTCATGCCCACGGGGACAGGACGTGGAGACTCTGGGCACGTCCAGCGCCCGGCCACTCACAAACACCACACCCACACTCTGCCCTCCTCCCCACGGCGGCCCACCCCCGCCAGCCGAGCCGCACGGAGGCTGGGAGCCGGCTGCACACGGTCCGTGCAGGAGGCATGACAGGGCCTCGCAGCGCCAGCTGGGACATGCCCCCACCGGGTTCCTGAAAGATGGCGGGGCCGTCAGCACAGACCACGCGCCAGTAGCGGCCTCTCCGTGGAGGTCCCGCCAGGTTGCGCCATCCCGCCTCCCAGGGGGGCAGCCACGGCCTGGGATCGACCCGCCTGAGGGCAGACGGCGTGCAGCCCCGAAGGCTGCTCTCACGCCCACGTGCGGGGCGGTGGCCACCCCGCACATGACGGACCAGAGAGGCCACACGCTGGGCCGGCTCCAGGATGGCAAACATCCCGGGGCGGCCTGGCTGCCGGGGGAGCCTGAGCCCCCTCGCCGGGGAGAGCCGGGCCAAGGTCAGGTGCTTCTCACTGGCTGCTCCCCGTCACCCCCTCCCCCTCCGCAGGGCACAAAGGGGCAGGAGGCTCTGCGCTCCTCCCTGTGCCAGGGCCTGAGTCAGGCAGCGCTGTGGCGGGCGCAGAGGGAGACCGGCCACGGCGGGGGCTGGGGGGGCAGACGCTGCGCATAAAGGGCGCTTGTGCTCAGGCTCCGCGCTGGCTGCTGGCCTCCAGACACCGACCCGCCTCCCGGAGGCTCCCCCCTCCTCCACCAGCGCCGAAGGCAGGCTGTGCTGTGGGAGTGAGGGGCTCAGAGCGGACACCGGCGGGGGGGCACCCGTGCCAGGCGAGGCCGGGAGAAGCTCCCGTCCCACCCACGCCCAGCAGGAGCGGGGGGCAGGAAGGAGCCCGAGCGCAGGCTGCCCCCGCCCCGGGGCCTGTTTGCGTCTCTGGCGGAGAAGCAGGCCGCCCGCAGGGACGCCTTCCTCTGGCCTTGCCCGCGCCTGCGCCAATGCCCCTCCGGCACCCCCCGCGGCCCCTGTGCAGTCCTCGGTGGGGGAGCTCCCACAGCGCCTCCGGTCTCAATGCCGCCTCCGCTCCACGCGTGCCCTCAGGACACGCAGCACGGAGGGCTGGCGGGCCCAGCCGCCTGCGCTGAGTCACTCCTGGGCGAGCCAGGGCTGCAGGGGGCCTCGCTCACTGCTCTCCTCCCGAGAGCCACAGGGGCCAGCTGCCTCGGACCCCCAGAGCCACGGCGCCCAGACTGTGCGGGACGCCCTGTCCTCTTCTCTGCCGGGCACGGGCAGCCTCCTCCCTCCTGAGTGGATCACACCGAGGGAGACGCTGCTGGCGGAGCGCCCAGCCCGCTGCCCCGGGAGCCGCCTCGGAGCCACAGGGGGGTGCCCGGTGCCGGCCGGGACAGGTGTCAGTGAACGGCCTCTCAGAGCAGCATGTTCCGCCGTCTCCAGCGGAGACTTCGGGATGTTTCCCGGTGCGGGTTTTGGGCTCAGCAGACAAGAGTAAGCAGGGGGCTCCTTCACAAACCTGAGCTATCTGACCACACGCTGCACTCCAGCTGGTAGGTGAAGCTCCTCTTCAAAAGGGGACATTCACGCCAACCAGTGTGGCTCAGTGGCTGAGCGGTGACCCACGAACCAAGAGTTCGCTGGTTCAATTCCTGTGGGCTCAAACTCCAACAGAGGGCATGCAAGAGGCAGCCGACTGATGATTCTCTTACCACTGACATTCCTATTTCTCTCTCCCTCTCCCTCCTTCTCTGAAATCAATAAAATTATATATTTTTAGAAAAGGGAACATTCACTGAGAAGCATAGATTTATTTTTTTAAAATTGCCCCAACCCCAAACAGCATCCTGGTGATGGGCCTCAGTTGAGGCTGACATGAGCAACAATGGGGGGAGGGGGAGGCAGTGAGACGTGGGAGCTCCTCGGGGGTTCTAAGGACGCAGAGCTGACCCATTCTCACCGCCACCGCCTCTGATCTGAGCCACCACACTGTCACCTCACTTACTGCAAAGCCGACCCCAGGCCTCCGTCTGTTCCTGACTCACTGTCCCAGGGACCCTATTGGATAAAACCAAACACGCCCTCCTCTCCCCAGAGCCCAGCCTCTCCCCTGACCCACCCGAGAGCAGAAGGCCTGGCCGGCTCTGGCGCACTCTCAGCCCCATGACCACCGCGAAGGGAAGCTGAAGTGGGAGCACCGAGCGTCTGCTACGACCCTCTCCCTCTCGGCCACTCGCCGGCCCGGCCAGGCTGCCCTGCCCACAGCCCCCCACTCCCTGCTCTCCTCTCCTCTCGGCACAGAATACACGTCACGGATGTGCATACCACACCCCTCCCTGCTCACGTATGTGCTGTCTCCCCAGCACAGACTTGTTTGTGTTGTTTGCCGCTCTTTCCCAGGATGTGTGAGCACGCCGGACACATGGTGTCTGCTCCACAAATATGTGCTGAATGAATGGATTCCATGAAATTAAAGACATACAGGCGGAGCACACTGCGAGGTGTCGCCATGAGCATACGAGATACTTCACTGAGCGTCTGTCTGTATCTCCTTACTCCGAGGAGAGCGAGACTCACAAAACCCCGTGTGCCCCCAGGGCTCCCCGAGGACCCATCACCCCGGGCAGCCTGCAGCGCGGGCAGCCGCCTCTGGGAGGGCCATGTGACCGGCTCCGCGGTGAGCTTCGTGGCTGGCCAGCGGTGCTTCCGGCCACCAGGCGGCGCCCTAGAAGGAGGGGTGACTCTCCCCCCGCACCTCCTGTCTGACGCACTCCGAGCACTGCCTGCGGCCGGAGCCAGGCCGGGCCCCGGGAGGTCACTCACCCTGTCACCCAGGCTGTGGGCTCTGAGCTTCTCACGCGGAAAACAGTCACATGCAACCCTCTGTGACCGCCTCATGGCACACCCTCCCCAGCACACGCTCCACCTGCCGCCAGCAGCAGCCACCACTCTTTCCAAGTCAGTCTCTGGAATGTTCCAGACTGCACCCCATGAAGCATCGATGAAGCACTGCCCTCACCACCCACCCGGGGTCCGCTGTTTTCTCTAGGCTACACCCGCAGATTGCCATTTAAAAAAAAATATATATATTTTATTGATTTTTTATAGAGAGGAAGGGAGAGAGATAGAGAACTAGAAACGTCGATGAGAGAGAAACATCGATGAGAGTCATCCATCAGCTGCCTCTTGCACACTCCCTACTGGGGATGTGCCCACAACCCAGGTACATGCTCTTGATTGGAATCGAACCTGGGACCTTTCAGTCCGCAGACCGATCTCTACCACTGAGCCAAACCGGTTTCGGCAGATTGCTGTATTTTAAGGAGTCGTCTTTATGGAGAAGAGGGAGATTCCGGCCACAGCCTGGGTGAGACTCAGGATGAGGAGGCGGCTGGACTAGTAGCGGCCCTCAGGACAGCAGAAAAGTTACGTCCCACCAGCCCGGGGACATGACTGTCCTTTGCCAGCAGGCTGCTGCTTCCGGTCTCCCCCATCCACCAGCTACCCCTGCACCGCCAGCAGCTGGAGACAGCTAGAGAGCGGCCTCCTAGCACCATGCTCTTTGTTTTCTGTGGCCTCCAGGGACTTACAGAAAGATGCTGTCACTGCTACAACCCTGCCCCCATCCAGCCCGTCCCCATCCAGCCCTGCCCCCAGTGTCTCGAAGGTTTGGGGAGAGTTTTCGAAACTGGATGAAAACAGTAGCAGCAAAAGCACAGATGCGTTTCAAAGGCAGCGAGGCTAACTGCGCTGGCCTGCTGGGAGGGCCCTGGCCTGCTGGGAGGGCCCTGGCCTGCTGGGAGGGCCCTGGCCTGCTGGGGGAGGGGGGACCTGGCCTGCTGGGGAGGGGGGGGCCTGGCCTGCTGGGGAGGGGGGGCCTGGCCTGCTGGGGAGGGGGGGCCTGGCCTGCTGGGGAGGGGGGGCCTGGCCTGCTGGGGGAGGGGGGGCCTGGCCTGCTGGGGAGGGGGGCCCTGGCCTGCTGGGGAGGGGGGGCCTGGCCTGCTGGGGGAGGGGGGGCCTGGCCTGCTGGGGGAGGGGGGGCCTGGCCTGCTGGGGAGGGGGGGCCTGGCCTGCTGGGGAGGGGGGGCCTGGCCTGCTGGGGGGGGGGGCCCTGGCCTGCCGGGGAGGGGGGGGCCTGGCCTGCTGGGGGAGGGGGGGCCTGGCCTGCTGGGGAGGGGGGGCCTGGCCTGCTGGGGGAGGGGGGGCCTGGCCTGCTGGGGGAGGGGGGGCCTGGCCTGCTGGGGAGGGGGGGCCTGGCCTGCTGGGGGAGGGGGGGCCTGGCCTGCTAGGGGGGCAGGTGCCGTGATCTGAGGAGCGGGAGCTGCACGCAGCACGCGGCAGGTGCCTCAGGAATGCAAAGGGGCAGGCAGTAACCCCCCCCCCCCCCCCCCCCCGCCCTGAGCAGGCCTGTGGTGTGTGGCCCCAAAAGAGCCCACGTGCACTGGGCGCGGGTGGGAGGAGGGTCAGGCCTGGGCGGCGCACGTGGCATCTGAGGGCTCTGACGCCCGGGTGGCAGCGCGTGTTAGGAGCCAGGCCACCTCCGCAGGGCCCCTCCGCAGTTAGCACACCGCGCAGCCAGCTTCAGGCCAACCCCCAGGCTGCCCACTCCTCGGTCCTGAGGAGGCAGCAGCAGCTGCCCATGACGGGCACCTCTCCTCCACACTGACAAGGCAGCCCGCACGGCCGGCCTTCCTCCTCTCGGGGACGCCGCAGCCTCGATTCCTGTGAACACGGCACTGACAGCAGTGTCACTGGACTCCAGGAGTGAAGACACTGCTCTGAGCAGAAACGTCCTCTCTGGGGAGCTCCGGCTCTGGCTCCAGAGCCCCAGGAAGGAGCCTTGAGAAAGCACAGGCCGCCACTGGCCAGAGAGCGGAGGATGGAGAACGGGCTCACGGACACCGAGCAGGGGAAGCCAGCGGCCGAGGCGCACCTGGGCCATGTCATCCCACGCCTGAGCAAGCGGCACTGGCGCCACCCGGCACAGAGGGCAGGTGGGAGGCTGCCAGCTGAGCTCGGGGTCACCGCCCCAGCCCACAGGGACAGCTGCTCCCGGAGCGATGGGCTGCAGAGCCGGACAGTGGACGCCCGGCCGCGGGCACTGCTGCTCCGGTCGGGGCCGCTCGCAGAGCCGGACGGAGAGCATGCCCCGCTCCACCACTAGGCAGTTCGGCACCTGGTGTCTCCCCAGCTGCCCGAGGCCCAATACTGAAGACGACGAGGCTCTAGACCAGCGGTTGCCAATGGGTGACCCTCGAGGTCCTAAAGGTTGGCGACCTTTTCCCCAGACAACAAGCAAAAGCTGTGCAAAGCCCCGGAGCAGAGACACCCGAGGTCCAGTCTCAAACCACTCTACCCGCGTCCAAGCTCTCTGCGTCCGGCCCGCGCCTCCCTCAGCGCACCGGCAGTGATTTCTGGAAACCTGCGATCGGATCTGCCGCCTGGTGTTTCAGCACCTCCAGGCTCTCTGCTCGGAACTCCAATTGCCCGGCATGGCGCCCTGCCCCGGCCCCCGCGCTGCACGCCCGCTCGGGTGGCACAGGGACGGAGGGTTCCCAGGCCTCCCCACACCCCCACGGGCTCCTGGCCGCCCTGCGGTGCCCTCCTGCTCCCGCCGCTGTGCTCTGTGTGGCCTCTGTGCGGCCTGCCCGCCTCTTCAGGGAGCACCCACATTTCCTGCTCAGATTCATACTCCGTGACTCTAAGTGATGAGAACACGCGTCTTGAAAGGTTCAGGCTTAAAGCAAAGGGGAAGACGCTGAGCAGGTGAGCAGCGTGTCCCAGGCCCTACCCCGCCAGCGGGCACCATCCCAGGGGCACCACCCCACCACAGACAGACCTAAACCCCAACCTCCGAGTGACCTCTCTCACCCTTCGGAGCCCTCCCCGTTCACCGAGGCCACGCGGTGCCTGCTGGGTGCCGGGAGAGCTGTGGGGGGAAGGCAGCCTCGCCTGCCTGCGCCTGTGCAGAACCCAAGGACACGGCCCGAGGTCACCATCCGCGAGGAGCCCTCCTCCACCCCCCCCTCCCCCCCGCCCCCCGCCGGCCCACTCACCAGCTGGAACTCGCTCCTGCGGCTGAAGGCCTCCCGGATGCCCGAGTCGCCCCAGAGGGCGCTCAGGGCGGGCACGTACAGCTGGAAGGTGGCGGGCTCCACGGGCAGCCCGGCCTTGTTCTCGAAGGCCATGAGGAACATGCCGTGCTTCTCATTCTCCGAGTGCTGCCACGGGATGCCCAGCTTGTCCCGCGCGTCCACCAGGACCTTGGAGCCCTGGGGAGGGGAGAGGAGAGGAGCAGTGAGCTGCAGAGGCCAGACCGTCACAGCAGGACCCCGCTGTCCGCTGCCACCCAACGGCCTCGGGGGCGGGTGCCGTACCCCGGGGACACGGCTGTGCCCGCAGTCACACAGCAGGCGGCGTGTGCCCTTGGCTGCCCCTCACCGGGGGAAGACGTGGCCACCCCGAGCAGAGCCAGCACTGAACGGGCCACGGCAGGAGGCGACAGTGGATGGAGCGGTGGGGCACTCCCCGGGGCCACTCCCTGCCGGGCGCCTGCCCGCCCCACGCACCAGCAGGAGGGCGGGCTGGGACCCCACGGAAGCGGCGAGGCCCCAATGGCAGCAGCGCGTCAGGCAGAGGTGCTCCGCGCTCCTGTCTCGGCCCATCCCCTGGGGTAGGGGTGTCGAACTCAATCAGAGAAGGGGCCAAAATCTAAAATCCAGCCTAAATCGCGGGCCGAATGGTTTACTGAACAGTCATAAACTGTCATTGTGATGGAAACGCAGCGGAGTGCAGTGATGACAGCGCGGTGGGGGCCACATTGCAAGGCCTGGCGGACGGATTTGGCCCGCGGGCCTTGTGTTTGACACATGTGCCCTGGGGCCTCCATCCCCCACTGTCTCTGATGACATCTCAACAGACCCCCCACCCAGAACCCCAGAAAGAGGCCTCCTGGCTGAGGCCGCTGCTCCGGACAATCCCCCTCCCCCGCCCTGCCCCGCAGCTCACAGCGCACAGTCAGACCTCCAGACTCTTCACAGGAGAGGTTAGCCTCCGGCGCCCAGTCTAACTCACACGTTACCCGGAACCTCTGCTCCGGCCGCTCGGTTCCGCCCGGGGATGGAGGCAGGAGCCACACCGACGGGAAGGGGGCCCTTCCCCAAGGCTGCCCCGCCCTGAACGCCAGGCCGCCACCGCTCACTTGCCACGTAGTCTCCTCACCGGAGGACAGCGGCATCCAGGAAAAGATGTCTCTTCTGTCCTTTACAGTTCTCCGCGGGGAACCTGAGCATCCACACCGGCCCGGTGGTTCCTGCTCCCCCCTGCAGACCCCACGCCCCCTCCGCACCCGCTTCCTGTCAGCGAGAGCGGACGGTGCGGAGCGGACAGTGGTACCGTCACCATCACAGCGGGCACGACAGAAGAGCCCCCTCCCGATCACTGCCCACAGAGGCCCATTCCTCACAGAAAGCCCAGGGAGAGAGGTGAGGGCCGAGGACAGCTGACTGCGCCTGCGAACAGCCCGGGCTCAGTAGGGAGGGCTGTTCCCACGGTGACACGTGTCACCCAGTCCCCAAACACACAGCCAAGCCCGAGCCCGCGGTGACTTCATCTCAGGATTATGCGGCACCCGGAACTGGTCAAGCACACATTTGTAAGACAGTCTGTAAGCAGGACTCACACGCCCAGTCACAGAACGGGCTCCCTGTCTGCTGGGGACGTAGGTTTTGGGAGGGGGGGGGGTGTTTCTGGTTTTACTGGACGGACACCAAAAATCGCAAACGCTGTGCCCTCATTCCCCAATGCATTGTGTTAGTTCCACTCTGTCAGAGCCGGCCTTCTCGGATGAGCTGCCCTCGGAGAGTGCGCATACGCGGGTGCGGGCGCCTGAGGCCTGCTCCGGAGCCTGGAGGGACACCGAGGAAGCGGGCCGGGTGTGCCCTTGAACAGCCGGTTCTGCTGAGACCCGAGGGGGTGGCTGGCCGCTGGCCCCGCCCAGATGGAGACCTGCGCCAGGAACCACACAGCACGGTCCTGGGTCCTATGCAGAGGCCGCACGCAACGCGATACAGGAGAGCAGCCCGCGGACAAAGGGTCCCCAGAGCTCGATGGCAGGCCTGCTGGCCTCCTGGTCCAGTCCCCTGCCCCCCGCCCCCCCATTCCTCTCGGGAACAAGGCCTCGCCTCCCTCTCATGGACCGGCTGCTCCTCACCAGTCCCTCCTGGGAGCCGCCCACCTGCAGCCCTCGGGGGCGATGGTAGGAAGCAGGGGCCTGCTCGGCCAGCTCCCCACGCTTCACCTGCAGGTGTGGGCCTGGCATGTCATGGGAAACCAAGGCTCGGAGGTCGCGAACACGCCATCTCTCACAGGCCTTGAGCTTCCATCAAGGTGTGGAACGGGCAGATGCAGGGATCCCAAAGGCGGTTTGCGACGCTCCAGTTGCATGTCACCGCCGTCACACTGCGCCCGCCCCAGAAAACACTGCTCGGCGCCCACCGCCTCCGGCTCGCTCCACTCGGCCGCGGGAGGGCGCAGTACCATGCCCAGGTCACCGTGAGACGGACGCGGCTCAGGAACTCAGAGTGCCGGTGTTAACCACCCTCTTCCCGCACCTCACCGGGTGTGTGGGGGACAAAGCAGGGGCAGGAGGGCTGGCTCAGAGCAGGCACGGACTCCAGAAGGAGATCTGAGCTGAGCTGGGAGGACACAACATTTCCGGTTCTTTCTAGAATGCTTTTTAAAAAGCATTAGATCTAGGAGTAGGGACATGCTGAACGCCTGGTGAACTCAGTGGAGATGAGATCAGACCCTGCTTTACAAACAGCGAACGCCTTCCCTCACCACAGTCAGAGCAGCGTGGCTGAGACCCGGCCCCGGGGCTGTAAGCGGCAGGACGGGCCAGTCCCCACTGAGATGTGTTAGAAACACACAGTGCACTGCAAAGACTTCGCACAAAAAATAAATGGAAGTATTTTCAACTTTTAAATATGATTATGTGTTGAAATTATAATATTGTGGATATTTTGCATTATTAAAATGCGTCATTTTACTTATTTCTTTTACCTTTCTCAACGTGAGCAATTCAAAATACGTGTTTTTTTTCAATGATTTGAGAGAGAGAAGAAGGGAGAGGGATAGAGAGATAGAAAGGAACATCCATGACACACAAACATCCAGTGGCTGCCTCCTGCACACCTCCTACTGGGGATTGAGCCTGCAACATGGGCAAAATATATTAAAAAAAAAATATGAGCATTGGGAACAGCAGTATTTAGTAGGAGCTCAAAGGCTAGCTTTTTATTCCATTATTATATTATAGGCACTCATTTGATCAGATATATCAACTGCTGCTTTTCCTGTATTATAATCCACTACAATTTTTGGTTTCAAGTAGTGACCTGATCTATTTCAACATTCACTATCTCTGACGTATGTTTTGTTGGAAGAAGTAAGATGTTCTGCTTATCTTTCCATTTTAAAACGGTTATTCCTTTTTTGTTCTCTTTTCTTTTTTTAATATATTTTATTGATTTTATACAGAGAGGAAGGGAGAGAGACACAGAGTTAGAAACATCGATGAGAGAGAGTCATCGATCAGCTGCCTCCTGCATACCCCCTACTGGGGACGTGCCTGCAACCAAGGTACATGCCCTTGACCAGAATTGAACCCGGGACCTTTCAGTCCACAGGCCAACGCTCTAACCACTGAGCCAAACCAGTTAGGGCCTTTTTTGTTCTCTTTTGCTATATTTTCTCCCCATTTTAATTTCTTTGGTATTACTTCATGAGGATTTATTTCCCTGTCCATCTGAACGTAACTTTCCTACTAAATCAGTATTATTATCGAGTAATTTATATGCTAAAGCTAAACCCGTGGACCAGTTGTCTGTGTCCCTGTGTCCCTTATTGAATACATCTCCACAAAGAGACATACAACATTCGTTGGTGTCATATTTTCTTTTTCTAAACTTTTCTTTTCCCTGCACATACACAGAAAGCATGTGTGTACCCAGATCCACAGCACAACTTCAATAACTTAAAATGAAGCTCATTTCTTTCCGATTACAAAACACTATTTTTAAAAAATATATATTTTATTGATTTTTTCTGTGAGAGTTAGAAACATCGATGAGAGAGAATCATCGATCAGCTGCCTCTTGCACACCCCCTACTGGGGATGTGCCCACAACCAAGGTACATGCCCTTAACCAGAATCGAACCCGGGACCTTTCAGTCCGCAGGCCGACGCTCTATCCACTGAGCCACACCGGTCCTGACGCAAAACACTATTTTTTACTGTAGGAAGTAGAGGAAACGATACAGAGAAGCGAATTAGCCTCACAAACATCGCTGCTGGAGGGAACTGGTGTGAACAGCTGAGAACGCTGTCTCGTTCCCTGCGATGACAGTTCACACTCACGTTCCTCCGCGTTAGGTCCCGGTGGCGGCACGGAGGGCGGCCCGCTGCTTTAGCCCCGGCCGCAGTCAGCACGATGCCCTGATGATGCCCCGCGCTGCACACGGTGCCACGCCTGCTCCGTACTACGGATCTGCACGGCTCCCTCCCTTCCCCTTCTCACCCGGCCCACCCGCCCAGCATGTCAGCCCGGGTCTGTTCTCAAAAACAACGCTATCTAGAGAGAACATCTGAGATCTGAGATGTGCTGGTCTCGCTCCCGATGGAATCTCTGTGACATTTACCTTTCGCGTGTTCAGGCTCTGGTTGGCCACCAGCACGTCCCACCTGGATTCCTGCAAAGCTCCTCGCTGCTCTCCTCACGTCAGCTCTTGTCCCCTCCGGTCATTCTCAAACCAGCCACCATCGCATTCCTCTGCAGCCCCACCGACTCTCTCTCATGAGGGTAGGCGCTCCGGGCTCCACAGAGGCCCTCTGCCCCCGACCCCGCACCCAGCCCGCTGCCCCTGCCCCCGCTGCCCTCCTCATCTCCTGCCTGCCCTGGGCCAGGGCCTCCCTGCGTCTGCCTGGGGCCTGCCCTGCTGGCTCCTGGTGCCTGAAACCAGCTGCCAGGATCCCCATGGCCCCCGTCCCTCAGTCCACAGCCGCTACGCAAAGGTCAGCCTCAGCGAGGGGCTGCGTGGCCGCCTGAGCGCTCCCGGCCTCCGCCCCAGCTCCGCGCAGGCCTGACTCGTCCTCGCTTCTGTCCCCTGGGAATGGGAGGCCCGAGGGCGGCTCCGGGTCTGGCTTGTTCTCCCCGCAGCCCTAGGCCTGCACGGTACGTGACCTACTCAGTGACAAGGGCCTGGGTCTCGGGTCCCTCGGGGGCGGCCCAGGGACCACCCTTTCCTTCTGCCTCTCAGGCTGCAGCGAGGATTCCTGACGGCAGAAGTGGGACCACGACAGTCTGATCTGCTTGGTGCCACCGCGGAACCACTGGACAAAGCCGACACCACTATCGTCCACGGCTTCCCACGGAAACCACGGCTTCCCACGGAACCCTGGCCACACGCACACGCACACACACCGTCAGCGAGGCCGCAGGGGAGAGGAAAGACAGGGACCTGCAAAGGCGGCAGACAAGCCGGCCCCCGCACAGGGTCTGTGCCTCCACCCAAGGCCCTGCCTCGAAGACGCCCCTCGAGGGCCCCACCTCGCCCTGACCTCACACTCCCGGGCCCCAGGTCGGTCAGAGATTAGAAGCAGCCATCCTTCAGGAGCACAGCACCCGCCTCTATTGCAGCCTGAAGTCACCCGCACTCCTGTGGCTGTTCCCCCTGCATCCCAACAACCGCACTGCCTGACACATCCCAACCACCGCACCGCCTGACACATCCCAACCACCACCTGCCTGACACGTCCCAACCACCGCGCCGCCTGACACGTCCCAACCACCACCTGCCTCCAACCACCACCTGCCTGACACATCCCAACCACCACCTGCCTGACACGTCCCAACCACCGCGCCGCCTGACACATTGCAGGGGCTTTGCTGGAGCTGGAGGGGCCAGTGCCCGGCCCAGGCGGCCTCCTCCCTCCATGTACGACGCAGTTACCCCGTAGTTACCCGGGGATGGGAGGCAGAGGGAGAGGGAGCTGCTGCTATAAAAAGGCGCTTATCTCAGGAAGTCTTGGCCCCAAGGACAAGTGTGGGCTGAGGACAGTGCCTCCGAGCCAGCCGAGGTCTCCCAGCCGAGGTCAGAACTCGGCTGGTTTGGGGGGCTGGGAGGAGTGCTGGGAGGGAACAGGAAGGGGGAGGGAGGAACGGGGGGGCACAACAGAGAAGAAAGGAGAACGAGGGAGGTGGCGCTGATCCTTTGGGCTGGGTCAGCTCACAGAAACCTCTGCCGCTGAGGAGCACAGGGCCCAGCACCCGCCTCCACAGCGGCCTGAAGTCACCGCCTCCTGTGACTGTTCCTCCAGCATCGACCGCCGCCGCCTGACACATCGCAACCACCACCCCTCCACCAGCGCCCGGAGCGGCATCGAGGCAAACCTGGACCTCAAAGCGGCCTGTGTTCCGGTCGGCTGGACGCCCAATTACCGAGGAATGGGGCTTCGGAAGCACCTGTGAGCACAGAGCAGGGCTGCACCCACGGCGATGGCGGCCGGCAGCGGTGCGCCAGGGGACACGCAGCCGCCGCCGAGAGAAGCGCTGAGGGCTCCTCGGGAGACGGAGCCTGGCTCCCCTCCTCCCCCGCCTGCGGAAGGTCCCTGCCCGCCCCCACATTCACTTACGGGCTCTTAAAAACACGTTTTTAGTGACTTTTTAGAGGAGAGGAGAGGAGGAGAGAGAAACATCAATGAGAGAGGAACATCATCGGTGTCTGCCATCGGCACACCCCTCCTGGGGATGGAGCCGGGCATGTGCCCTGACCCGGAATCATGGGCGGACAACCACTGAGCCACACCAGCCGGGTACCACTGATGTATGTTTTATACTCAGTGCGCGCTTGTTCCTGGCATTCTCTCCTTGGTGCCACTGTGTGAGGGGGCACTGCCCTGCCAGGGAAAGGCGTCCACACCAGCTCACACTGCACCCAGCTCCCCAAACCGCCTCTCATCCCAGCGCCTCCTGGGGGACACGTTGGATTCTCTTACCTCAGCGGTGGGGGTACACCTGTCTTTTCTCCTGTGTTTGACTGGCTGGAGTGCCCTGCACGGCCGGAGTCACCGACCGGCACTGGCGCCCAGGGCTGCAGCGGGAGTGGGAATGACTGCGCCGGGAACGCCAGCTCACGCCGGCACCACGCGCTCTCACTCGCGGTGTCTGTGGCTGAGTGGAGCGGCTTCCTCTTTTATATAAAACGAGAAGCCCTGCCGGAGCCGGTTTGGCTTGGTGGATGGGGCGTCAGCTGTGGCTGAAGTCACCCGCACTCCTGTATCAGGTTTGATACAGACCAAGGGCACAGGCCCGGGTTGCAGGTTCGATCCCCAGTGGGGGGCGTGCAGGAGGCAGCCGATCAATGATTCTCTCTCATCACTGATGTTTCTATCTCTCTCCCTCTTCCTTCCTCTCTGAAAGCAATAAAAATATATTAAAAAACAAACAAACAAAAAACACACGAGTAGCCCTGCGCATGAGTCTGTGCACCAGAAGGTCACTGCTGCCCTCCTGTAGCTCTCTGCGCTGCCCCTCCCCACAGCTGGCCGCCCTGCCGTCTGTCCTGTAGCTCTCCACTGCCTGCTGTAGTCTGGTCTCTGCACCATTGGTTGTTATGCTTCAGGATGTAACGGATAATTAGCATATTCCTCGGCATTTAGAGTACATTAGGAGAATACATTAAAGGGCAGGATCAATATCAAAACAATTTGGGAATAAAAGCCATAATCAAAGAAACAATCACCTGAGTATAAATTCACAAAAGCAATATACAAGGAAAATGACTATCCGTGTATATTTATTGTAATATATTGCTAATAAAAACACGGGGCAAAGTTCTCTTTTTAGAAGACTTAATTCAAGATTTAAGTCTTTTCATCTACTTCAAAAACGCACTTAAAACATTTCCTTTTCCCCAATAATTTAAGAATGCCATTTAAAAACATGAGTGAGGGGGTGGGGGGGGCAGTGAGGGGATAAAGATACATATGTAATGCCTTAATCAATAGAGAAAAAAAGAAAGTAACAGGATGTTGCAGCCATTCCCAAATAAAGCACTATCCAAAAAAGATCACTTAAAGAAAGTAAATGAAAACACGGTGAGAGCCCAGCCAGCGTGGCTCAGTGGTTGAGTGTAGAGCTAAGATCAGAAGGTCATGGTCAAGGACACAGGCCTGGGTTGTGGGCCGATCCCCAGTAGGGGGCGTGCAGGAGGCAGCAGATCAATGGTTCTCTCTCATCATTGATGCTCCTCTCTCTCCCTCTCTCTTCCTCTCTGAAATCAATAACAATATGTTTTATAAATACAAATATAAATAGAAACAGGAGAGAGACGAGGAGGGCGCCCTTGGGAAGGGGCCGCTGCCGCGGGCACCGGAGAGGGAGCCGGCACGAGGGCTTCCCTCGACGTCACCGAGAATTAAGAGACAAGACCCGTTTCCAATTAGAAATACGCCGAGGACGCCGTGGCCGCCCCGCAATGCCGACACACCCTCAGAACACTCGGACCACAAGCCCCGAGCACACCGCAGACTGCAGACAAGTC
Source organism: Pipistrellus kuhlii (assembly GCF_014108245.1). Lineage (NCBI taxonomy): Eukaryota > Metazoa > Chordata > Mammalia > Chiroptera > Vespertilionidae > Pipistrellus > Pipistrellus kuhlii. The sequence goes on from NW_023425584.1 coordinate 511,736, forward strand.
ACAGCCCTACAATTCCCCGTGGAGACACCGTGACTCAGGGGGTCTGTGACCATGACACCCACTGCAGGCACTCGCCCCGCCACGCAGCGCTGAGGCACGCCCAGGCGGAAAACGCATTAAAACGAGACCCCCACCCTGCTCCTCAGAGCACACACAGCACACACACATTACACACACACACCCACACCACGCACACCGCACTCACACACATTACACACACACACTCACAGCACACACACATTACACACACACACTCACAGCACACACACATTACACATACACACTCACACCATGCACACCGTACACACACACACATTACACATACACACTCACAGCACACACATGCACACACACAGCACATGTGCCCACACGGTGCTTGCTGACCGGGCTTCCGGAGACGCTGACTTTGCTGAGACGCCTGTTGGACCAGCCTGTGCAGAGGGGGCTCTGGAACGGGCTCGCACAGCCTCCTCACGCTGCGGCCGGTCCGTAAGCGCCCTAAGAGGTAAATGGCGTCTGTCTCTCACTCCACTGGCCTCTCGGGGGCTCCCCACCCCCTCCACTCCCACAGGCACACCTGCTCGGCTGACCGGCCATCGCCCCAGGAAGACATGCCCTTCCCCTGGGCGGGGGCAGCAGCACGAGCCACGCAGTGATGGGCATCGCTTCCTCGAGACCACGCGATGCCCACACAGTCCGGGCCACCACATGTGCTACAATGCCGGTGCGACACAGTGCCAGCGGGCTGCCTGCTCGGCCTGCCCGGGGGCCCGGCTGGCTGGGTGTCGTCCCGAGCACTAACAGGTGCAGGTTCGGCCCCCGGTCAGGGCGCATGCGGGGCTGCAGGTTCGGCCCCCGGTGTGGGGGTCAGGAGGCCGCTGGCCGGTGCTCCGCTCGCACACCAATGCCTCCCTCCCCCTCCTCTCTCTAAAGTAAAATCCACTGAGAGCCCAGCGCAGCGCTGCAAGCTTGCCCGGCCACGCCTTTCCTCCACCCACAGGAAGCCAGCAGGGAGAGGACTGAGGTGCTTCCCCCCTCTCCCGTCGGGAAATGTCAGGTCTCTTGCGTGGAACGCCGCATCTTGTCTACAAAGGGGAACACGACCGTGAAAATGAATTCAATCTGCACGCTGCCCTCACGCTGACCAGCACTGAGCAGGATGCTCGTCATGGGTTCCCAGCAGCCTGAGTCACCGGTGGCCCAGGACAGTCCTGGGCTCTCGCCCGGTGACCCTGTCCCTCCCGTGCACAGGCTCCGTGGCCTCCGCCCTCCGCCCACAGCACTAGCCCTGAGGACACGGGTCCTCTGAGTCTCCGAGTCCCCGGCTTAGTGTCCGCTCAGCTGTCTAGTGGACCGGCAGCCTGAGACCTGGCCCTCGCCAGGGAGGTCAGTCTGGCTGCCCAGTGGATGGCGCAGGGTGGCTGACCATGCTGGTGCCCTGGTTCAGGCTAGACAGTGACACAGATGCCAGCTCAGAGACAGGGGCTGTCCCGGGGCCCGGAATGTTCTGGGCCCGGGGCACCCGCTCCCTCTGTCCACTGCGATACTCGCACAGCCACACTGTCCCCGTCCAGTCCCTGTGCGCTGCACTCCCAGCATGAGTTCTGAGCGATGGGCGTGGCCGCTCTGGCGAAGCTTTCCATCCCGGGACCAGGGTGGGACGTGCGGCCCACGGCCACCTACGGCCTCCAGATCATTGCCTGGCCCGCCACGGCATCAGGGGTGAGGTAACGGAACGCCTGACCAGACAGCCGCCTCATTCTCAGGCTGATAGTCCTGTATGGCCCTGGACATTACAACTATCCAACGGCCTGGGCAGGTAAAGGTTCCCACCCTCCCCGGGACCGAGCGCCTGGCCTGTGTGAGCATCGAGCCCGTGTGAGACCCAAGCGTCTCCCTGCCCGGAAGCCAGGCGCGCAGCAGCCAGCGACGGGAGCACTCTGCTCCGCTCCTGGGCAGGCGGGCGGGAAGCCCCGCCCCGCCCACCGGCCAGGACCAGATGCCTCCGGGGCTGTGTACCTGCAGAGAACAGACAGCCTGCCGCGCCTGTCCTGGCCGCACTGCCTCCAGGTGGTGCAGGCCGAGCGCAGGTGGTTGCACAACACGGGCCTCCCGGGCTGGAGGCCGCCCTGTAATTATCTCCCGAAAACCCTGTGCACGTCCTGTCCCACCCAGACCGGGAAGAGCCATGTCGACACTTGGCTGCGTCACTGCAGGAACCGGCTCCCAGCCTCCACACAGCGCTAGCCAGACGGCGGGAGGGCAACCTGCCCCCCAAGACGGATTTGGTGAAACAATCAACATGTCACCCCGAAAGCTGGAGACCAAACGTCATGTGCTCTGAACCCCCAAGCAGACAGCGGTCTCTCTGGGCTTTTAGCCGATGGCAAGGGTGGGTGTGCATGACGGAGACCAGCCACGTGCCCAGTGGACCTGCCCACCGAAATGCGACTTGCTAACAGGCAACCCATCCGGATGCTCTCCCAGACCCCACGGCACACGGCGCTCCCGGCCCACAATCCCCTGCGGCCTGGAGGCGGGGATACTGGAACTGGGCAGGGGCTGCGGATGGGCCACGGAGCTTAACCCAGAACAGCAGCGAGCTTCCCGCAGTCCCCTCGCCGACGCCAGAGAGAGCACGCCCAGCACCATCCCGGGAGGAGAGACCTCACCCACCAGCCCAGCGCCGCCTCCGCTGGTCCCACTGCGTCCCTCAGTGCAAGCACTGAGACCACGGTCTGCAGCTACATGCATCGTCACCCCGTGTACTAGAAAGTTCCATCCAGTCCTCCACTCAGTCTCGTCTAGAACCTCCTCTGATCAGAATCCCCTGCCTGACCACACGGACGCTGGGCAGAGACGCTGTGTCTCCTCCCCCTGCCGAGCCCACGGACTTCGAAGGCAGCGTGGGCACCCTCCCCGCAGGCCCTTCCAGATGCCGTCCATGCGCCGCTGCAGCACCTGACCTGGCACACACCCGACCGGGCACCGGGCGGGCACTGGGCGCCCGTCTCCTCAGCTGTCAGCGTGCTCGGGGCAGGGCCTGGCAGCGCCCAGCGTGGAGCCCCAGCACCTGGCAGAGGGTCTTGGGTACAGACCAACAAGGTCTGTCAAGTTGATTCCTCGTTCCAGCGTCAACAGGAGGCCACTCATTTTAATGCTCTAGTCTACATGTGTCAAACACAAGGCCCGCGGGCCGAATCCGTCCCGCCAGGCCTTGCAATGTGGCCCGCACCGCGCTGTCATTACTGCACTCCACTGCGTTTCCATCACAATGACAGTTTATGACTGTTCAGTAAACCATTCGGCCCGCGATTTAGGCTGGATTTTAGATTTTGGCCCCTTCTCTGATTGAGTTCGACACCCCTACTCTAGTCCTTCGCCAGGTCCCAGGGGCGGGGAACAGGGGGCTGGGAGGATACAGGGTGGGGAAAGGGACACCCAGGAAACCACATGCGTGACTCACGCTGGCTCCAGGCTAAGAGAGGGCCCGGACCAGCTCACACAGCCGCCGGTTCATTCACTTCCAGGGGCCGTGACACTCGGTGTGACAGGCTCCGTCCGGAGCGCAGGGAGGAGGGGTCCGAGGAGGAGCCCGGCTGCGGAGGCCTCGGCGCCCAGCCCCGCGGCCCGAGGGCCCGCGCCGTCCCGGGCGCATGCCCACCAGGGACACTGCCATCTCTGAGGCTATAAAAACAGGAGGAGGGACAGGGAGTGTTCACAGGAAGTCCAAGCACTCGCAGACTCCGGGAGCCTGCGGCAGGCCGGAGGAGATGACGCTGGACCCACACGCTCCCACTCAGGCCCGCGCCGGCCGGGAGGGCGGGCCGGCCAGGAACCAAAGGACAGGAGGGAGGGAGACTTCCGCTTCCTCCCAGACGCTCCCTGCCCCCTCCCCCCAAACGCCGCCGCTGAGCAGAGGACAGGAGGGCAGGAGTGCGCTCCGGCTCCCTCGGCGAGGAGGCCCTTCACGGCGGGTACAGATGCCGGGGAAGGAGAGCGGGGACTGGCGGCATTCCCACGCAGAGAAGGCTGCGGGAGCTCCCACGGGGAGGGCGACAGGCGGAGTGCAGGAAGGGACCCTGGAGCCTGCCCTCGGGTGGTGACCCCGCAGAGGACTGCAGTAAAGCGGGGGCAGTGCTCCAAGCACAATAAAACGCGTGAAGTGTGTGGAGGGCAGGGGGGCTGATGGGGTGAAGTTTCCCCGCTTCCCTTAAAGCCGGAACACCGCTTCCAGCGGGGCCCAGCTAGATGTGCGCCTGGTTCACCCAGAGCCACACGCCGACGCAGAGCTCTGCCTGACACACTCGCAGCCAGTCGTCAAGGACAGAAGCACCCTAACCTAACCCAAGGGAGGCCCTGGCCGCTGCTCGGTGGCTGGCGTGCCACTCTCAGACCGAAGGGTCTCGGGTTCGATTCCCAGCTGGGGCGGTTGGTCAGTGTGTCTCCCTCTCTTTCCCCCCTCCCTTCCACTCTCTCTAAAAAGTAATGGAAAAGTTATCCTTGGGTGAGGATTAAAAATAACCCACAGAAGGTGAGGAAAAAATGGTAAAATGAGCCCTTGCCAGGTTTGCTAGGTGGTTAGGGCACCAGCCTGCTGACTGAAGGATAAAGGGTTCTATTCCTGCCAAGGACACATACCTTGCAGGCTCCCTCCATCCCTAACCCTGGTTGGGACACATGTGGGGGTCACCCAGTGGATGTGTCTCTCACTCCCCTCTCCCCTCTACTCTCTAAAAATCAATGGGAAAAATATCATCAGCTGAGGATCAAAAAATGATAGCAATAAAATGAGACTTATGCCCCAACATATTAATAATTACATTACCTCAAGTGCAAATGGTCTAAGCAGACAGACTAACGGACGGATATGAACAGAGCAGATAAAGATGATGCGAGGTAACAACAGGCTGACGATAAAACGCAGTTCATATGACTCAGTGGGCCGGTGCCGAGCACACGGAAGGAAAACATACGCCCACCGCACTCAGGGCAGCAGTGGCCGTGTTCAGACAGCGGATGTCAGAGCAAAGAAAACCACCGGAGAAAAGAGGAACGTCACTATTGACATAAGGATCCATCCCCCAAAGACATAGATAATCCTGTTTACACACCACTCACAGAGGCTCAAACTGCTCAGAGCAAACAGGACAGTGCTACAGGGAGAGATCGGCAGATCCCCACCTCACAGGTGACCTTGAACAACGCGGCCTTGAACTCTGCGGGTCCACTCCACCCGGACCTTTTCCAATAGGTGCAGCAACGTGCCTTCTCTTTCGTAGCTTTCTTCACACGTGCTTTCCTCTAGCTCACTCATCGTTGGCATACAGGAGATAATGCACATAACACCAAAACACGTGAGAATCGACTGTGCATGCCAGCAGTAAGGCAGTGACTGCGTGGAGGGCCAGCACCCCGCACCCCGCGTCGTTCCCAGTTAGAGCCGGAGACGTGGACACGGCACGCTCAGCAGCTGCCACCCCTCCACCGGCGAGGACGCAGGGAAACGCCAGTCCCCCAACAGGACCTCAGGGACAGAGAGCGCTTCCCCCGGTAACAAGCTTTTTCCCAGACACAGGCGCACAGAACACAGACCGCATTCCGACCCGACAAACTTAAAAGAAACGAAGCCACACAGCGTCCTCGGACCATGACGGAGTCAGAGAACAGGAAGCCCCACCAACTCTCAGAAGCAACGACACGCCTCTAAGGCACCCGAGGGTCACAGAAGACATCGAAAAGGAAATCAACAAGCACATGAATCCACTAAAAATGAAAACACCGCTGAAACCGGTTTGGCCTGTGGACTGAAAGGTCCCGGGTTCGATTCTGGTCAAGGGCATGTACCTTGGTTGCGGGCAAATCCCCAGTAGGGGGCGTGCAGGAGGAAGCTGATCGATGTTTTTCTCTCATCGGTATTTCTAACTCTCTATTCCTCTCTGTAAAAAAATCAATAAAAAATATATATAAAAAAATGAAAACACCACATGTACAAACACATGGGCGCGGCGAAAGCGGTGCCGAGGAGGAGTCATAGCACTTAGGATGCTGACAGCAGAGGAGAGGAAATGTCTCAACTAAGCAAGCCAAGTCTCCACCTCAAGAACTAGGAAAAAAGGAGCAAAATAAACTCAAAGGAAGTAGATGGAAGAAAATGATAAAGAGTAGGAATAAATGCAATTGAAAATAGGAAGAAAAAAAAACATAAAGAAGAACCAATGAGCTAAAACCGGTGTAGCTCAGTGGATAGAGCGTCGGCTTGCGGACTGAAAGGTCCCGGGTTCGGTTCTGGTCAAGGGCATATACCTTGGTTGCGAGCACATTCCCAGTAGGGGGTGTACAAGAAGCAGCTGATTGATGATTCTCTCTCATCGATGTTTCTAACTCTCTATCCCTCTCTCTTTCTCTCTGTGAAAAATCAATAAAATATAAAAAAATAAAAATAAAAAAATAAAAGAAGAACCAATGAAATAAAAAGCTGGATCCTCGGAGGAGGTGTGTGTGTGTCAGGAAACCTGGTGAACCTCCAGGAAGATGGACAGAAGTGAAAAGAGAAGACACAGCACCAACCCCAGGAAAGGAACAGAGCTAAGCTACTCTCACCACTCCAGCTCAACATAACACCAAGTCCTAGTGCTGCATTCACATTCGGACAAGAAAGAGAAATAGAAGGCATACCTGTGGGGCAAGAATAAATAGAGCTGTCCCTGTTTGTGGATAACACGATGATTTATGTACAAAATCCCAAGGAATGTACAGAAAAGCCTGGGACCAATAAGTATACTCCCCAAGGTCACAGGACACAAGACAGACACAAACATCAGTCCCATTGCTGTACTAACAATGAGCATTTGGAATTGGAAAAGAAAAGCACAGAGTATTCTTTAAAACGGCTCCAAAGGAGATGAAATACTTTAGTACAAATGTAACAAAACACATGCAGGATCCATAGGCTGACGATCACAAAATGCTGACCAGAGATGACCTTCTCAATGAAGACATACCATGTTCATGGACGGTGAGACTCACCACAACAGAGATGCCTACTCTCTCCAAATTGACCTGTAGTTTTTATGCAATTTTGCTATTAAAATCCAAGCAAAGTGTTTTGTTTTTTTTTTAATAGACATAGACAAACTTATTCTAGAATTTATAAGGAAAGCCAGAGTCCAGGGAATAACTAAGAAATCTTGAATTGTTTTTATCTATATTAAGGCCTACTATATGGTTACAGTGATCAACACAGTGTGATGCTGGCAGAGGAGAGATAGACAGATCAGTGGGTGGAACAGAGAACCCAGAAATAGACCCACACTGATTAAAAAAAAAATTAAGTTATTGATTTTTGAGAGAAGCTGGGGGGAGGAGAAGGAAGGGGAAGAGGAAGGAAGGGGTGAAGAACATTGATTTTTTTGTTCCACTCATTTATTCCTTCATTGGCTGATTCTTATGTGTGCCCGGCCTGGGTACTGAACCAGCAACCATGACTTATCGGGACAATTCTCCCAACTGAGCTGCTGGGCCAGGGCCGACCCCACTGACTTTTGACTAAGGTGCAAAAACTTAAGTCAATGGAAGAAAGACAGTCTTTTCAACAGATGCTGCTGGAACAATTTAATATACATAGACAAAAAAATAAAAATAAAAAAATAATTAATTAAATAAAAGGAAAAGGAAAGAAAAAATACCTTCTTCACCTTATACAAATATTAATTCAAAAAATGGACCAGGGACTTAAGTGCAATATGTAGAACTATAAAACCTTTAGAAAAAAATAGGAAATCTTTGGGACCTGTGGCTAGACGAAGTGTTTTGAGACTTGACATCAAAGGGAAAAACTGATGAAATGGACCTCATTAACATGAAAACTTGGCTCCCAGGAAGTCGAGTGGATAAGAAATGACCCTACACAGACTGGAGGAAATACGTGCAAACCGCATACGGTAGCACTGAGCTCACGGAAAGGGGTTCAACACCACTACCCACGGGGACATGTGATCAGACACCCCCCTCCACACGCTGAGCCAAAGAAGCAACACGGCCAGTGCCGGCTCCCGCAGGGCTGCCGAGTGTACAATGGTGCGGCCGCTTCGCAAACTGTCCTCACAAAACTGAACCGGCAGCGGGGCCGGCATGGCTCAGGGGTTGAGCGCTGACCTAGGAACCAGGAAGTCACAGTTAGGTTCCCAGTCAGGGTACACACCCAGGTTGTGGGCTTGATCCCCAGTGGACAGCGAGCTGGAGGCAGCCCATCCATGACTCTCTCATCATTAATGTTTCTCTCTCCCTCTCCCTTCCTCTTTAAAATCAATTAAAAAAAAAAGTTTTTCTTTTAAAAATCAATGGAAAAATATCCACAGGTGAGGACTAACAAACATAAATAAATAAAAAGAAAATCACTAAAAACTAAAAAACAAAACCAAACATGGAGCTACCGTACAACTGACCGCTTTTATCCCGGACACAGGGAAATGGATGTGCACCCTGAAGCAGGCACAGAAGTGGGAGGTGATCGATTGATTATTGATACATGAGACAACTTGTGTGAATCCCCAGGGCAGTGGTCCGCAAACTCATTAGCCAACAGAGCCAAATATCAACAGAGCAACGATGGACATTTCTTTTGAGAGCCATAATTTTTAAACTTAACTTCTTCTATATAGACTCGCCCAGGCTGTGGTATTCTGTGGAAGAGCCACACTCACGGGGCCAAAGAGCCACATGTGGCTCGCCAGCCGCGGCGTGCCGGCCACTGCCCCAGGGAGTGAAGCCGAGTGATAAAAGCCAATTCCAAAGGATCCCATTTTGCATGATGTCACGTGGATAGTATTCTTCAAGCAACAGAGCACAGAGTCGGAGAGCAGGTCAGTGCCAGGGCAGGGAGTGGCTGTAACAGGCCACGGGGCGTCCTGTAGGTGAGGGAATGTTCTGTGCCTCTCCCCACGTCACTGTCCCTCCCGCTGCACGCTGCACTGCGTTTCGCAAGACGCTGCCACGGAGGCAGACGAGGCGCAGGGGACACGGGGTCTCTGTGTCATTCCTCACAACTGCACAGGACGCTGTGATTATCTCAAAATTAAAAGTGAAAAAAACAAAAAACAAAAACAAGACCAGGTTCCCAGCTGTGCCAGCTACTACTTAGGAAACTGACCTTGAATTTCCCCCCATCTCCAAATCCTCCTGCCTGGATGGGACAAAGCCATCCGAGGTGCTACGGGCGGTCCATGCCCCGAGTGAGGGCCTGGCAGTGAGCATGGCGCGCAGTCAGTGCTTTAAAGACAAACAGCCTGTGGCTGGAGACCTTTCTGAGGCACAGACACTATTCCGAACAGCGTCACTCAACTGTCCCCCCATGACGCCACCCCTGGTCTCTTCCCAAAGGGACCTGTCCCCACAGGGCGGGGGAGGGTCACTTGGTTTTTGGACGCGAGCCGACCTTCTAAGGAGTAACTGAGACAGTCACAGGCAGCAAAGGGAGCTTCATACAATCCGGAAAGACGGGGGGTGGGGGGAAAGGTGCTGGTTCCCCAGCCCGTTTCTGTTGCTCAGACAGTGAAGCTGATGTTTCTTCGCACGGGGAAAAGCTTCACGGAGTTTTCTAAACACATTTCGACGCCCATCCAGACGGCAGCGTCTGTTTGCAAAATATCTCCTCTGCCTCGGAGGGGACAGAGACGAGGGGACAGTGGCCGAATCCCTGCCTGGTTCGGAGGCCGGAAGGGCAGAAGGGAAGCCTGGCCGGGCCCGAGGCAGCCAAGTGCGCTGCTCCCCAGAGGGAGGACGAGGCAGGGGAGCTTCAAACGCAGAGTCCCGGAATGGCCCCGGGCACCCGGCCTTCGGAGAGGGAGCGGGAGCGGGAGCCGGGTGGGCCGGCTGACTCACACGGGCTTCGGAGGGAGGTGAGGAGGGAAGGGAGGTTTTATCCTTCCCCTCCCGGTCCTAAAAGGGCTGCTCCTACGACAGGGAAACATGCCAGCAGCAGGCACGCACCGTGGGGATGCGGGTGCGAGGTCCGGACGAGGGTCTGGGCGTGTGCAGGCCGGGGTCCCAGGATCCCGGGCCCCGGGCCCCGGCCAGGAGGCACTAGCCCAGAAGCCAGGCCAGAAGCGGAGGGAAAATGTGCCGGGAGGGGGCTCTCCCTTTGCTCACGTTCACGCCCCGGGGCACCTCAAAACCCAGCCCCAGGCAGCCCTCTCCCTGTAATTTGGTTCCCACAGGCCAGGCTGGGGAGGGTGGTGAGGGACGGGCAGGCTGGATAAGAAACTGGAAAAAGGGAAATGTCCGTACTGAGCGGGTTCCTCCAGGTCCCAGCTTCAGGGCCCTTCAGCCACGGGCTTGGGGAGACACCAGACTGCTCCATAGGAGAGTGTGTGTGTGTTTCCCCTCAGGTAAGTTGTAAGGAATAGAATCGGGGCCTGAGGCGGAAGAACCTGGAGACCCACAGCACCTGAGCCTGCATTAAAAACGGACATGCAGGGATGCAGCCGTGTCCCCACCAAACAAACAATTACCGCAGCAGAGGGAGGGGCACCCGGGGACCTGCCCGGGCGGGGTGCACCCCGGTGGACGCGGCCCGGCTGTTTGGGAAGACATGGCTGTCTAACCTGTGACACTCCTCTGGGCGCAGGGCCCGGGAAGACGGGCTGGCCCGGCGATCGATCTGGTGAAGGGGGGCGTCCAGGCGCCCTACATGGTTGGCATTTTCCTGACCCAACAGCTCAGACCTGAGGCTGCGGCTCGACGCCTCTCGTTCAGGCGCTCGGTACACCCCGGGGGGGCAGAGGAAGGCCGGCTCCCGGCTGGACCTGGCACCCCGACATCGCGGAGGGGTGCCCCCCGGGCAGACGGGGGGTGGGTGGGGGGCGCGCATCCTTGGCCAGCTCCCCGAATCGGGGGGCACGTGGCCGCAGGAGGGGGCTGTGCCCAGGCCAGGGGGCAGCCCAGAGGCCGACAGGGGCGGGCGGTGGTCCCAGCCGGGCGCCACAGTCCGCGGGGCCGTACCTGGACACACCGGGGGACACCGGGACACATCTGGGCACACCAGGACACACCGGGGCGCTCCTGGGCACACCGGGACACATCAGGACACATCTGGGTACACCTGGGCGCTCCTGGGCGCACAGGGACACACCGGGGCGCTCCTGAGCACACCTGGGCTCACCGGGACACACCGGGCACACCGGGGCGCTCCTGAGCACACCTGGGCGCACCGGGCAAACCTGGTTACACCTGGGCGCAGGTGGGCACAGCGGGGCACACCGGACACACCTGGGCGCACCCGGCACACCTGGGCACACCGGGCGCACCTGGGCACACCGGACACACCTGGGCGCACCGGGTACACCTGGGCACACCGGGCGCACCTGGGCACACCGGGCGCACCTGGGCACAGCGGGGCGCAGTGTGCGGCGGCGGCGGGCGGGGCGCACGCACCTTGAGGATGTTGTCGAAGATGGTGTCGCGGAACTCGAGCAGCGCCTTCTGGTCGAACTCGCGGCCGTGGATGATGCGCATCTGCTTGAGGAAGGTGGACTTGCCGCTCTCGCCCGCGCCCAGCAGCAGGATCTTGACGAGCCGCCGCACGGCGCGCCGCTCGCGGGCCAGCCCCGCGTCGATGTCCCGGCTGCGCCGCCGCGCCTCGCGCTCCGCGTCGCGGGCCCCGCCGCCGCCCGCCCTGCGCTCGCGGCCCCCGCCGGCCTCGGCCGGCAGCAGGCAGCGGCTGAGGGTCCGCACCACGCCGGACATGGCCGCTCAGGCCATGGACCCGCTGGGCGAGGCGAGGCGAGCCCCGCGCGGAGCCGGCCGCTCCCTCAGGCCCGTCCGCCGCCGCCGCCCGCAGGCCCGCTCTCGCCGCCGCTCGGCCCGGCGGAGGGGGCGGGGCGACGCGGCCCGGGGCCCGGGGATTGGGCCGGCTGCCGCCCCTACGGACGAACGCGCCCTCCGATTGGCCCGTGCCACGCCGAAAGGCGGGCATCCCTCCGGCTTTGGGGGGCGTGGTCGGGGCCGAAAGAGGCGGGATCTTTGGGGTGGCGGCGCTTCTCATTGGGCGTCCGGGCTGAGGTTCTTTCTTTCAGAATGAAAGGGAGGCGGGGTCACCGAGGAGGCGGAGTGGCCGTCCGCCATGACCAATAGTAATTGCTCCGGGATCACGTCAATCACGGGGAACGTGCCTGGGATTGGGGGTTTTGGGAAATGGGGCGGGACCAGAAGTGCCAGGTGTACAGATCGTCGCCCTGGACTCCCAGATGGGACCGACCTGGGCGACCTGGAGCTCCGCAGTCTGCGCTCCGGGCTGCCCGGAGGCTGGGGAGTGCCGACGGATGAGGGGTTCACCTGCTGCTGGACCTGCGTCTGGAGAGACGGCTGTTCCTAAACCACGTTCCTGCCAGGGACGGCGGAGGGCGCTGGGCCACACATTTCAGACAAATGCGCCCTCAGAGCGGCCTGGCTCCGGTGCCTTTGCTCAGAGCTGACCATCAGTCACCGAGCTCCAGCCTCTGCAGCGCAGCGATGAGAGCGGGTCCAGCGCTGCTGGGTCAGAGCTGGAACCTGCACTGGACCCCGTGCTAGTTACCAGTCCAGTAACCTCTTAAACTGGTCCCTCCTTCCCCATCTGTGTTTTTTTCTTTTCTTTTAAAGTTAATGTTCTTTAAAAAAAAAATTAAAAAAATATATATATATAATTGAGTTTTTACAGAGAGGAAGGGAGAATGATAGAGAGTTAGAAACATCGCTGAGAGAGAAACATTGACCAGCTGCCTCTTGTACACCCCTCACTGGGGATGTGCCCACAACTAAGGTACATGCCCTTGATGAGAATCGAACCTGGGACCTTTCAGTCAGCAGACCGACCCTCTAACCACTGAGCCAAACTGGTTTCGGCTTTATTGATTTTTTAGAGAGAGAGGAAGGGCAAGGGAGCGACAGAAACATCAATGATGAGAGAAACATCACTGATGGGCTGCCTTCTGCACACCCCCTACCTGAGACCAGGCCTGCAACCCCCACATGTACGCTGACGGGGAATTGAACCATGACCCCTCTTGGTTCATGGGTTAACACTCAACCAACCGAGCTACACCGGGAAGATAGCAACTCCCTCACATGGCCTGAAGCTATAAGCTGCGAACGTGAACTTGTACAACCCGTAGCGCAGTGCCCGGATCCAGGCTCGATTCTGCGAAACGTTGGCTCATCTGATGACCGAGTCTTAGTGTGAGTCAAGCTCCCAAGAAACCCAGTCTCCTCACCTCCAGGTGACTGGCTAGACAGGGGAAACTCAGTCTGCTGGAAGGTAAACCGCGGCTTATTAAGAATTTTAAGAGTTTGAGCACAAATTGATTCCTGTCCAGCAGTGCCAAACGGGACAGGGACTCTGCCCCAGGATGGGTGCAGGAGGAAGACTTCCCGGAGGAGGCATGGCGGAGAAAGGCGGTTGTCGGATTGGCAGTAGCTTGGAAACGAGTGGGCTGTTCGTGACTGACTGTCCGCGTTGTGATCTTGTAAGCTGGCGGCATAAGCAGGCCGAGAGTCGTGTTTCCTTACCAAGGCCGCCTCGGCCTCGGGGCCACCGTGTTGGATTAACGGATCGGCCTGAAAGATCGTCCTGTCCACCCCCCTCGCCGGGAACAGGTGTGAGGTAAAGGCCAGCCACAGAGGACTGGGCCGAGGTGCCACAGGACCGGTGCGGACCTGCCCTCTCCGCCCTGCACGCCTGCACGGGTGGCTGGGAGCTCACTCAGCTCTACAGGTGGTTTTTGCAGAGTTATGACAATGCCAGGCGCTGAGGGCTTCGGGAGAGCAATCTGAAGACAAATAAAATGCAACCTTTGAATCAAGGAACGTGCATTTCAGCCCTAGCCAGTGTGGCTCCGTGGAGAGAGCATTGGCCTGCGGACTGGAGGGTCCCGGGGTCGATTCCGGTCAAGGGCGTGGACCTCGGTTGCTGGCTTCTCCCCAGCCCGGGCCTCGGTCAGGGCTGGTGCAGGAGGCAGCCAGTCAATGTGTCTTCCTCACGTGGATATTTCTCTCTCTCTTTCCCTCTCTCGTCCACTCTCCTGAAAAGTCATTGGGAAAATGTCCTCGGGAGACGATTGAGAAGCAGAAACAGGCAGAAAGGAAGAAACGTGCACCTCACGTCGGGCACCAGGCGCACAGGTCACCGTCGTGTGCAGGTCAGTGCGTCCTCTTTCCTGCCCGAGAACCGGGAATCAGTGCCAACGCTCTGGGCGGTCCTTCGTCATCCTTCACAGCGATGGCGAAGTTTGGTTTCTTTGTGAAAACGGCCTTCCACAGGAAAGTTAGATGTTCTTTGAGAGAACAGGAGGGAGCGTGCAGAGGCCCCGAAGGCCACGTTTCGAGGATGGAAAAGGGGAATGTGGAACCACCGAGGAGGGGCCCGTGGGACTCAGCAGTGGGCCCGCGTCAGCCCCCACGCGGCGAAAAGAAGTGAAGGGGATTCAGAGAACACGCTGAGCGGGGAGGTGAGGAAGAACCGAAGACCACGTCCGAGAATGAAAGCTATGATGATCGAAGGAGAAACGGAACAGATATGTTACGGCGCAGACTGAGACGCAGAAGAAGAGAATGCACTGAAATACAGATCCGAAAAAGATTACCCAGGATCCAATACAGAGATAGAGAGGCTACGAGATAGGAACGCTAGAGGAGGAATCTCTAACATGGACACAGAGTGGCCAGATGATGATGATCTCTGAACTCATAATAATCTGGCCACTAGGTGTGTGTGTGTGTTTGTGTATTTTTTTAATTTAAAAAAATTTCTTTATTGATTATGGTATCACATAATTGTTCTCATGAGAATAAATACATATATTTTTAAAATATATATTTTATTGAATTTTTTTTTTTATAGAGAGGAAGAGTTGGGATAGAGAGTTAGAAACATTGATGAGCAGAATCCGGTTTGGCTCAGTGGACAGAGCTACTGAAAGGTCCCAGGTTTGATTCCGGTCAAGGGCATGTACCTTGGTTGCAGGCACAACCCCAAGTAGGGGGTGTGCAGGAGGCAGCTGATCGATGATTCTTTCTCATCGATGTTTCTAACTCTCTATGCCTCTCTTTTCCTCTCTATAAAAAATCAATAAAATATTTAAAAAAGAAAAAAAAAGAAAAAAGAAACATTGATGAGAGAAACATCTACTAGCTGCCTCTTGCACACCCCCTACTGGGGATGTGCCCACAACCAAGGTACATGCCCCTGACAGGAATCGAACCCAGGACCCTTCAATCCGCAGATTGACGCTCTATCCAAACCCGTTTTGGTGAGAATAAATTTTTAAAAATATATATATTTTATAGATTTTTACAGAGAGGAATTGAGAGGGATAGAGAGTTAGAAACGTCGATGAGAGAGATACATCGACCAGCTACCTCTTGCACACCCCCCACTGGGGATGTGCCCGCAACCAAGGCACGTGCCCTTGACCGGAATCGAACCCGGGATCTTTCAGTCCACAGGCCGACGCTCTCTCCATTGAGCCAAACCGGTTTCGGCAAGAGAATAAATATTTTTGATTAATGTTCAACTTTGTCGAGTAACATAGTCATGCTAACATTTTTAGGGTGAACGCGAAAAGAAGAGAAAGAGTGAATGAATTCCATGTGAGCAAAGGGGGCACGAGGAAGGAGAACAAAAATCAGTGAATACGCAGAATGCAAAAACACAAAGAAAACAGGACAACCAGGGCACAGCGAGAGAGTGGGGACGAACCCAGGCTGTGACTCACCAAGGAAAACGCAAACAGGTCGCAACGGTGGCAGATAAAGACCGTCAAGAGACAACAAAGACAGGGCGCAGCTCCTGGCTTGGAAAGAACATACGTACCGGCCCAGAAAAGAGCAGAGGAAAAGAGAGAGTGGGGAGAGATCTACCAGGCGCCTGATGTGAAAGGGAGACGAGATAGAGGCGACGTCTGAAGCCAGGTGAGCGACAGTCCTTTCGTGCGGGGAAAGGCTCACTCGCTGCTAAGATGCACCGCGTCCAGGCACTCACGAAGCTAACTGCACGGCCTCCAATGCCGACGGCGAAGAAGTGGGCGGACCTCGAGGAGACACTGAAGAATCAGCCCTCACGGTGGGCGGGGTGAGGGTGCGGGCGGCAAACACTTCTCGCGCAACAGTGAACACACGTGGCCTACGGGAGATACGTTGAGCAGCGAGCCCAACAATGAGAGGGTACACGTTCTGCTGAAATCCAAGGGACATTAAAAAAAACTGACCACAGGAGCCCTGGCTGGTGTAGCTCAATGGTTAGAGCACCAGCCTGCACACTGAAGGGCCACAGGTTCGATTCCTGGTCCAGGGCACGAACCTGGGTTTCAGGCTTGCTCCCCAGGCGTGGGAGGTGACCGATGGATGTTTCTCTCACATCGGCGTTTTTATTTCTCTCTCTCCCCCTCCTCACACCCTCCTGTCCACTCTCTCTCTGAAAAGCATCGGAGAAATAACCTCAGGTGAGGAGTAACAAACAACAACAACCAATGACCATAGAATGGGCCACAAAGCCAGCGTCACTGCATGTTCAAGGACCGATGGCATACGGGCCGCCCTCTCTGACCGTGTGGCAATTTCCTTTGCTGTCAGGAGCATAAATATTTCTCCTGCAAAGCCCAAAGTAATGGAAATGAAGCATCCACCTCCTAAGTAAACAGCCAGCTGGTTAGACGGCTGTTCCCGCACGGCGGTGAGGAGATCCTGGCGGTGTGCCACTGCCCTGTGATCTGATTATCCTCCCCGCACGGCCGCCCTCCGGCAACGGGTCCGACGGTGCGAGCGGGCCTCTGGGCCGGCGGCCTGTGCCGAGTCCCCGCCTGTCCTCCGCGGGTGGATGACCCTGAGCGAGCTGCTTCACTCCCGGTGCCTCACTTCCTCATCTGTACAGTGGGCGTCACAGTGGCACTACGACAGCACAACGAGGTTGAAATCAGTAAACACGGAATGAGGTCGCACGCACAGTCCCTAAGGAGCACGACTCATAGTCAGATATCAATCCATAGTAATTATTACTATTTTATCACTTTCGTTATCTTCATGGTGCAGAAGTCAAGCGCACAGAAATGTCAAGTCTTCACCCAAAAGCATACAGAAGTGGCGACACCAGGATCTGAGTCCCGGTCTTCCGTCCTCACCGGGCACCTGTGCTCCCCACACAGCCCCCCGTGTGGCGACTAAGAATAAGGTCACACCCCTTCCTTCCTGCCTCCTCACAAGCCCACCCCCTCGGTCACATTCCAGGGAGAGATCCCTATTGCCTCGGGGCCTGGCACTGCCCTCAAGTCTCTCCCAGGCTCTCACCTTAGCGCTAAGCTCACATAGTACTTCCTCAGAAAGGGCTTTGTTCACCCCAAATGTCCCAACCCCGCCCCCCAAAACCAGGCCCCGTCCCCATGGCCTTCTCTCAGGGCCCATCCTTTTTGTTCCCAGCGTGGACCACATTGGAAATCATTTGTGTGATTATATGCTGATCCAGGAGGTAGGGTGTGGCCTCTTCAGGGAGGGCTGGAGCCCCTGTACCTGTACACAGCAGGAACTCAATCATTGTGTGCTGGGTAGATGGGGGGAAGGGAGGAAGGGAAGAAGGGAGTGAGGAGAGATGAAAGAATGATGGATGAATGGATGAATGAGTGGTTGGATAGATGGATGGATGGATAGATGGAGAGTTGGGTGGATAGATGGGTGGATAAATGGGTGGGTGGATGATGGATGGATAAATGGATGAATGGATAGATGAATGGATGGGTTAATGGGTAGATGAATGGATGGGTGGATGGGTGAATGAGTGGATGGGTGGATGGGTGGATGGATGGGTGGATGGGTGGATGGGTGAGTGGATGAGTGGATGAGTGAGTGGATGGGTGGATGGATGGATGTATTGGTGGAGGGATGAGTGGATGGATGGATGGATGATGAGTGGATGGGTAGATGGATGGATGGGTGGATGAGTGAGTGGATGGGTGGATGGATGGATGGGTGATGAGTGGTAGATGGATGGATGGATGGGTAGATGGATGGATGGATGGGTGGATGAGTGGATGGGTGGGTGATTAGAAAAATGAGTTGACGGATGAATGGTGGGTGGGTGGCAGGCACAGTCCCCAGGGACCTTGGGAACAATGCAGAGGGCCCTCTCTTTAGCATGAGCTTTGTCACTTCTCTTGCGAGTGGACAAGGGGACCCTCCAGGGTGCTGCCAGGGCTGGCTGGCTGACTACTCGCCCGAAGTCAGCAAGTTTTTAAGGAAGTGTGGCCGTGGGACCAGGATCATGGGCTGAGGCACTTCCCTGCTTGGACCTGGCTTCTACTTCTCTGTCCCCCGACCCCCGGGGAGAGCATGCAGAGGGACGAGCAGTCAGCAGTTCTGAGAAGCAGGTCAGCGGGCCGGCAGCTGCTGGCCTCCAGCTAGGGCTCCGAACGATCGGGGCTCAGACATCGCGGGGGTGTTACCGTTCCATCCCTGGCAGCAACGCCAGGCCTCTCCTGCCTGGGCCGCGGCTCCCGCGAGGGTCCGGCTGCCTGGGGGACGCTCAGGCAGCAGCAGCCAGTGCGCCAGGGATACACAAAGGCACGTGACGCAGAGGGACCCTGTTTATTTCGCTGAAGCTTAGCTTCGCAGAAGGCTCCCGGACCCAGAATGGACGTCTGGCTCCTAGTCTGTCACTCCAGGCCCCAGGCCCCCACTTCCCTCGAACATGGCGGCCACTGAGCAGCGGGAAGGGCAGGAGGCTGGAGGGCTGGCACTGGCGACGGCAGGACAGCGCCGTGCAGGGGTCACGCCCCGGTTGGTTGGCTTTGTGCGGGGCTGGCTGGGCTCAGGTCCCTGGCGACTGAATCAAACACCAATCCGCGTTGCCGGGGCGCTGGGTGTCCCGTGGACGCGGTTACCACGGCGATCGGCTGACTTTAAGGACATGACCTCAGGGGTGTGGGTGGGCCTCGTCCAATCCGCGGAAGGGCCTTATGAGCAAAAACGGAAGTTTCCAGAGAAGGAAACATTCCGCCTGGAGACTACAGGTGTGGCCGCGGCCCCGGCTGCCGGAGGCCCCAGGTTCCTGACGGCCAGCCCCACAGTCGCAGGAGCCAATGTCCTGAAATTAATCTCTTGGCATACGGAAACGCCGCCTGAGTGTCCGGATCTATATCACTGCTACTCCACAGCCGGTGTGCACCATTCTATCTAATGAAAGGTGATATGCAAGTGACCCTAATGGAGGTCACAGCGAGGCAGGCACACTGACCACCTGTGGTCCCTTTCCCGGCCAGAGGCACCCATCACCCGATGGCCAATGAGGAGCCGGGGGTGGGTGACGGTGAGGGCGGGGCTGGCTCCCGGCAGCGGGGGAAGATGGTGTGATGGCAGGCTGGGCCTGGGGACCGCACCCCTGCACGGATTCTCTAGGATGTTACATAACATCACAGACACACACTCTGCTGCTATTTCTGCTGCTCTGAGAGCCCCACACTGAGGCCACGCTGCCCCCTCTGGCAGGGGCCGGAGGTACCATCACACGGGGCGGCACATGGCGTCGGTCAGTGTTACTGAGCCCGGTGGAGTCCTCGCCAAGGTTAGCAGCGCCATCAGGAGGACACCCAGGCTGCAGTGTCGGCCTGGCCTCGCCCAGCTCTGCCATTCCCGGAGGCTGACCCTCAAACAAGGTGTGTCCCTCTCTCTGCCTCCGTCTCCTGTTCTGTGACTGCAGGTGAAATCACTGAGCCTGGAACTTAGCATGCATCTGGGACCCTGAGGTGCTCGGTGCTTTGCTGACTCTATTTCTGGTGTGGTCTGTCCTGCTGCCCCCTGCCTTCCCCCCGCAGCCACCTGCAATCCTGCCTGCCTTCCTCAGCCTCCTGAGCCGCAGCCCCGCTCCTCGTCCCCTCCCCCTGGAGTGTGCAGACCTGCGCTGACGCCCCCCCCCCCCGGGCCCCTGCCCCCGTGGCCCCTGCAGGCCGGGGCCCTCAGAGCTCACGGGCACAGGGCCTCCGGGGGGGCTCAGAGCCTCCTGGGGAAGGACAAGAGTGGGAGCCTGCCCCCATCAGGGACCCCAGACGGTGCCCGTGGGAAGCAAGGAGCCCCCAAGGACCAGCTACAGGATTTGGGGGGCCCTTGGTCGAGCGGCGTGGGAGCTCCAGGTGGCAGCTCGGAGCCGAGCGCAGAGCGCCTGCGAGAGCCTGGCCCTGGGGCGGCCGGCCCGACCGCGGGGCAGCGGGTCTGGGCAGGGACTCCGGGCGGAGGAGGGGCAGAGGGAGGGCCAGGCAGTGCGCTCAGGCCCCGGCGGGGAGCAGTGACGGTTGCTGACCCCTGGCCTCTCCGGACGCACAGGAAGCGGTCAGTGTTCCCTGCCATTCCCGGCCCAGGCCGTGCTCCTGCCACGCTCGCTTCCGGCCCTTCCCCGCCGGGCCAGGCCGGCTCGGCATCTCCCCGGCATTGGGGGCCATAAAAGCCGGTCTGGCTGAGTCTGAAACTTCCCTCTCAAATCCAATTTCACGCTCGCCTTGTCCCCTCCCGCAGAGCCGCCCAGCCGGGCCCCGAGCTCATAGGAGGCGGGGACTGGGGACCAGCGCCTCCTCCCCTTTGTCCCTCTCTGCTGGGCCTGGGGGGCGGGGGGCAGGGCAGGGCCCCCAAACCGAGTGTCTCTTCATTCTCCACCGCCCACCCCACGTGCTCCTGCCCCCTCTGCCTCCCGGTGGCCTCCTGTTGTGTGGCTGGGGGTGGGGGGTGGTGGGGAGCCTTCGGCCCCCGCTTCAGCTCTGAGAACACACCCCTTTGGCTGCTGGCGGGACCCTGACCCCCTCTGCCTCCAGCTGGGGGTCCAGACCACAATTCCGGGCCCCGGGAAAATTCATGGGCCCTCTCCGTGCAAGACACCCCGAGTCTCGTGGGGAGCGGACGGCACCCCGTGGCCTCTGGGCGGTGACACAGCAGCCGGCCGGCCCCCTGCCCCGTGTTCTCCTGTGCGAGCCCTCTCCTGACCTCCACGCTCTGAAGTCTTGCAGCCAGGAGGAGCGGGTTATGGCACGTCCTGTCTTCACCGGGGAGGAGCGGGGGCTGCGGGGGGTTAGACGCCTGCCCGCGGTCACGCAGGCCGGAGGCAGCGGAGTCTGGGCCCCCAGCTCCCAGGCCCGTGTTTGCAATCACTGGACGTCCCGGCTTTGTCAGGGCTCATGCACGCTGCACAGACAGGGGGCGGGGCGGGCTCTGCCTGTGGCGTATCAGGGAAGGCTGCATGGAAGAGGTGGCCCTCGATGTTATTATAAAAGGGCCAGCGGGGCTTGTCCCGGGAGGAGGTGGGAGGGCACCGCAGCCAGAGGGAACAGCAGGTGCACAGCCTGAGGCCTGGCCCGCACCTGTGACCAGGGCCTGCAGGCGCCCCGGGAGGCTGGGGTTCAGGGCCCGTGTCGAGGTGCGTGCTGGGAGGCGAGGCTGACGGCAGGTTCACAGAAGGAAGGCCTGAGGAGGAGGGTGTGGGCTCCACTCCTGAATCCTCAGGGCACCGACTCAGTGTCCCATTCCTCACACTCCTGCTACTGCCGCCCTACTGGGGCGTAAGCTCGGAAACCCACGGGTGACCCTTTGTTCATCCCATTCATTCATTAATTCATTCATCCCCCAAACAAACATTAGGCACCCACTGCATGCACCTAATATCTGTTTGGGGGATGAATGAATGAATTAATGAATGAATGAGTGAGTGAATGAACCATGGGCTGGGAGGTGTGGCCCAACAGCTGCTTCTCACTGCCGCTGTCCCGCTGTCCTGAGTCTTCCCGCACCTGCTGGGCCACCGCTAAGCTCGGGGGTGGTCTGTCTCCCCTTTGCTGGAGAAGGGCGGGCCCTGCTGGGCGTGAACCAGCATCCTGACCACGACTTGAAATTCCACCTGCAGCCACCAGGTGTCGCTCTCGCCACACAAGAACCCTTGCTGAGGCCTGTTGGGGCGAGGAGGGGAGTGTTGGCAAATCGCATCCACGAGCCACACGTGAGTTTCCAGCTGCTGTTTGTTCTCATCAGCTCCTGGTGTCCTCCCCCGGCACCAGGCAGGTGTGACCGCCTCAGGGCTCCCCAGCCCCGGCCCCGGGCAACCTGGGAAGGTGGTGGCAGGCTGGGGCCCAGGCCCGGGAGGCCTGTGGCTGCGGTGCCTTGGCCGTGGCCGTCGGGAAAGCTGGGTCTGCAAGGCCTTGTCTGCGCCGGCCGCACAGCCTGCCCCCCAGGCCCCCCGCCCCCCACGCTGCAGGCCGAGGGGGCAGCGTCACCGCCACCGGCTCCAGAGCGCCCTCCCCGCTGCCAGGGCCTCAGCTTCGAGCCCAGGGTCTGCCCACTCCGCCCTCGGCTCCGGGCTGAGTCTGGAAGCTGCGGCTCCGGGGGAGGGCGGTGGCCCGGGGTCGGGCAGGGGCGCCCCTTACGCCCGTGCGTCCGCCGGAGCCAAAGGCCAGCTGGGGTGTGAGCAGCTGTGGAGGCAGGAGGGGCCGGGCGGGCGCAGGGCAGCCTCTGCCCCCTGAGCTTTAAGGGAGTGGAACCCGCCAGACAGGGAGGGGCCGGCCAAGCTTGCACGGCTGGAGTGTGTGTACATGTGTGTGCACGTGGGACTGCGTGTGTGTGTGTGTGTGTGTGTGTGTGTGAGAGAGAGAGAGAGAGAGAGGGTGAGCTTATCAAAATGGCGCAGGAAGTGGAGACCAGACTGCAGGGCAGGTTCTGCCCCGAGGGCAGTGGGTGCCGGAGGTGTCTGCGCTGGGCAGGGACCGATGGAGCCGGGGGCCTGAGCACGCCGCCCTCCCGGCCCTGCCGGCCCCTGGGCTCCCCGGGCCGCCCCGTCCCTGTCTCCCTCCCAGCCCTTGGCCGTGTCCCCTGAGCGAGTGCCCGGAGGGCAGGGCTCCGGTCTGGGCACCGCAGCCCTCGGACGAAAGTGCTGGTAGACACGGGCTGACGAGGAACGTGAGCGGAGGGGTCCCCTCGCCTCGACCCGGCCCGGCGCAGGGCACATACTTCGCTCTGGTTCTGGGAACTCCCTCCGGAGGCACCGCCGGCCCATTTCCCGGAGGCCGCGGGGGGGAGGGGGGCTGCGGGTGGGGGGGCCACGGGCGGGCGGGGGTCTGCGGGCGGGGGTGGAGGGGGGTGGGGGGGCGAGAGGGGGTGGGGGGCTGGGCCACCTTTCGCAAGGAGGGGAGGACGTGCTGCCCAGGCCTGCCCTTGGCGCCGGTCCCTGCCGGGCCCTGTCCACTGCGCCTCCTCCCCCCTTCTCCCTTACCTCCCTCCCCCCTCCCCCCTCCCTCCCCCCCTCCCCCCAGCGTCTGTGCACGGGGCCTGCTCTGCGTACCCGCTCCGGTGGGCGGCTGCCACGCCCAGCGCCTTGGCCGCCTTGGCAGGGCACCCGGCGGGCCTGGGCTGTCTCTGGAGCCCGGAGTCCGGCGCCCGGGCCCCACCACGGCTCTGGCTGCGGCCTGTGCGTCGGCTCTTTTGCTCTGACCTGAGGCCGCGCAGGCGGTGCTGGCTGCCAGGCGCCGGGCCACAGCGGGCCACACCTGGGCCGGTTCTTCCTGCTGCAGAGGCTGAGCTGTGAGCCCTGCTGTGCGCAGGCCCGGGCTCAGTTAGCTCATCTGTGAAATGGGTTCTGCACGCTCTCCTTCACGGATCACACGGCAGTGCCTTCAGCTGGGTGTTGGCACCACTTCGGGCCTCTGCCTGGGGCGGGTGGCCGGGGCCTGGATTGTGGGGTGTCTGCCTGGGGTGGGTGTCTGGGGGCTGGATGGTGGGGTGTCTGTCTGGGGCGGGTGGCCGGGGCCTGGATTGTGGGGTGTCTGCCTGGGGTGGGTGTCTGGGGGCTGGATGGTGGGGTGTCTGTCTGGGGGCCTGGATGGTTGGGTGTCTGCCTGGGGTGGGTGTCTGGGGGCCTGGATGGTGGGGTGTCTGCCTGGGGCGGGTGGCCGGGGCCTGGATGGTGGGGTGTCTGCCTGGGGTGGGTGGCCGGGGCCTGGATTGGGGGGTGTCTGCCTGGGGCGGGTGTCTGGGGGCCTGGATGGTGGGGTGTCTGCCTGGGGTGGGTGTCCGGGGGCCTAGATTGGGGGGTGTCTGCCTGGGCGGGTGGCGGGGCCTGGATTGGGGGGTGTCTGCCTGGGGTGGGTGTCTGGGGCCTGGATGGTGGGGTGTCTGGCTGGGGTGGGTGTCTGGGGGCCTGGATGGTGAGGTGTCTGCCTGGGGCGGGTGTCTGGGGCCTGGATGGTGGGGTGTCTGGCTGGGGTGGGTGTCTGGGGGCCTGGATGGTGAGGTGTCTGCCTGGGTGGGGGGCGGGGCCTGGATAGTGGGGGGTCTGCCTGGGCGGGGGGCGGGGCCTGGATAGTGGGGGGTCTGCCTGGGCGGGGGGCGGGGCCTGGGTGGTGGGGGGGTCTGCCTGGGATGGGTGTCTGGGGGCTGGATGGTGGGGTGTCTGCCTGGGGGCCTGGGTGGTGGGGGTCTGCCTGGGCAGGGGTGTTGGGGGCTGGATGGTGGGGTGTCTGCCTGGGGGCCTGGGTGGTGGGGGGGTCTGCCTGGGCGGGGGTGTCTGGGGGCTGGATGGTGGGGTGTCTGCCTGGGGGCCTGGGTGGTGGGGGGTCTGCCTGGGCGGGGGGCGGGGCCTGGCGGCCGGAGAACAAAGCCGGAGCCGGAGAACAGCCCCCCCCCCCCCCTCCCCGGCTGCCGGCGGCCGGGAGGACGGCTGCAGAAGAATGCGGCCGTCACAGGGGCTGTAACTCAGGCCGGACCCGCCAGCGCCATAAATCCGGGAAAGTGCAGCTCAGCAGTTCGGAGCGGCGGGGGCGGTGAGTTACCGCCGGAGGCCGGCTTTGTTAGCCCGCGGGATGGATTGGCGCCGTAATGAAATGGAATTCTAATTTACGTCCGAGCCCGAGGGGGGGGGGCGGGGGCCCGGCAGAGGCGGCTGAGCCCCAGGACGGTCCCCGCTGCGGGTGGGGGTCACAGCCGCGTCTGCAGGACAGGGTGGGGGCACCCCTGGGTGCCTCTGCGTCCCAGACGTTCGAGGTGCTGCCGGCCGGGGCATTCCGGGGAGGACTGTCCGCTCCCCTGGCCACACCGGGGCGGGGGGCAAGCCCCTGGCGGCTCAGGGAGTGGCGGGTCCGACGCTGCCACCCCTGGAAGCCGGCGGGTCCCCTGGCGCTGGTCCGGGTGCGGAGACGTGGGGGAGGGACGGGAATGAGCCTGGGGCCCTGGGGGAGCCCCCAGCCCGGTGCCACGGACGAGGCCCCCCCGTGCCTGTGGCTGTCACACCCCTGCTCAGCGGGCGCTCTGCGGGCCCCGGCAGCCACGGCGTCCCCTCCCCGCGGGCGCAGGGCCACACGCGTGCTCTGGGGGGCGCTGCAGAGCCCGCACTTCTGGGTGAGCCGGGCCAGCTGCACGTCCCGGCTGCTCCGCTCCTGCCCTCGGGGAGGCCTGCCTCACTGAGCCTCAGTTTCCCTTTCCTGTCACCGGGGATGGAGGGTTCCCATCGGGCTCGCCACGGAGGCGAGGTTCTCAGCAGAGCTTCCCACCGGCGCACAGACCTCACCAGCGCGTCCGAGACCCACGCCCATTTCACAGGTGGAAACACTGAGGCCCCCGTTCAGGCTCACAGGGTCATGAGTGGTGCACCCAGGCCCAACCCTGTTGGTGGGGCTGGGTCATCACGGGGCTTCACCTCCACACAGCCCGCCCGGCCCGCGTGAGGGACGCAGGGTTATCCAGTCTGGGGAAGGTCTGGGGACCTCCTGGGGGGCCGTCACTCGGGGACGGAAGACAAGCTGAGCAGGACTCCGTGCCTGGAGGTGACAGGCCAGGCCGTCTCCACAGCCGGGACAGCTGGTCCTGGGAGATTTATGGCCCCAAGGACAGCAGACTCCGGCCAGGGGACCGGCCCAGGCACCACCTGGGACTCTGACCGAAAGCCAGGGCAGCCGGACTGACGGACAGGGTTGGGGGCTGGGCTTGCCAAGCTGTTTGGGGAATTTGAATTGAGCGGGGGGCACTGGGGGGCGGATGGCAGGCACAGGGTGAGGGGACAGGCCATCAGCTGGGCCGGGGTGATGGGGTCTCCATGTACATGTGTGTGACGTGTGCCCTTGGACCTGACACCCCACACTCCAGCGTGAGCAGAAACGTGCATGCACACACCCAAACATACATGTGCACATGAGGGTACAAAAACTCAGTGTACACCCAAGTGCATGGGTGTATGTGCAAAAATACGCAACCAAACACATGCATGTGCCCACCATACAAACACATGTATGTGCACAGGCACACACCCAAACACGTGGCACCCCCTCCCACACACCAAGTAGTGGGCCCCTCTCGCCACTAGAGGGCACTAGATGCCTCCCAGGCCTCCGATGCGTTTGCTGAAACAGATGCATGTGTGAGCGCGTGTGTGCGTGTGTGCCTGTGTGTACACGCAGCGCCGTGGAAGCCTCGGAGCCAGGTGACACGGCCGGGAGAGGGGACACTCGGTGCTGAGTGGTCCCGGCGGCGGCTGCACAGGTCGGCAGCCTCGGCCCCTCGCCCACAAACGGCTGACTTCCGTGTCCAAACGAACCGGGAAGCCCCCATCTCCTCTCCCCGACGCCCCCACTCCCTGCCCACGGCCTCACTTCCTGCGGCTGGTCTCCAGGTGGCCTCTCCAGGCTGCTGGGGGGCCGCGGGGCGGCTCTGCAGGGGAGGGCCCGGCCTGCGGGCCAGGGCCCAGGGCCCAGCCGGACGCTGCTGGGGCCGAGGCTTCCCTGCACAGGCCCTGGAGGGCGGGGCCAGGCCCGCGGATGGGTGGCGGGTGGAGGGGCCGGAGGCTGTGGGGAGGGAGGGCCTGGGCCTCCCCCACATTCTCCGCACGGCTCCTCGCCCCCAGCCTCCCCAGACCGGGGCACCAGGCTTCCTGCATTTGGTCTGACCGTGACCCCTCCCCTAGGACGGCCTGGTGTGACCCAGGTGACCCCTCCCCTAGGACGGCCTGGTGTGACCCAGGTGACCCCTCCCCTAGGACGGCCTGGTGTGACCCAGGTGACCCCTCCCCTAGGACGGCCTGGTGTGACCCAGGTGACCCCTCCCCTAGGACGGCCTGGTGTGACCCAGGTGACCCCTCCCCTAGGACGGCCTGGTGTGACCCAGGTGACCCCTCCCCTAGGACGGCCTGGTGTGACCCAGGTGACCCCTCCCCTAGGACGGCCTGGTGTGACCCAGGTGACCCCTCCCCTAGGACGGCCTGGTGTGACCCAGGTGACCCCTCCCCTAGGACGGCCTGGTGTGACCCAGGTGACCCCTCCCCTAGGACGGCCTGGTGTGACCCAGGTGACCCCTCCCCTAGGACGGCCTGGCTGCCTCTGTGACTCTCCGGGCTCCTCAGCCTGGGCCACAGAACCTCCTGCGGAGTCTCTGGGATCCCCAGTCACCTGGGAGCACCCCCCCCCCCACCTTCCCTTAGCCACGGTGCTGAAGGCCACGTGCCAGGCTCAGCCCGAGGCCTAGTTAATGGAGGCCTGAGCACAGGTGTGACCAGCCCAGAGCACAGGTGTGACTGAGGCCCGAGCACAGGTGTGACCAGGCCAGAGCACAGGTGTGACTAGTTCAGAGCACAGGTGTGACTACCCAAGCACAGGTGTGACTAGGCCAGAGCACAGGTGTGACGACCCAAGCACAGGTGTGACCAGGCCCAGAGCACAGGTGTGACTAGGCCCGAGGTCAGGTGTGACTGAGGCCTGAGCCCCACTGAACTCCCACCCTCACCCCCAGCCCCGCCGTGGCTGGTGAGGCGGAGCCCAGGGCCTGCTCGGGGCGCCAGGCGTGAGCGGCTGCCGCGGTCCAGGGAGGAGACCCGCCCCCCATCGTCCTGGGCAAACCAGGAGGACCTTCACCCGCCCTCACCCACCACCACGTGAGCCTGAGCCCCGGCCGAGGCTGCAGGCCGGGAAGGTGGAGGGGCTGAGACCCTGCAGCCCCGAGGACAGGGTGCTGGAAACGGAGACATTTTAATGCAGAAAACAACAGCGCACGGCCCCGCCTGGGCCCCGCCGGGAACGCGCTCCGAGGGCCCGCCCACAGCCGAGCCCGGCCCCGCATCCAGGCCGCACGCCTGCCCGCTACAGCCGGCTGCCGCGGCTCCTCCCGCCGGCCCGGGCCTGCCCGCTCCGGCAGCCGGTGGGGCAAGCTGCTCCGCCCCTCGAGGGCTCGGTGCCCGGCCCCGGTGGGTGGGAGAAGCCCGGGCCGGCGGCTCTGCGGGCACCCTCTGCCCTCGCCCGGAGCCCGCCCGGCGGCCGGCACGCCGAGTCCGCTCGGCCGCCCTCACGGCTGGTCCTCGTCCACCCACACGGTCTTGCGCTGCTCCTCGCCGATGCGGTCCTTGGCCACGCGCAGCAGCTCCTCCACGGAGCCCCAGGCCTCCGGCTCCACCGTGGCGTACAGGCAGGGCAGCGCCTCCAGCTCCCGCTCCTTCAGCCGGCAGCGGCGCAGGAACTCCTCCTCCGTGTCCGGCCGCGGCAGCAGCTTCCTGCGGACAGACAGCGCAGCCCGGTCCGGCCCGGCCCAGCCAGCCCGGCCCAGCCCGACCCAGCCCAGCCCCAGCCCGGCCCAGCCAGCCCGACCCAGCCCAGCCCCAGCCCGGCCCAGCCAGCCCGGCCCAGCCCAGCCCGGCCCAGCCCAGCCCGGCCCAGCCCAGCCTGGCCCAGCTCAGCCGGCCCAGCCCAGCCCAGCACGGCACAGCCCAGCCCAGCACGGCCCAGCCCGGCCCGGCCCAGCCCGGCCCCAGCCCAGCCCAGCCCAGCACGGCCCAGCCCAGCCCGGCCCAGCCCAGCCCGGCCCAGCCCGGCCCAGCCGCAGGCCAGGCCACCCTCCTCTGGCCACCCCCTACCCCACCCCACTCTGCTGACTGTCCCTCCCCACCCCACAGACCACCTCTTCCCATTCCCCACCCCTCCCCACCCCACCTAATTTCTCATCCCTCCCCACCCCTCCCACCCCGCTGACCACCCCTCCCTACTCCTGGGCAGGGCCGAATGGTCTCAGTGGCCTGTCCATCCCCACCCGCTGACCGCCCCTCCCTGGCTGCTCCTCCAGCAGCGGCTGCCTCTCACACGTGTTCCTATGGAAATCCCGGAGGTGGGGATTGAAACCGCTTTGTTTTCCTTCTCCTGTGGCCAGGGGCACGTGATGCCCTCCACCTCACTTATCGCACGGCTCAGTGGAGAGAGTATTCACGGGGCCGCACCCTCACGCCTCCAGCTCCAGCCCTTCCATCTCCCCACACTGAGCGTCCGTCCCCGCTGAACACCCACTGCCCGCCCAGCCCCGGCCCCCACCCCGTCTCCCTGAAGGTGCCTCTCCAGGGCCCGGTGCAGGGGGCCACACAGAGGGCCCCCCTGGCTCAGGGGTCCGAGTCCCTGCCCTGACAGCGGGGTGTGTGTGTGAGGGGGGGTGGGGGGAGCATCGGTCCGGAGGGACAGGCCCTGAGATCGCTCGGCTGCCCTGCCGGCGTGCGGGGCCAGGGGGCAGAGCTGACCGGACAGCGCAGCTCCGGTTCCAGGGGTGACTGCGGGCCGGGAATGAGGGGAGACACCCCGCGCCCTGCAGAAACCGGGTGCCTCCCCCGCCCCTCCTCCACCCCAGGGGCTGACGACTACGCGGTGCGTGACGGCCCCGCTCGCTGGCTCCGGCCCTCGCGGGCGCTTGGTTGGCCGCGTGAACGGGGTGGGTGAGCACCCGCCCCCCTGCTGTGGCCCCCGGTGGGATGCTAACTGGGGGCCTCCATCCCGTTCCCGCAGCGAGCCCGGTGTCTGCGCGCGGATGAGGGCCGCCGGTGTGTGAAGTGGCCAGTGGGGCCTCTGGTCTCATCTGCTCCCTCGGGGCCCCTAGGTGCTGGCACTCAGCAGGCACCCCGCAAACACCCGGTGACAGCGCGCAGTGGGCTCCTGGCCGAGTGCGAGGAGGGGGGTCGGAGGTGATGCGTGTTCCCGGACCCCAAACCTCAGCGTCATCCGGGTTCCTCTGCACCCGACCTGGCCTCACCCGTCCAGGCTGCCCTAGGTGGGAGCCCAGCGGCGGGGGGTGGGGCGGGCGGAGGGGTGCTTCGGGGTCTCGGAGCCCTACCTGAACCTCTTGATGTTCTTCTCCGACACCCGGATGAAGAGCACGATGGGGTAGATCCTGGACTTGATCAGGTCTCGTGTGCAGCCGATCCCCGCCTCCAGCAGGCAGTGCTTGTTCTGCAGGCACAGCCCCGCCAGCGTCAAAGGCCACCCTGCTCCCCAGCGGGGGAGGGCTGGGGCGGGGCCTGAAATCCAGGGGCGGGGCCTGGGATGCGGGGCGGGGCCTGGGATGCGGGGCGGGGCCTGGGATGCAGACCCGGCTGAGAGCTCAGAGTGCCACCAGCTGAACCAAGGCAGAAAGAACCAGGGAATGATCAACCGCGAAACCCGCCCTCCTCTGGGCCATGCGGGGAGAAGGCACTGGGAGCCCAGGCGCCGGGCCCAGGCGACCCTGCGGCCTGAGTGGGTCTTAACCAGGTCCCAGGGGCACCGAGGACACGGCTGCGCTGGGCACCCTGCAAGGCGCCTCTGGTCCTGGGGCGGGAGGGAGCGGGGTTGGGAGAGGGGTCCCGGGCGGGGCGGGGGGTGTCCACTGGCTCCCGGCACCACCCCTGTGGCTGCGGGGCGGCTTCCAGAACAGACCACCTGTGTCTGCACCAGGTGGGCGTGAATGCGGGAAACCCACGTGCTCCCAGGCGGGGGCCGCGGACGGCGCCCACGGAACCGCCCGGGAGCGTCACATGGGATGGAGAAATGACACCGGCACCCAGGTCCCCTCACTGCTCCTGCCACCGCGCAGCTGCTGCAGGCCTCATCACCCCCCCACCCCCCCACCCATCCACCACCGATCTGACGGCATCGCCACGGCAGCTCACAGGACCTCGCTGCAACCTGCAGACCCGCCCGCTCCCATCGTCCACAGAGCCCAGCCTGGGAGGGTGCTGGCGTGACCGCCAGCTGTTCGGCACGTGCGAGCTCCTGGCCCGCCCCAAGGTCACGCCCAAGGTCGGGAGCTGTGCTTTCAGGAGGCCCTGGCCCGGGAGGGAGCTCGGTGCTCAGGCCGAGGGTCCTCGCCAGCTCCAGAGGACACTGCCGGGCACCCATTCCTGTCCTGCCACGACCCCGGCCGCTCCGTTTGCCCTCATTCGGCCAACACCACGCCCGTCACCACGGCTGCCCTTCCCCGGCCCCGGCCCCGGCCCCGGCCCCGGCCCCGACACGCTCTCCATCTCTGGCTCTTGTTATCACAGCCAAGCACCCCCTGCTCCCCCAAACAGCGGGATCTGGAACCCCGGAAGCAGCAGAAACAGAAGGCGGTTTTGAGACAGGAGGGCACGTCAGAGCCGGGACGCGGCGTGGAGGGAGGACGGGAGAGGGCGGAGCCGGTCAGAGCCCCTCGGTGATCAGCCTCTGCCGAGGAGGCCTCAGCGGTCAGCGGGCAGGGCAACGCCCCTGCGGCCCCTCACCTTGGCCGCCACAGCCTCGATGTTGGCGGGGACGATGCACTCAAAGGTGTTGGGGTTCTTCTCTCGGGAGTAGATGATGGTCTCTGACCGCTGCTTCCTGAGGAACTCGTCCCTCGTGACCACATCTGCAGGGACAGGCCAGTCCTGAGCGAGGCCGAGGCAACGAGGGCCCATGTGCTGGGACTCTGCCTCCCGTCGGGCTGGACGAGCTGCATGTCCTCCTGGTCCCTCCTGGCCGGTGCACACGACCCGCCTCCCACCCCGGAGGCTCCCGAGGACGCAGCTGGGCCTCCTCCCGCAGCGCACAGCCGGCGCGAGCAAACACGCGTCTGCTCCTCAGCATAAGTCCACTGGGCAGCGCGGCTCCGCACTGGCTGCAGTGATGATAACCATGAAGGATTCCTGCTCTACTCACCCATCCACCCACTCACTATCTGCCCATCAATCCATCTACCCATCCACCTATCAATCTGATTACCAACCCACCCATCCATCCATCAATTCATCTACCCATCCATTCATCCATCTACTCACCCATCCATCCATCTATTCATCCACCCACCCACCACCAATCCATCCACTTACCCATCATCCATCCATCCATCCACCACCTATCCATTCATCATCCATCCATCCACCCATCCTCCCACCCATCCTCCCATCCATCCATCCATCCATCCATCCATCTATTCATCCATCCACCCACCAATCCATCCACTTACCCATCATCCATCCATCCATCCATCCACCACCTATCCATTCATCATCCATCCATCCACCCATCCTCCCACCCATCCTCCCATCCATCCATCCATCCATCCACCATCCATCTACCACCCACCCATCCACCTATCAATCCACTTACCAATCCATCCATCCATCCATCCATCAGTTCATCTACCCATCCATTCATTCATCCATCCACCACTCACCCATCTACTCATCCATGCACCCACCTGTCCATCTATCCATCCATCCACCCACCCACCATCACTGTCTCCCTGCCACATGAGGATGCAGAAGTCCCCAGTGACGGGGTGGCTTGTCTCCCACATAAGGGCCCACGGGGGGGACCCCTGGGTGACCCTGAGACCGCATTCACCTGCCACCGTCAGTGTGAAGTGGGGAAGGGAAGACCTGCTCCCTGGCTCCGGGCCCTCACGTGAGAATCGGCGAGGCACACGGACCTCCGGGCCACTCCGGCCACGCCGCCGCGGTGACGTGCCCTGGCAGAGGCGGGCTGCGCGTGGGCTCACCTGGCTTGCACATGGTGAACTCCATGGCGCCCCCCGAGTTGAGCAGCCTCTGCACCAGCGCCTTGGCCAGCATGGTGGGCGTGAAGAGCACAGGCCGGCGGCGCTCGCAGTGGACGGCGCGCACCAGGCTGTAGGGGATCAGGCTGAAGTTCTTGCTGAGCTCGCTCTCGGGGTCCAGCTCTGGGGGACAGAGAGGCTGGGGTGGACCGGCCGCCTGGCCCGGGTGGGGCACGGAGGCCCCGTGCCTTCCGGCCTCGCGGGTCCTTCCAGGGAGAATGACTGCGGGGCCCGGGTCTGGAAGGCAGTGCCGACGGCACGCCCACAGGCTCCAGACAGCCTGGCCACCCGGATGCTTACGGAGTGACCCGGGGCCAGGCCCTGTGCTGAGAGCCGGGCGAGGACAGTGAGCGGGCATGCGGCCCTGCCTCTGGGTGCTCCGTGCCAGGGGCTGAGGTGGCAGAGGGCAGACAGGCACAAGGAGCAAACACAACTCTGTCCCTCCGGAGGGCACCGAGCGCTGAGTGCTGAGGAGGGGCCTGGGGTGAATGGCAGGGACACTGCTCCGACGAGGGGCTGGACAGCGAGGGGCTGGAGTGAGATCCATGTGGCAGAGAAGGTGGACGCCAGGGAGCCAGGGGACGGCGGGAGCTGCAAGGGGCAGGGCTGACCGGGCTCCAGGAGGGGCTGGGCGCACTGAGGAGCCCTGGGAGCTGCAGGGACAGAGGCAGGAGCCACACCTTGTGCCCGCCTTCCCGCCCCGGGCGGGTGTGGGGGAGCCGCCTTCCGGAAACCAGGGGCTGGACGTGTGCTGTGTGTGACCTCCAGCCCAGGCCCTGCTCTGCCACCTGCAGGCCTGCCCAGGGGCCGGGGCCCGGGCCCCTCCCCGGCTTGAAGCACGGCAGGAGCAGGCAGGGGGCCAGGAGCCGGCAAACAGCTCCCTCCAGCCCGGAGCCCCTGGAGCGGGGGGCTCGCCGGGGTGGGCGTGGCGGAGGCACCGGGGCTGTGTCCCCCCTCCGCCCCCCAGCTGGGGCGCCCGATGGGAGGGAGATGGACCGGCGGAGCCGCCGGGCGGGGCGGGGCCCGCCGTACCTTCCGGCCGATCGGCCAGCAGCTTGGTGGTGTCCAGGGAGGGCCGGGCCAGGCCGCCCCGCGGGCTCCCGGGCACAATGCGCACGCGCTCGTTGCTGTTCATCCTCTTGTACTTGTTCTCCGAGCGGCTGACGAACTGGGGGCGGGGGGCGCTGTCACCCCCTTTCCGTGAAGCCCGCCCACGGCTCCCAGCCCGGCTGCCCCACAGCCCTCAGCCCGCCCATGGCTCTCAGCCTGCCCCCGGGTCTCAGCCCGGCCCACGGCTCCCAGCTCGGCTGCCCCACGGCCCTCAGCCCGCCCACGGCCCTCAGCCCGCCCACGGCCCTCAGCCCGCCCACGGTCCTCAGCCCGCCCACGGCTCCCAGCCCGGCCCAGCTGCCCCTCTCTTGGGGCACAGGAAGTCCCCGCGGGCCCTTGTGCGTGGGTGTCGTTAGGTAACTAGGCGGACAGACGCTCGCTCCCTCCTCGCCCAGGCCAGGGGCTCCTCCTGCATCTGGGGACCACGATGCGGCCTCCACAGGCGGGGGGATGAGGGGGGGCCGGGGTGCGGCCGCTGAAGGCCTGGCTGGGAGCTCCGCTGGGGACAGCCCAGCCCGGCCTCCCGGACACGGCTCTCCACACCCCTCCTTGCTGTCCTCGGCTCTCTCCCAAGTTCAGGAGTGAGGTGTGGGGGGCGGAGAGGGCTGCCCCACGGCGGGCACAGAACCCAGGCTCCCACCATATCCCCAGGACACTCTGCATCTCTCCACACCCTCCTCTGCCAGGAGGGAAGTTGGGGGGCCAGGAGGGATGTTAGGGAGCCAGGAGGAAAGTGGGGGAGCTGGGGTCTCTGTCTGCTCTGCTGTGAAGTGTGTGCTTCGTGGTCCTGCTCTCAGGACGCCTCAGGCCCAGCAGGTCCTGCTCCCTCTGCCAGGACTCCCCGCTGCCTGTCCGCATCCTCCGCAGGGTTCACCCCACTCCCCGTGGCTCTGGGTCTCCCGTGTCCCACCAGCAGGACAGAGCGGCGGAGGGACACGTCAGCGCAGTCCCTGCACACGCCTCCCTGCAGGCCAGCTCGGTGCTCCCTCAGCCGTCACCCGTGACCGCAGCCACGGCCACATGGACCGCTCACGGTGAAACCGCTTCTGATTTCACGTGATCCCCACGACCTGCTCTGTGCTCCCTGGTAACGGTCTGGAAAGGAGTCCTCTAGGAGGAGGTGTGAGGGACACTGTTTTGGTCCCAAAGAGCGGGACTGCCCTGGTGGCTGGACGAGACGGGGAGAACCTGCTGGGTTTTCCTCCCCGGCCGCCGGCGGGCGCTCGGAGAAGGAGCCTCTGTCCGAGGAGGGACCACGCCCCGGGGTCAGAGACGGTGGATCCCTTCCTGGTGTGCCTTAGGAGCGTCTGACACTGTGGAACAGCCGGGGAGCTTCTAGCCACGGGCTTCCTCAGCCGCACGAAAGCCGTTTGCTCTCTGCAGGTGCAGAGCCCGCCTACAGCCTAGGACCCCCCGTGAGGCCCTGGGAGGGCGGGGACAGGGATGGGGTGGGAGAGCGGCGGGCGCCCGGGGCCTCACCTGGAGCAGCTGGCCGAACAGGAAACTGGCTCTCGAGAGCCGGGGGCTGACCCGGGGGTCGCTGGCGGGGAGTGGCTCTTCGGGCTGCAGGGTGTTCTGAAACCAGTTTACCCCCCGTCAGTGCCCCGGTGCCCGGCAGGACACGGGAGCGCCACCGCCATCGCCACCGAGACAGGCGTGTCGCCAACCCCTCCGAGCCGACACTCCGGAAGTGCCCTCCAGGGACCCGTGTCCCGGCACCGGCAGCTCCGACGGCAAGAGAAGCCGAGACCCGTTCCCACGGTGACGAGAGCCCCAGGTCACAGGGCGGGCGTCCTGAGAACCACGCCCCCCCGGGACCCTTCACCCCGGACCTGTCCGCTCCCGCTCCCGGCTGCCGTCCCTCCAGACCAGTGCCGGGACCTACCCGGAAGGCCCGCAGGGTGTGGTGGGCGGTGTCGGCCTCCTCCCGGCTGCCCCGGTGCATCAGCCGCTGCAGCTTGACCAGGAGCAGCTGCTGGGCTCTGGGGAGGGGGGCGGGAAGGAAGGGGAGCCTCAGGGCGGGAGGGGAGGCAGGGCCGCCCTGGGCAGGGGCCGTGCGGCTGTGAGCTCTGAGGCCTGGGCCCCGGGGACACAGGGAGCCTCCCTCTGGGCCTGACACCTGCGCCCCGGGGCCAGGCAGAGCCACTTCCCTGCTGTGGGCCTGGGGTCCCCATCGGGGAGCGGGGTCTGCAGAGCCGCCCCACAGGCTGCCTGGCCGCGGCGCTGGCCTTCGCAGACGCGTCACGGACACCTGTGCGCCAGCCGGGAGGCCGGGCCCAGCCCTGGCTGCTGAGGCATTTCGGACCCAAGGTGAGTGGACGACCGGGAGCTGTGGGCGGAGGACCCAGCCGGCGCTCCGGGATGAGGGCGCCAGCAGCACCCCCCAGGCAGGGGCTCCTGGGAGGCAGATCGGGCCCCGAGGCTCCAGGGCCGAGGCGCCCGCCGTTCCCCCCGCTGAGCCGCTGGCCCAGGCCCCCCTCACCGGCTGTAGCTGGGGATGGTGCCCGGCCTCTCACCGGCTGTAGCTGGGGATGGTGCCCACGCCCCTCACCGGCTGTAGCTGGGGATGGTGCCCACGCCCCTCACCGGCTGTAGCTGGGGATGGTGCCCACGCCCCTCACCGGCTGTAGCTGGGGATGGTGCCCGGCCTCTCACCGGCTGTAGCTGGGGATGGTGCCCGGCCCCTCACCGGCTGTAGCTGGGGATGGTGCCCGGCCTCTCACCGGCTGTAGCTGGGGATGGTGCCCGAGTCCCTCACCGGCTGTAGCTGGGGATGGTGCCCAGGCCTCTCACCGGCTGTAGCTGGGGATGGTGCCCGAGTCCCTCACCGGCTGTAGCTGGGGATGGTGCCCGAGTCCCTCACCGGCTGTAGCTGGGGATGGTGCCCAGGTCCAGGTCCTGGTCGGTGAAGGGGTCGACGCGGGCGCACAGCCACTCGTGCCGGTCCTGGTACATGGTGTCCCGCACGTGCACAATGTCGTCGCACTTGAGGGACAGGGAGCAGGCGTCCAGCTGGCTGGACACGTTCAGGTTCAGCCGCACGTAGAAGGAGTCCCCCGAGGTGACCAGGCCCTCCTCCATGTCCTTCAGCAGCTTCCGGTACCCTGGGCGGGGCGGGGACACGGACTGGCTGAGACGGGCACACGCATGGCCTCCCGGGCACACGCACGGCCGGACTCCTCTCCGAGCGCTGGCCCCGGAGACGCCATCCCGCTGGGGCACGCACGGCTGGGCCATTTACGGGGTGCCCTCCCCGTCGTGGCTTCTGGAAGCTCAGAGCCACGTTTTGGGCCGAGCTGCGGCACATCTAGGACCTCTCTGCCCTCCACGCCTCCCCTCCTCACAGGCGCTCAAGTCCCATCACCCCCACCCGCCCTCTAGTCAACGCACAACTGGCCACAGCGAGTGAGAGCGCCATCACGGACTCAGCCTGGCGGTTCCCCAGATGGACCCCCGCGGCAAGCACCACTCAGAGCGCTTCCCTGCCCTCCCGCCCATGCCCCTCCCGGGACCCACGCCCCCTGCCACTGCCACCTCCGCAGGCCAGCGTGCCCGCCGCACACGTGCAGCCAACAGCGCCCCCCACCCCGTCTGCTTCTGTCCCGCCCTGGAGCGCCATCGACGCTCCAGGCACCGTGTCCTCGCTGTGGTGATCTCCCGCGTGCACCTGGGTGCGGCCCCGTCCGGGCTGCTATGAGCAGCTCTGGGACCAGCACCCTCGTGTGTCTTTGGTGGACGGCGGGCTCCTGTCCGTGGACACGGTCACAGAGCGGGGTTCTCAGGCCGTGGCTACGTGTCTGCTGAGCACACGCTGCCGAGTGGGTTTCTGAAAGGGCGGGCCCACGGCGCCCGCTGTGACACCCATCCCACACCACTGCTCGCCAGCGTGGTCCTCAGACCCCATTGGGAGAAGCAGGGGGTGGAGCACAGAGGCAGCCAACGCCGCACAGGGGGTGCCTGTGACATACCGTCCTCTCAGCCCCAAACCGGCCCCACGACGCGCAGTGAGCGCGGGAACACGGACACGCATGGCCCTCACAGCCCCATGCGCAGTGAGCACAGGAACATGGACGCGGGAACACGGACACACACGGCCCTCACAGCCCCACACGCAGTGAGCACGGGAACACGGACACACACGGCCCTCACAGCCCCACGTGCAGTGAGCACGGGAACATGGACACACACGGCCCTCACAGCCCCACGTGCAGTGAGCACGGGAACATGGACACACACGGCCCTCACAGCCCCACGTGCAGTGAGCACGGGAACATGGACACACACGGCCCTCACAGCACCTCACGCAGTGAGCACGGGAACATGGACACACACGGCCCTCACAGCCCCACGCGGAGTGAGCACGGGAACACGGACCCGCACGGCCCTCACAGCCCCACGCGCAGTGAGCGCGGGAACATGGACACACACGGCCCTCACAGCCCCACGTGCAGTGAGCACGGGAACATGGACACACACGGCCCTCACAGCACCTCACGCAGTGAGCACGGGAACACGGACACACACGGCCCTCACAGCCCCACGCACAGTGAGCGCGGGAACAGGGACCCGCACGGCCCTAACGGCCTGGCCCAGAGACGGCTGGTCAGACGCCACACCGCCCCGCGGACGGCGGAGCCAGCAGGCGTGTGCGCGTGTGCACGGGGAAGTGAGGGCCGCAGGTCAGGCCCCCACACGCCAGGTCATGTCGATGCCAACCGCTCTCTGAGCTCCCCGCCCGGAGGAGACCCTGTGAGATTTCCTGCGCTGAGTTCCCGACCCGCGCCATCCCGCTGCCCACCTCTGGGCCCGCCCCCGCCCCCGCCCCCCACCCCCCCCCAGGTCCTGCCGGAGGCTGCGGGAGAGCCTATTTCTGCGCTGCTGAAACATTCATGAGCCGGGGCTAAAAATAAGCGCCAGCTGCAGCGCTGGTCACGTGGGAAACGCGGAGGTGAGGGCGCGACTGGGGAAGGCAGAGCTCGGCGCTCCCCCGGGGCCTGGCCAGGGAGGGCCGGGAAGCCGCTGGGGCCGACCAGGAGGGCGCGGCCTGCTGTCCTGGCGCCAAGGCCGGCCCTCCGTGTGGCTGCACGGCCCTGCTCGCACCAGAGTGGCCACCGCAGAGCCACGCCAACCCGGGGCTGGGAGCCGGCGAGGGAGCGGCTTCCGCCCGGCCGGGGGGTGACTGGGCGCAGGGCCAGTTCCCTCGCTGGGACCGGCAGCCTCCGGCCCCTGCTCGAGGCTGGACCCGCAGCGCCCCCGCCGGGTGGGCGTCCGAGGCGCGCCAGGCAGGTGTGTGGTGCTCACTCTGTCGCCTCCTGCTGCCACCCGCCCCCGCCCGTCAGATCCTCCTCCCACACGGTGAGCGAGGAGGGGCCGCCCGGGGCCCTGCTGCCCGGTGCCCGTGGCCGTGCCAGGGCCTCACCTTCCTGGTTGGCCTTGTAGTGCAGGGTGACGGGCCCGCTGCACCGCTGGATGGTCCAGTGCGCCTCCTCCTTCGTGCAGGACTCCAGGGGCACGCTCTGCCGCTCGCCCTTGATGCAGCCTTCGAGCTGGGGAGCAGACCCCGTTCCTCCTGGGCCGTGCGGAGCCCAGGCTGCCGCTCCCCGGAAATGCGAGCGTCCCCCCCTGCACCCGCCTCCTGGCCTCGCTTGCCTCCTGTCCACCCCGTCCCCCACCTGTGCTGGCCTGTGTGCCCCTGCCCGGCCCGGGGCGGGGGGCCATGGGGACACCGGCCCGGTGCTCACCAGCAGCAGCTGCAGTCCCTCCTGCAGCCCCGCCCTCTCGGCCTGCGAGCCGGGCTTGACCGAGTGCACGAAGCTGCCGCGCGCGTTGCCGCCGAGCAGGGTGAGCTGGGAGGGCAGGCTGTCGCCGCTCAGCGTGGCGTGCTGCACCGAGGGCCCCGGGCCCCGCACCTGCCCCACCGACGTCACCGACGGCCGGAAGGGTCTGGGTGGGAAACGGAATGGGGGTCAGCTGGAGCGGGCACCTGCCCCCGCAGCCACCGCGAGGGGGCGCGCGCAGGGCGGGAAGCCGAGCTGCTCCTGGCCCCGGAGTGGCCAGCGGTGGACAGCGCTGCCCGGAGGCCCAGGCTCCGCCCTCCGCCTGTGCCGGCGGGGCACACAGCGGGCCTGCTTCCTGGCGCCCGGCTGCGTGGCCGGGACCCCTCCCCCTGGGGTTCTGATGGGGGGACTTGGGTTCAGGGGGACATGGGCGGGCGGTCCCCTTCGTGGGGTCCCAGCTGGTGAGTGGCCGCCGCCCAGCGCCCCCTCCCACGGCCGCGGTACCTTTCCAGCGAGAACTTCCTGAACATGAGGTTGACCTGCTCCAGGTCGAAGGCGTCCACGCCCTCGGACTGGTGGGAGGAGGAGGAGGAGTGGACGGAGGGGGGGCCGAAGGAGCACCGCTCGTGGCTGTCGTCTGCAAAGGGAGGGGCCCTCAGGACTGGGGGCGGGGGCGGAGCAGGGAGGGCGGCCCGGACCTGCTGGGGTGCCCTGGGCCACTCCTGGGAGGCACCCCTGCCCCTGAGGGAGGAGCTGGGAGAAGGGCAGCCTCAGCCAGGCCCCTGCGCCCCGATGCTGACGGCCTGGCCCCCACCAGGAGCCCCTCTTGGCAGGAAGCCCACAGCCGGCTGCTTTCTAAGGACCCGTCTCTGCGTCTGGAAAAGGCGGCCGCCGCCGCAGCTGATGGTTCTGGTTCTGGTTCTGGTTCAGTGGGGACCACCTGAGGTCTCAGTGCCTGGACCAGCTCCGGGCCTAGGAGGCTGGGGGGGGGGGCTGGGCGGGGCAGGAGAGCAAAGCCTAGACCTTGCAAAGCTGTCTCTTCCTCCTCCCCTCCCCACTCGGCAGGACAGAGCGCTGGGGGCGGGGAGGCTGGGGGAGGCTGTCCACAGGGCTCAGAGGCTCGGGGACCCTGCCCGGAGCGGTCACAGGCTGGTCTGCGAGGGGATTTGTCCGGACGCTGCAGCCTCGCTTGGCCCGCTGCCCAGAACTCTCCGGCGTCCCCTCCAAACTCGCCGGCTCTCCTGGCTCCCGGCCTCCATTACGAGCTAACCTCTCTTAACGCTTGACAGCTCCTGATGGCTCCCAATTACGGAGCCGCTAATCTCCCATTTTATCTGCGGGCGGGCGGAGAGCCATCCCCGGGGGCCAGACCCTCTGCCCGCCCGCCAGGTGCTCCCGCCGGCTGGAACTCCGCACCGGCCCCTCGGCCACAGCCTCTGCCTCGGCGGGACACGCGTGTGAGTCTGTGCACACGGCCCAGGCTGAGAGGCACCGGCTCAGCAGGAGCAGGCAGAGGCAGGCCGCCGGCTAGCGGGGAGGGTGGGGGTGGGGAATGGGGCTGCCCACCCTCTCCCCCAGAGACAGCCCCTTCCCGGGCCCCGCACGGCACAGCTGGCCAGGGCGCCGGTCTCGGATGCCACCAGTCCTCCCAGCCCGCGCTCCCAGCCCCAGGCCTCGGTAACTGCTGCCCTCTCCAGCCCCTCCCCCCCCTCCTCGTCCGGCTCAGGTTGGTTAACGGCGTAATGAATGGACGCTCAGGCGGTCGCCCTGCCGCAGGCCGCCGTCCCCCGCCGCGCCTGCATCTGATTCTGCAAAATGAGAGCAGAGGCGCCTCCGGCCGGCGCTGGGCATCCCCGGCGCTGTTCCCCCTTCCGGACCAGGCCGAGCCCGGCCGCCGCGCAGCAGCCGTGTCCCACCGCCACGGAGAGTGCTCAGTGGCTGAGCTTCCACCTGTGGACGGGGGGTTGCTGGCTCCATCCCCAGAAGGAGGCAGCAGAGCAGTGATTCTCTTTCATCACTGACGCCTCTCTCTCCCTCTCTCTCTCTCTCTCTCTCTCTCTCTCTCCCTCCCTCCCTCTCTCCTCCTCTCTGATATCCATACAAATATATTTAAAAGAAAAAAAAAAATCACCCAAAAACAAAAACCCAGAGGACAGGCCCTCCGCGCCTCCAGCCCAGCAGCCCACGGGGCAGAGCTTTTCTGAGCGCGGGCAGCGCCCGGCGCCCTCTCCGAACCCAGGCCCTGGCTCCTGAGGACCTACTGAGTGCAGGGCTCCGTCCCAGCAGGCCCTGCTCCCGCCCAGGGCCAGGCCGCCGGGTACCCACCGTCAAGGTCTAAGGCGTCGAAGCCGCCGCTGTCATTGTCCTCGTCC
Organism: Pipistrellus kuhlii; assembly: GCF_014108245.1. Taxonomy (NCBI): domain Eukaryota; kingdom Metazoa; phylum Chordata; class Mammalia; order Chiroptera; family Vespertilionidae; genus Pipistrellus; species Pipistrellus kuhlii. Next base: position 553,821 of record NW_023425584.1, read on the forward strand.
GCGGCGCTGCAAGACACAGGAGGGCGAGGGCGGGTGGGCGAGGGCGGGCGGGCGTGGGTGGGCGAGGGCGTGGGCGCGGGAGAGAGGATGGAGAGAGGGTGGTCGGCGGAGGGAGGCCTGCAGGCTGGGGGGGGGGGTTGAGGCAGGCGCTCCGCTGGGGAGGGATCAAGGTGTCAGCCTTCTCCTCGGAGCCAAGTTCACGTGGGCTTTTTCCCCCCAAGCATGGAGGCCCGAGCCGGGTCCGGGCAGGACCGGAACAACTACCTCACTACCCTGGACCAGCCCACCCGCGCCCTGTGCTCTCCCCCTTCAGGCCCCGACGATCTCAGCCTGAGCGCCACGCGCCGGCTGCCGACGCCGTATCCTGAGGGACTGTGCTTTCTGGGACCCTGGTGGCTCCCAAGAGAGGAGAGAGGGGAGAGGGAGGAGTGGGGCGTGCACGGTCGCTGGCTCTTTGGCCGGGACCACACCCCGGAGCCAGGAGCCGAGGCAGAGGACCTGACTTCCGGTTTTGCCATTTGCTCGCTGGCGGGCGTGTCCCTGCTGTGAGCCTCGGGCTCCTCGTCTGTAAAATGGGTCCCGGGTGCTGCCCTCCCCGCTGGCCGGAGGGCGGTTGGCGAAGGGCGGGGGGGGGCACCCACCTCCGATGGGGTGCGTCCTCCTTGTAGCGCCTGACGATGGAGTCGTTCCCGGGGGGCTCGGCCGTGATGGACATGATGCTGGAGCGGCTGCGGTGGGGCTGCTGCCGGCCGCAGGGAGCGGGTTACGGGCCGTGCCACGTCCGTGCCCGCGGGCACCAGCGTGGTGTTTGTGGAAGAGCCGCGCTCAAGGGGCCAGAGAGCCACAAGTGGCTCTCAAGCCGCAGTTTTCCAACTACTGTGTTTGCATGTCTCCTTGCCCCCCCTCCCCTCCCCCCCTCCTTTTCCCCCCCTTCTCAGGGCCGCATTTGGACTGGAGCTGACAAGCTTCGGGGAGTCCCCGGGGGATAGAATCACTGGTCCCCAGCTTCTGCCTGGGGGGTGGGGAGGTGGGAGAGGCCGTCCTCCTCTCCTCTGGGGCCTCTGGGCTGGGGAAGGGGCGTCTGGGCCCCTGGCACCCCCCCCCCCCCCTCCGCTGAGAGGACTGAGAGGTGGCAGCAGAGTACCCCACCCCACAGCCATGAGATTCCTACAGCCCCGGAGGGGGTGGGCGTGGGCTCCTCCCTCAGAGTTAAACTGGGGAGGCGGCCGGAGGTGGACACATCTGAGGCCTAGAGCACCCTCACACACAGAGCACCCTCACACACAGAGCACCCTCACACAGAGCACCCTCACACACAGAGCACCCTCACACACAGAGCACCCTCACACACAGAGCACCCTCACACACAGAGCACCCTCACCCACACAGAGCACCCTCACCCACACAGAGCACCCTCACCCACACAGAGCACCCTCACACACAGAGCACCCTCACCCACACAGAACACCCTCACACACAGAGAACATATTGTAGAACCCCCTCACACACACAGAGAACATAGAACCTCCTCACACACACAGAGAACATAGAACCCCCTCACACACACAGAGAACACAGAACCCCCTCACACACACAGAGAACATAGAACCCCTTCACACACACACAGAGAACATAGAACCCCCTCACACACACAGAGAACATAGAACCCCCTCACACACAGAGAACATAGAACCCCCTCACACACACAGAGAACACAGAGCACCCTCACACACAGAGAACATAGAACCCCCTCACACACAGAGAACATAGAACCCCCTCACACACACAGAGAACATAGAACCCCCTCACACACACAGAGAACATAGAACCCCCTCACACACAGAGAACATAGAACCCCCTCACACACAGAGAGAACATAGAACCCCCTCACACACAGAGAACATAGAACCCCTCACACACACGAGAACATAGAACCCCCTCACACACAGAGAACATAGAACACCCTCACACACAGAGCACCCTCACCCACACAGAGCACCCTCACACACACAGAGCACCCTCACCCACACAGAGCACCCTCACACACAGAGAACATAGAACCCCCTCACACACACAGAGAACATAGAACCCCCTCACACACAGAGAACATAGAACCCCCTCACACACAGAGAACATAGAACCCCCTCACACACACAGAGAGAACATAGAACCCCCTCACACACACACAGAGAACATAGAACCCCCTCACACACAGAGAACATAGAAAACCCTCACACACACAGAGAACATAGAACCCCCTCACACACAGAGAACATAGAACCCCCTCACACACACAGAGAACATAGAACCCCCTCACACACACAGAGAACATAGAACCCCCTCACACACAGAGAACATAGAACCCCCTCACACACAGAGAGAACATAGAACCCCCTCACACACAGAGAACATAGAACCCCTCACACACACAGAGAACATAGAACCCCCTCACACACAGAGAACATAGAACACCCTCACACACAGAGCACCCTCACACACACAGAGCACCCTCACACACACAGAGCACCCTCACCCACAGAGAACATAGAACCCCCTCACACACACAGAGAACATAGAACCCCCTCACACACAGAGAACATAGAACCCCCTCACACACACAGAAAACATAGAACCCCCTCACACACAGAGAACATAGAACCCCCTCACACACAGAGAACATAGAACCCCCTCACACACACACAGAGAACATAGAACTCCCTCATACACAGAGAACATAGAAAACCCTCACACACACAGAGAACATAGAACCCCCTCACACACAGAGAACATAGAACCCCCTCACACACACAGAGAACATAGAACCCCCTCACACACAGAGAACATAGAACCCCCTCACACACACAGAGAACACCCTCACACACACAGAGAACACCCTCACACACACAGAGAACATAGAACCCCCTCACACACAGAGAACACAGAACCCCCTCACACACAGAGAACATAGAACCCCCTCACACACACAGAGAACCCCCTCACACACACAGAGAACACCCTCACACACACAGAGAACATAGAACCCCCTCACACACAGAGAACATAGAACCCCCTCACACACAGCGCACACAGGCTGGGTGCAGCCCCCGGTCTGTCCCCCGAGGGGAGTGGCGCCGGGCCTGCAGAGGGAAGCGGGGCCCTGGGGGGGCGGGGGGGCCACACTCACCATCTTGGGGAAGGAGCTGGCGATGGGCAGGGACCGGGAGGAGCTGGGGCTGACGTCCATGCCTTCTTCTTCCTGTGTCCTCCCTGTCCTCGCCGCAGGCAGGCGAGGCCAAAGGGAGAGGAGGACGGAGTTGAGGGCCCCTTCAGCAGGGGAGACGGGGGGAGGCGGGGGGAGGCGGGGGGGGGCCCTGTCTCGGGGCTCGGCTCCTCTCTCCCTCAGGCTTCTCTCTCCTCTCCTGACCCCGTCCCCCTGCAGGTCCCGGGGGAGGGCTGGGCTCGTTCTCCAGCAGCCCTGGCCCGGCCAGGCCCGGCGGGTCAGTCAGGGTCCCAGCCGCCAGGGTCCCCGGTAGGACCTGCCCCTGGCAGGAAGTCCCTCCCTCAGGGGCTGGAGCCCTGGCCTGGGGGGGGGGGAGATGGGTGCCCTGGGCTCTGAGGACCCACGGGGACGAGTGGTGGACGCGATGAGGCTGCTCCGGCCCTCCTGGGACAGTGACCGTGAGTTACCACGTGGACCCCCGCCCCGGCCGGGCCCAGGTGTCCCCGCGGGAGTGAGCGCACAGGGGGAGCGGCGGGGCCCAGAGCGTGTGTGTGTGTGTGTGTGTGTGTGTGTGTGTGTGTGCGCGCACAGGGGAGCGGCGGGGCCCAGAGCGGGGGGGGGGGGGGGCGGGTGGGCAGACCGCAGGCCGCGCCCACTCACCTTGGAAGTCGGCCACACGCTTCAGGCTGATGGGGGACTTGGCTCTCGGCAGCTGGGGGGGAGGACACGGTCACACGGGCCCAGACCTCCTGTGACGGAGCGAGAACCGGGGAGCCGCGGCCCCTCCACGGGCTGCGACCACGGCAGCACACGGCGCCCCTCTGCTACCCACCGCCCACTGCCCGCCGCCCGCCGCCCTGCTACCCACCGCCCACTGCCGCTGCCCTGCTACCCACCGCCCACTGCCCGCCGCCCGCTGCCCTGCTACCCACCGCCCGCTGCCCGCCGCCCTACTACCCACCGCCCACTGCCCGCCGCCCGCTGCCCGCCGCCCGCTGCCCGCCGCCCGCTGCCCTGCTACCCACCGCCCACTGCCCGCCGCCCGCCGCCCTGCTACCCACCGCCCACTGCCCGCCGCCCGCCACCCGCCCCTCTGCTACCCACCGCCCACTGCCCGCCGCCCGCCGCCCTGCTACCCACCGCCCACTGCCCGCCGCCTGCCACCCGCCCCTCTGCTACCCACCGCCCACTGCCCGCCGCCCGCCGCCCTGCTACCCACCGCCCACTGCCCGCCGCCCGCCACCCGCCCCTCTGCTACCCACCGCCCACTGCCCGCCGCCCGCCGCCCGCCCCTCTGCTACCCACCGCCCACTGCCCGCCGCCCGCCGCCCGCCCCTCTGCTACCCACCGCCAACTGCCCGCCGCCCGCCACCCGCCCCTCTGCTACCCACCGCCCACTGCCCGCCGCCCGCCCCTCTGCTACCCACCGCCCACTGCCCGCCGCCCGCCACCCGCCCCTCTGCTACCCACCGCCCACTGCCCGCCGCCCGCCGCCCGCCCCTCTGCTACCCACCGCCAACTGCCCGCCGCCCGCGTGCGCCCACCTGGATGCCCTTGAGGTTCATCCTGCGCTTGGGCGGGTGGCAGGGCAGGAAGTATCGGCTGTCCTCGGGCGAGTCCTCGGAGGTGGAGGAGTCGTCGGCCTCCTGGCCATTGGCCCGGGGCCCGGCGTCCCCGAAGCTCTGGGAGATGATGGTCACCGGCAGGTTCCGGGGCAGACTCTGTGGGCAGAGGGGCGGGCTGGGCGGGCGTGAGCGCAGCGGCCGGCCACGGCCACGGCCACGGAGCCGCCCTGCCGGCGGCCGCCACACCCCGGGCCCGGCTCAGGATGCCTGCCTTCTCCCCTGCCCGACCCCGTCCACCTGGAGGCCAGGCCCTCGTCCGGGCCCGCGCCCTCTCCCCGCCGGGCTCCGTCCCGCCTCCCGCCAGCAGGGCCTGGAGCAGGGACCGGACCCCCACGCTGGTCCAGGCCCCTTGGGTCCGAGGTGCACCATCCTCTCCCGTTTCCAGCCCGGCCTGAGCTACGGACACAGGAAAGTGGCCGGGCCCGGCCAGGAGGCTCCTGGTGAAGCGCTGGCCCATGAACCAGGGGGTCAGGGCACAGGCTGGGGCTGCGGGCTCGATCCCCAGTGGGGGTGCAGGAGGCAGCAGATCCACGACTCTCTCACCATTGATGTTTCCCTCTCTCCCTCTCTCCCCCTTCCTCCATGAAATCTATGAGTATATTTGGGGGAAAAACACACAGAAAAAGAACAAAAGCCATTGCTGAATGATGGGTTAAGGACAGAAACTGCCAGATCCTGTCCTCTGTACCCACAGGCCCGAGGGCCACCCACAGGCCCCAGACCCACCCACGGCCCCTGAGACCCACCCACAGGCCCCCAGACCCACTCATAGGCCCCCAGACCCACCCACAGGCCCCCAGACCACCCACAGGCCTGAGACCCACCCACAGGCCTGAGACCCACCCACAGGCCCCCAGACCCACCCACAGGCCCCCAGACCCACCCACGGCCCCCAGACCACCCACAGGCCCCCAGACCCACTCATAGGCCCCGAGACCCACCCACAGGCCCCCAGACCACCCACAGGCCTGAGACCCACCCACAGGCCCGAGACCCACCCACAGGCCCCCAGACCACCCACAGGCCTGAGACCCACCCACAGGCCCGAGACCCACCCACAGGCCCCCAGACCCACTCATAGGCCTGAGACCCACCCACAGGCCCGAAACCTACCCACAGGCCCCCAGACCCACCCACAGGCCCGAGACCCACCCACAGGCCCCAGACCACCCACAGGCCCAAGACCCACCCACAGGCCCTGAGACCCACCCACGGCCCCCGAGACCCACCCACAGGCCTGAGACCCACCCACAGGCCTGAGACCCAGGCTGCTTTAATGACATCCCCCACTCAGGCGGCATGATCCCTCCCCACCTCGCCCTGCCCTCTGGGGCTTTAGGGGGGCAGGGGCTGAACCCCGGTGACCGTCCCGATGGCGGGGGGAACTCGGTGCGGCACCGAGGGGAGCTGCTGCAGCCACGGGGTGAGGGGCTCGTCTGGGTGCCCAGCCGGCCGCGCCAAGCCGGGGTCCACCTGCCCCGTCCACCTCAGTGCCGGCAGAGTCCGCTCCTCCCCGCACAGCACACGGGAGTTCGCCGGCGCAGGCTGCTCGGGGTGGCAGGGCGGGGGGGTGGGGGGCGGCCAGGGGGAGGCCGGCGGGGGCGGGCGGGTGCGGGGGGGGGGAGGGGGCGGCCGGGGGAGGCCGGCGGGGGCGGCGGGGGCGGGGGGGGGAGGGGGCGGCCGGGGGGAGGCCGGGCGGGGGCTGCTGGGGGCGGCCGGGGGGCGGCCGGGGGAGGCCGGCGGGGGCGGGCGGCCGTGCCCACCTGGTCCAGGCTGCCGCTGTCCCGGGACAGGCGCCGCAGCTTGCTCTCCAGGTTGACGATGCAGGCCTCCCGCCGCACCATCTCGATGCGCATCTCGTCGTTCTTCTCCTCCAGCTCGCGGATCTGCTTCCGGTACTTGTCCTTCTCGATCAGGCACTGCGAGTACTGCGTCTGCGCCTCGTCCCGCGAGTGGAAGGCCTGTGGGAGGGACGGCTGGTTCTCCCCCGTCTCCCTGGCACGCAGGCCGCCCCGCCCCGGGCAGCGGCCGGCGCTCCGCTCTCCGCGGCCCCCGCCCTCCGCGGCCCCCGCCCTCCGGCCCTGCACGTGGCGCTGGGCTCGGGCGCCTCCCGGGACCCCGCTCCTGGCCCAGGCTCTCGTCATTCCCCTTCACAGGGAGGCCGGGCCTGCCAGGGCGCCGCCTGCTGCCCTCACACGCCTGCGCCGGAGCCCAGCACTGAGGGCCACGTGAGGCCGGCCGGGCCGCATGGTCAACAGCCGGAGCCTCCGAAAGCTCCGGTGGGCATCCGCCTTTGGAACGGAGGTGGGAGAGCCGGGCCGGCGGTGCGCCTGGCAGGGGGATGGGGGGGGCCTGGGCCCAGAACCCGAGTCCTCAGCCCAGCCTCCTCTCCCGGCCAGAGCACTGGGCTCCGGGAGCTCTGAGGACCGCTGTGAAAGGGCACTGACCCGGCTGACGCCTGGGGGCACCGGATGGCTGTCCCTTGTCCTCATCTCTCCCCCGCGTCACCCACGTTCCCGGGATTTTCTAAGGGACACAGAGCCGCTGAATTGTTCTAAACTCCAATCGGGAGCTCCCTCAGCTGGAGGGGCAGCTGGTTTTACTGGAAACGGCTCTGTGGGCCCTTCTCAGCTGCCACCGGGGTGCCCTGGCCCTCAGTGCCCCCCTGACCCTCGGTGTCCCCCTGACTCTCAGTACCCCCGCCCTGTCCCCCGGCCCTGTCCCCTGCCCTGTCCTCTGGCCCTGTCCCCGGGCCCTCTGTCCCCCGCCTTCTGTCCCCCGGCCCTCTGTCCCCCGGCCCTGTCCCCCGCCCTGTCCTCTGGCCCTGTCCCCGGGCCCTCTGTCCCCCGCCCTCTGTCCCCCGGCCCTGTCCCCGGGCCCTCTGTCCCCCGCCCTCTGTCCCCCGGCCCTGTCCCCCGGCCCTCTGTCCCCCGGCCCTGTCCCCCGCCCTCTGTCCCCGGGCCCTCTGTCCCCCGCCCTCTGTCCCCCAGCCCTCTGTCCCCCGGCCCTGTCCCCCGCCCTCTGTCCCCGGGCCCTCTGTCCCCCGCCCTCTGTCCCCCGGCCCTCTGTCCCCCGGCCCTGTCCTCAGGCCCTGTCCTCCGGCCCTGTCCCCCGGCCCTCTGTCCCCCGGCCCTGTCCCCCGCCCTGTCTTCCGGCCCTGTCCCCTGGCCCTCTGTCCCCCGGCCCTCTGTCCCCCGGCCCTGTCCCCCGCCCTGTCCCCCGGCCCTCTGTCCCCCGGCCCTGTCCTCAGGCCCTGTCCCCCGCCCTGTCCCCCGCCCTGTCCCCCGGCCCTGTCCTCAGGCCCTGTCCCCCGCCCTGTCCCCCGCCCTGTCCCCTGCCCTGTCCCCCGCCCTGTCTTCCGGCCCTGTCCCCCGCCCTCTGTCCCCTGGCCCTGTCCTCAGGCCCTGTCCCCCGCCCTGTCCCCCGCCCCGTCCCCCGCCCCGTCCCCCGCCCCGTCCCCCGCCCCGTCCCCCGCCCTGTCGCCCTGTCCCCCGGGCCTGTCCTCTGGCCCTGTCTCCCGCCCTGTCTTCCGGCCCTGTCCCCTGGCCCTCTGTCCCCCGGCCCTGTCCTCAGGCCCTGTCCCCTGGCCCTCTGTCCCCCGGCCCTGTCCTCAGGCCCTGTCCCCCGCCCCGTCCCCCGCCCCGTCCCCCGCCCCGTCCCCCGCCCCGTCCCCCGCCCTGTCGCCCTGTCCCCCGCCCTCTGTCCCCCGCCCTGTCTTCTGGCCCTGTCCCCTGCCCTCTGTCCCCCGCCCCGTCCCCCGCCCTGTCCCCCGCCCTGTCGCCCTGTCCCCCGCCCTGTCCTCTGGCCCTGCCCCCGGGCCCTCTGTCCCCCGCCCTCTGTCCCCCGCCCTGTCCCCCGCCCTCTGTCCCCCGGCCCTGTCCCCCGCCCCGTCCCCCGCCCCGTCCCCCGCCCCGTCCCCCGCCCCGTCCCCCGCCCCGTCCCCCGGCCCTGTCCCCCGCCCCGTCCCCCGCCCCGTCGCCCCGTCCCCCGCCCCGTCCCCCGCCCCGTCCCCCCGCCCCGTCCCCCGCCCTGTCGCCCCGTCCCCCGCCCCGTCCCCCGCCCCGTCCCCCGCCCTGTCGCCCCGTCCCCCGCCCCGTCCCCCGCCCTGTCCCCCGCCCCGTCCCCCGCCCTGTCCCCCGTCCGTCCCCCGCCCTGTTGCCCTGTCCCCCGCCCTGTCCCCCGCCCCGTCCCCCGCCCCGTCCCCCGCCCTGTCGCCCTGTCCCCCGCCCTGTCCCCCCGCCCTGTCCCCCGCCCTGTCCCCCCGCCCTGTCCCCCGCCCCGTCCCCCGCCCCGTCCCCCGCCCCGTCCCCCGCCCCGTCCCCCGCCCCGTCCCCCGCCCCGTCCCCCCCCCGTCCCCCGCCCCGTCCCCCGCCCCGTCCCCCGCCCTGTCCTCTGGCCCTGTCCCCGGGCCCTCTGTCCCCCGGCCCTGTCCCCTGCCCTGTCCCCCGCCCTGTCGCCCTGTCCCCCCGCCCCGTCCCCCGCCCCGTCCCCCGCCCCGTCCCCCGCCCTGTCGCCCTGTCCCCCGCCCCGCCCCCCGCCCCGTCCCCCGCCCTGTCGCCCTGTCCCCCCGCCCCGTCCCCCGCCCCGTCCCCCGCCCTGTCGCCCCGTCCCCCGCCCCGTCCCCCGCCCCGTCCCCCGCCCCGTCCCCCGCCCTGTCGCCCCGTCCCCCGCCCCGTCCCCCGCCCCGTCCCCCGCCCCGTCCCCCGCCCTGTCGCCCCGTCCCCCGCCCCGTCCCCCGCCCCGTCCCCCGCCCCGTCCCCCGCCCCGTCCCCCGCCCCGTCCCCCGCCCCGTCCCCCGCCCCGTCCCCCGCCCCGTCCCCCGCCCCGTCCCCCGCCCTGTCGCCCTGTCCCCCGCCCCGTCCCCCGCCCCGTCCCCCGCCCCGTCCCCGCCCCGTCCCCCGCCCCGTCCCCCGCCCTGTCGCCCTGTCCCCCGCCCCGTCCCCCGCCCCGTCCCCCGCCCTGTCGCCCTGTCCCCCGCCCCGTCCCCCGCCCCGTCCCCCGCCCTGTCGCCCCGTCCCCCGCCCCGTCCCCCGCCCTGTCGCCCTGTCCCCCGCCCCGTCCCCCGCCCTGTCGCCCTGTCCCCCGGGCGGTGTGGCACCTGGTCCCGCTCGTGCTCCACCTCCTCCAGCTGCAGCATCACGGTGCTCATGCGGTGCTTGTACATCTCGCAGTCCTTGCCCAGCGTCGAGCACTTCAGCTCCAGGTCCTCCTTCTCCTCCAGGTACTGCGGGGGCAGGCAGGCGGGGGGCGGTCAGCGGGGGGCAGGCAGGTGGGAGGCAGGCAGGCGGGGGGCAGCTGGGGGGCGGTCAGCGGGCCGCCACGTCACCCGAAGGCCAGGCCGCCGCCCCCAGGGCAGCCATCTGACAGCAGGGCTGTGGCAGTGGGTCAGTCAATGAGCGGGGATTGGCTCAGACCTACTGTGTGCCAGGGGATGGAGTGGGGACGTGCAGACCGGGTGTGTGCCCCCGAGGCCTGCCGTCGGGGAGGGAGACGGGACCCCCCGGACAGTGACTGACGGCTGCAGGGGTGCCGGTGCTGGGCGGGGCGTGCACCCGGGCAGGGGAGAGTGGGGCCGGGCAGCAGGGGGCCGCGGCGCCCGCCCACCTTGTCCCGCAGCCCCTCGGCCTGGCGCGTCTCCTCCTGCAGGTTGTAGATCTTGTTGACCAGCTCCTGCCGGTCCTCCAGCGCTTCCTTGCGGTCATGCTCCAGGATGTCCAGGATGGCCTTGTCTGAGTCGGGCAGGCTGCGCTGGCCGGCCTGGGCGGGAGAGAGGCGGGTCAGGGCCACAGAGCGGGCAAAGACACCCACAGACACCGGCAGATGACACCCCAGACTCCCACAGACTCCCGCAGGCCACGCTGAGCCACACTGAGCTGGGCAGAGCCAGAGCAGAGACGTGAACCGCTGCCTCCGGGGGTGCCTGGCGGCTGTTAGGTGAGAATGTTGTCACCGGGCAGGAAGCACAAGCCCCTGCTGCTGCCAACACCCCGAGCCAGCTCTGGGGCCCCAGCTCTTATTGGAGCCCGGGAGCTGCTCCCGAACACGTCACAGGTGACAACAAAGACAGGTGGGCCTGCTGGTGGACGCCGCCTGCCCACCTGCCAAATAGGCGCCAATCCGCTCCCGTGACACCAGCTCATCACCAGAGCACAGGCACCAGGCAGCCAGCAGGGGAGGCAGGAGTCTGGGGGAGGCAGGGAGGCAGGAGGAGGCACGGGAGACCCACCAGGCCCCAGCCGTATTCTCTGTCTGTCTTTTGTTCAGTCCTTCACCGCCCCTCCTCAGGCTCACCCTTGGCCGTGCTGGTGCAGCACCCTGCCCTGCCCTGCCTGACCGGCTGCCCCCTCCCTGCCCTTCCCTCCCTTCCCTCCCTTTCCTCCTCTCTCCCCTCCCCACCTGGATGATGGACTGCAGCTCCTGGATCTTGGTCTTCAGCATCTCGTTCTCGCGCTCCAGCTCCAGCACCTGTTCCCTCTTGGGCCGGCTCTCGATGTCATTCTTCAGCTTCAGGGACTGGTTCCGCTCCAGCTTGCACTCCTCCTCCATCTTGTTCAGCCGGTGCTTCAGCTGGTCAATCTGCAGCCGGGTGCCGAGGGGCGGTGTTGGCAGGGCCCGAGGAGGCGTCGCTCCCCAGGCCGCCCGAGTGCAGCCCCACTGGCCCTGCCCCTCCCCCCTTCCCGTGGCGAAGGCCCACAGAGCCTTTCCCAGCAAACCAGCCGCCCCTCCCGGCCGAGGAGCTCCCGTTCGCGTTTAGCACAAACAGAGGCTCTCTGTGTCCCTTAGAATTTCCCAGGGAACCATGGGGTGACACGGGTGACAGATGAGGATAAAACTGCGGTCGGCAAACTGCGGTTCTCGAGCCACACGCGGCTCTTTGGCCCCTTGAGTGTGGCTCTTCCACAAAGCACCCTGGTCTGGGTGGGTCTATTTCGAAGACGTGGCGTTAGAAGAAGTTTAAGTTTTAAAAACGTGGCTCTCCAAAGAAATGTCAATTGTTTTACTGTTGGTATTTGGCTCTGCTGACTGATGAGTTTGCCGACCTCTGGGATAAAGGATGCCCCTCCGGTGTCCCCGAGGCGAGCCATGTGGATGCCCTTACACGGTCCTCCGAGCGCCCCAGGAGCCCAGTGCTCCGGACGGGAGGGACCACATGCCGGGGACTCAGGCTCTGGGCCAGCCCCGACTCCACCCCGCGCGGCCCTGCTCCCTGAGGCTCTGTCCTCGGGGCTCACAGCAGGCTCCGTTTGCAGAAAGGCCCAGGCCACGGCCTGCCAGGCCTGCCGGGCCTGCCAGGGGCAGTGCCAACACCTGGAGCCGGGAGGCTGGGGACGTGCCAGGGCCACCCTCAGGGTGAGTGTCAGGGTCGGGGCCAGAAGACACTCACAGCTGGTGCCTCAGCGAGTCTGCTGCCCCGGACCCTGGCCTCCAACACCCAGCACAGGGGCTTGTGTTCAGGCTGCAAGGAGGGCGGCCGGGTGTGTGTGTGTGTGTGTGTGTGTGTGTGTCTGTCCTTCGCCAGTTCTGGCAGGTGGAGGGCCGCAGCTTTAGCGAGGAAAGGTGGGCCCGGGAGAAGGAGAGAGGCCGCAGGGGAGCGGCTGGGGGCTGGGACATGCGAGGGACTCCGCGGGCCAGGTGGGCCTTTCGGTTCTAGACCTGCTGTCTCACTGGATACATCTTTGGGGAGGACCCCACGAGGGAACATTCCAGAATAGAACTGTGGGAGCCCCACCGAGGTTAACAGCCCCCCTACGGGGCAACGCGGCTCAGGCGTCACCCCTCCTCAGAGACCGTGGGCGGAGTCCTCGGCAGCGTCCTGGGAGGTCGCCCCAGTGCCCTGTGCTGGGCCGATCCCCCGTCGCACCTGAGTGGGCCTGGCGTGCCCGCACGGAGGGGCGCACCTGAGTGGGCATAGCACCTGGACCAGCCACTTCCCCGGGGGCCCGTGGTGCAGCCCCCAGACCCCTGAGGGCGTGGGCATGACTGCCGTGACTGCCACCCCCAAATGAGGAAACAGACCCAGGGTCAGGTCGCTGGGAGAGCAGAAGCCGGATGTGAATCCCCATCTGTAATATTTAACGGCTCCTGCTCTTAACACACGCCCCCTCCAGCCGTGAGGCCTCTGCCTCCAGCCGCCCGGATTCCAGTGGGTTGTTTACTGATCTGTCGGCTTCGGGTAAATTGTATGTGACCTGACCAGAAATCAGGTTGTTTATCCCCTGTCCCCCACGGTGCTCAGCACACTGCCTCACACGTGGCAGGTGCCTAATAAATATGCCGAGTCTATTTCCACCCGCAGCCAGAGTGATCCATCTAGAAATAAATCAGCCGTCACTCCCCGGCTCTCAATCCTTCAGCGGCGTCGCATCACCACGGGCATGACGGCCAAGGTCTCTCGGACGCCGGTCCCCTCCCCCACCCCTCCTCTCCTGCACTTGCTCCTTTGGCTCCAGGAATCACCAAGCACGCCCCCTGCTTGGGGCCTGATTGCTCCGAGCTCCACCCCAGACCCGCGTGGCTGGCCCTCCCTGTCCCCGCGGCTCTGCCCCGCGGCCCCTTCTCACCGGCCTTCCTGACCTTCTATACCAATAAGAGGAATAATACGCTAATTAGGCCGGATAGGTGGGACGTCTTCCAGTCTGAGCTGCAGCGGCTGCGAGGGCGGAGGAGGGCGGGCAGCCGTGGCAGCCTGCAGTGGCAGCAGCAGCAGCAGCGGGGTGATGGGGGCAGCACCCTCCCCTGATCACCGGGTCGCCTCCCACAGAGGGAGGTCGGACTGTGGCTTAGGTCCGCTCCCTGAGGGAGCAGCCATCAGCAGGACATCCCCTGAGGGGTCCCAGCCTGAGAGGCGGCAGGCTGGGCTGAGGGACCCCCATCCCCCCCCCCCCCCCCCCCCCGCCCCAGTGCATGAAGTTTGTGCACCGGGCCTCTAGTCCTACACAAAGCAGCACCGGCCCGCCCGCCTCGCGCTCTCTGCCTTCCTCTTCTAAACCTGGGCACGCCCGGGTGTTCATGTGTTTGCCCTCCGGTGAGAGGGTGGCGCCGGGCCAGTGGGCCTGTCCCGGGGCCAGAGCCGGGCCGGGCGCGCTCAGTACCGGAAAGGAACCAGTGAGCGAAGCAGGTGCCCTTCCCGGCCTCCACTTCGGCGCTAAAGCCTTTAACGACCTCAGTTACGTGCTGGGGCGCCGTCCGCACATGCGCCTAGAGCACCTGGCCCGAGCAGGGGGGAGCCCCGCTAGGGCCGTGTGACTGCACGTGCTGCCACGGACCTGGGACCGACGGACCTGGGACCCGAGCGGCGGTGGGCTGGTCTGCGCCCGATGCACATGCGCACGGCGGGGGAGGGGGGGGAGAGCCCACCCTGGTTCGATGTGCGCATGCGCACGGTGGGGGGAAAAGCCCCTGGTTCGATGTGCGCATGCGCACGGCGGGGGAGAGGGGCGGGAGAGCCCACCCTGGTTCGATGTGCGCATGCGCACGGTGGGCTAGGGCCCTAGGCGCCAGGCTGCGGAGGGCCGTGCGCATGCGCCTGCTGGACCAGGCCTCGGCCCCGCCCCGGGCCGAGCGAGGCTCCGGCGCCCGCGCAGGGCCCGCCGCCCTCACCTCGAGCTGCAGGTCGCGGCTGCGCATCACCGCCATGTTCTTCTCCTCGCTGAGCTGCGCGTAGCGCATGGCCAGGTTGTAGTTGTCGTCCTTGACCTTGACCAGCTCGTCGTTGTAGCCGTCGCGCTCCTCCTTCATCTTGTAGTAGCGCTCCTGGAAGGTGAGCAGCTCCACGCGCGTCAGCGTCAGCTGCTTCTTCTCGTCCTCCAGCTGCCGCGCCTTGGCCAGCAGCTCACAGCGCTGCAGGTCCTTGGCCTTCATCTGCTGCTGCAGCTTGATGACCTCGTTCATGAGGAAGTGCGTGAGGCCCTCGTGGCCCTCCTCCACTGCGGGGGGGCGGGGGTCAGGGTCCGGCTCCCACCCCCGCCCTCCGCGCTCCCCCCGCGCGGCTCAGGGAGCAGAGCGGCCATCCTGGCTGAGCGCGGCCTGCCCGGGAGACAGATCAGGAAAGCGAGAGACCGGACAGGTCACTGCAGACAGTGTCAGGGAGGGAGGCCAGGCCTGAGGGCGAGAGGGGCTGGTCCAGCTGGGGCAGGGCAGCCTGGGGGCAGGGCAGCCTGGGGGCAGGGCAGCCTGAGGGGCAGGGCAGCCTGGGGGCAGGGCAGCCTGGGGGCAGGGCAGCCTGAGGGGCAGGGCAGCCTGGGGGCAGGGCAGCCTGAGGGGCAGGGTAGCCTGGGGGCAGGGCAGCCTGGGGGCAGGGCAGCCTGGGGGCAGGGCAGCCTGGGGGGCAGGGCAGCCTGGGGGGCAGGGCTCCCCCGCTCCTGAAGCAGAGCTGAAGGTTGAGTGTGGAAGGAAGATGCTCCAGGAGGTGGGACATGGCGTAGGAAGACCAGGAGCCTGAAGCCCAGGGAGAGGCCGAGCCAGGGAGGCTGGGTGTCCAGCAGGGGCTGGGCCATGGTGTTCCGGGGACCACAGGGAGGATGGGTCTTCGGATGGAGCAGCAGGGAGGTCTGAGGTGGAGGAGGTAGAGGCAGGCAGGGCGGATGGAGAGCTGATGGGATGCGGGCAGGGAGGAGGCAGCGAGGGGATGTGTGGGAAGGGACATAAGACAGGACGGTTGGGGGTCTGGCTCTGGGACTCTGGGAGAGAGGAGGCGAGAACCGGGCCCAGAGAGGGCGAGCATCTTCCCGCCTTCCATTCAGGGGGATGTGCCAGGACCACCCCTCTCTCGGCTCCGGCTCCCCTTGGCCGCTCTCACCGTCAGGCAGAAGCCAGTGGCCGCCAGCCCGCATGGTCACCGCTCTGGGACTGCCCCCCGTGGACACGCCCTCCCGCCGCACCCCGGCTCCCGGCTCCCGGCTCCCGGGCGGCTCACCCACGATGGTGGAGAAGCGGCGTGTGGGCTCCTTGCCGGTCACCAGCTTGTACAGCTCGGGGTAGTAGAACTCCAGGCTCTCCAGGAAGACCACGTAGCCCCGCTGGCCCTTGGTGTGCAGGATGTCCAGCAGCCGGCCTGGGGCACAGCCACGGGCGGCGTGAGGCACGGCGGCCGGACCCGGGTCCCCGCGTCTCCCCTCCCCTGGACCCCCTCCTTCCATGAACCCGGAGAAGGCAGTGCGCCGCCCGGGGCTGGGTCACACGCCAGGCCGCAGTGGGAGGCGCTGGCGGCCGGCTCCTTCCTCAGGGACCCGGGGGACCACGGCCCCAGGAAGCCCACGGCGTCACAGAGCTCCCGGGCGACCGGCTCCGATGAGCCACACTGAGGTGGAGAAGGCGGAGGCAGGTGGAAGTGCCATGGCCGCTAAGAGCAGATGTGTTCTGGGCTTCGGAGCAGAAAGACAGCATCTGTGCGGGAGCTGGGCGTCCCGGGAGCAGGCCGCGCTCCCTGGGGTGGCCATGGCGCTGGAAGCTTCTCCAGCCCACGTGGGCCGTGCAGCGGGTCTCTGCCCACGGGCTCCCCTTCCTGTTTACATGCCGTGGCCTGAACTCTGTGATGGGGATGTCCGTCAGGAGAGCGTGCCATGATGGAGATGAGTGTCGTGTGCACCAAGGACAGTCACTGCGCACAAGCCACTCACCAGCCGTCACGCTGTGGGAAAGGGGCTTCCACACCTTTAAGGTGTGAGCGAGCCACAGAGAGACATGTATCCTGGGACCCCGTGTGCTCGCACAGACAGATACACATGTGTGTATACACACAGGCACATATGTAGAACCAAAACTAGTTTCACCCACCGTACGTACCACCTTGCATGAAGGTGATAAGGTGCCGGGCACCCTAAGGCAGTCCGACAGACCCTTCTCAGAAGAACCTGGGGCATCCCCCAAAACGTGCGCACACCCTTTGAACAATAACATAAGCAGCGTTTACTGAAGTACACTTCCTGTTCAAAACGGAGCTGTCGGCTGTGACAGTGTGCACACCGTTTTGGGGCCACCCTGTATTTTTAAACAGATAAAATGCACTGGGTTCCAGCTGAAACCGGTGTGGCTCAGTGGATAGAGCATCGGCCTGCGGACTGAAAGGTCCCAGGTTGGATTCCGGTCAAGGGCATGTACCTTGGTTGCTGGCACATCCCCAGTAGAGGGTGTGCAGGAGGCAGCTGATTGATGTTTCTCTGTCATTGATGTTTCTAATTCTCTCTCTCTCTTCCTCTCTTTAAAAAATCAATAAAATATATAATTAAAAAAAATATAAAAATATACTGGGTTCCAAAGCGTGTCAGTTATAAAGGGACACAGTCCTTCAACAGCCAGTTATGAGTCAGTCAGGAATGTGCTTCTCTCCGCGTGAAATCACACAGCCTCTCGGCAGACCTGGCAGCCTCTCGGATCTCGAGGGGGCGGTGAGTGTAAACGGTGTGTGGCAGACCTGTGACCGCAGCAATGCGGTTCGGAGACGTCGGTGATGGTGAGGGTGCCCGTCACAGGGTGGCTAATCACTCGATGTGTCGCCTGCCCGTACCTGCCATCGGAGGGGTGCTCCCCTCAGGCCGGCGTAGGAAAATAACACCATTTCCCACTCTCTGAGCCTGGGACCCTCTCGGCTGTACCGCTTTGGGGGAGGAGGGGCCTGGCTGGGCAGAGGGCCGCGGGCCCAGCTGGATAATGCCCGGCCCGGAGAAGCTCCGGCTGGCACACTCACTGGAGGGGTTTCCCGGGCCGCCCGCCCGCCCGCCCGGCGCCCGGAGCGGCGCTCACCGGCGCGGTTGATCTTGGAGGGCAGCATGGGCGCGTTGAGCACCTCGTCCTCGTCCTGCTCGTCGATGACCTTGCACTGGCGCAGGTAGGGCGTGAGCTTGGCCGGGTTGATGTAGCGGCTCAGCATGTGCCGGTTGCACTCCACGTTCTCCCACAGTGCGTCCTCCTCGTCCTTCAGCGTCTCCATGTAGTCGTCCATGTCGGCGCCGGCCCCTGGCGCACAGGCGGCGGTCACCCGGGGCTCGGACCGCGGCCAGGCCTCCGGGCGACCTCCGCATGGTGCTGGGCCAGTAAAGGTCATCAGGGCCGGGTGGGCGTCACCCGGCACCGAAGGGTTGCTGGTTCGATTCCCGGTCCGGGCACAGGCCTGGTTTCAGGCTCCATCTCCAGGGGGGCGTGTGGGAGGCAGCTGATGGATGTTACACTCATGTTGATGTTTCTCTCCTTTCCCTTCCTCTCGCTCTCAAATCAGTAAGTGATTTTTTAAAACAAACAAACGAATGAATGAATGAATGGATGAAAAAGAAAGAGAAAGCATATTTTTAAAAGAGAGAGAGGATGCCAAAACCAGTTTGGCTCTGGATAGAGCGTCGGGCTGCGGACTGAAAGTTCCAGGGTTCGATTCCGGTCAAGGGCATGTACATTGGTTGCGGGCATATCCCCAGTAGGGGGTGTGCAAGAGGCAGCTGATCGATGATTCTCTCTCATTGATGTTTCTAACTCTCTATCCCTCTCTTCCTCTCTCTAGAAAATCAATAAAATATATTAAAAAAAAAAAAAAAAAGAGGGAGAAGAGTCCTCCACGGAGAATGACTTAATCAGCCATGCCCGTGGAATGACACCCCCAAAACCCCTCAACACTGGGGTTCCCAGGGCTTCCCATTTGTGCCCATGTGCCCAGGCTGGGAGGGGCACCTCAGCTCCCGGGCCCTGGGCCTGGGCATCTGAAGGGGGGCAGATGGTGGAGACGGAGGGGAAGCCGAGTCTAGGGCGGTGGGCACCCCGATACCAGTGCTGCCGCCTCCTCACACCTTCTCAGCGGCCACCACCCTGCGGTCTCGTCTGTGTCAAATGGACCCCCGGCCCCGGCCCCGCCGGCCGGGCTGTCTGAGGAGGACCCACCCACGCGCCGGCTGCACCTCCACCTGGGCTTCCAGCGGGGAGCGGGCGGGGCCGAGCCGGAGGCCGGCCCCTGGACGCCGGGAGGTCAGAGCTGGGCCGCCCCAGCGGGCGTAGCGGGGAGGGCGCCGGGAGGCGACCCGGTGACGCCCGAGCGTCCGTGAGACGCGGCGGGGCTGTCTCTCTGGGTCTCTGGGTCTCTGATCCAGCGCCCGGCCCGGAGCCCGGCCACGCTTGGCTCTGCTCCCCCCACGCCGTGTCCGGTCCCTGCTGTCGACGCCCGTGACCTCCGGTTAACGGAGCCGTGGGCCTGGCCTTGGCTGCTGGCTGTTGTGAGCAGCGGCGGACGGACGGACAGAGCGATTAAAGCGAGGACGCAGCCCGTTAGGAACGGCCCGCAGGGTCTGCGCCGACGGCAGGCCGCCTCCACCAAGGCCGCCCTGCGTCCCGCCCGGGCCCCGGGGCTGCTGGGAGGGTGTGGCTCCCGACGCATAAACGTGCCGCCTCCACGTGCTGCCCCCCATTGGGGATGGAGCCCGCAACCCGGGCCTGTGTCCCGACCGGAATGGAACCCTGACCTCCTGGTTCGCAGGTCGACGCTCAGCCACCCAGCCACTCCGGCCGGGCCCTCCCCTGACTCTTAACCAGGGCTGGTGGCAACTCCAACCCGACGCCTGCCGTCTGACCGGGGCCTGGCGTGGTCTTGGGTCCGACCCTGGCCACGCTGGTCTTGGTGTCGACAGGCGGGAAGAGAAGTTCCAGGCTCCCTCCCGGGCAGGCCCCTGGGAAGGGCCCTGTGCTCACCTCTTCCCGGTCCCACCTCTGCCCTCACTCCCTGACACGCCGGCCACGGGGCTCCCTGCTGCTGTCTCCGTGAAGGTCAAAGTCTCCCCCTTGACCCCGAGGCTCCGTGTGGCTGCCTGTCCCCCGGCCTCCGCCTGGCCGTGTCCCCGCCCGCCTCTCCGAGCGTCTGGGGGAGCTGCTGGCTTCAGAGCCGCCCCCGCCCTCTGCGGGACCGCCCCGGCCCTCACTCCCGGCCGCCTCCATGTCGCTGTCCGTGCCCGGTGAGGAGAGGCGGGGGACGTACCTGGCATGTGGCAGGTGCTGGGACGGCCGCTCCCTCCCGGGACGAGGCCTGGGCGTCACTCTGCGCGGCCCGGGCTGGTCCCTGCCGGAGCCGGGCTCCTCCGGGGCGGGGGGCGGCGGCCGGGCCCTGGAAAGGGAGAAGCGGGCTGGGCGGGCTGGAGGCAGAGAGCCGGGGCCATTCGCCGTGGCCTGTGGACAGGCACTTCCCCAGACAGGCTGCTGCTCGGGGCTGACGGGAAGGACCAGTCTCCTCGGGAAGGGAATGGAGGGGCTGGGGAGGGGCTCAGCCTGGACAGGCCGCGCCCTGGGCTGGTGCTCGCTGGGAGGGAGAGGCCGGGGCACCCGTCTCGTCAGGAACCGCGGACTTGGGCGGAAGGACTAACTGAGGGGACGCCAGCCCTCCCGGAGCTGACAGCTGACTCGCTGGGGGTCAGCTGGATCGCAGGAGCCCTCACTGGCCTCGCCCCCTCCGTGTCACTGGGACACGCTTTTCGGGAGGACGGGTCTCCTTGGCATCCCCGAGGCCTCCCTGTTCGGCGGCCGGGACAGGAGCAGCCGCGCACTGTGGCACCACAGGAGGGCGGGGGGCGCCGCGGGGAGGGCGGGGGGCACTGGGGCTCTGGGCCGAGTGCCCGCCAAGGTGCGAGGCCGCCCACAGGCAAAGGGAAGCAGGAGGGATGTGGGATGGAGCGCAGGGCGGCTAAGCTGGTACCACCCCGGGCCTGTCAGCACAGGCTGGGAAACCGAGGCACCGGCAGCAGGACCGAGGCTGCCCCGCCCTCCGCCCTCAGAGCTGGCCCACCCCGAGGAGCCCCAGGTCGGGAGACGGACAGGCTGCGCCTCCCGAGAGCCGGACCCGCAGTGTTTAACCGTCGCAGCTGACACGTCACCCGGACGCTGACAGGCACGGACCGCGCTCCAGGCCCTCGGCTGAGCGAGCCGGTCAGCGCACGGCTCCGAGAGGGGCGCCCTGGGGACAGCGAGGGCCCCCGCGAGGGAGGCCGGTGAGGAGGAGCCCAGGTGTCTGATCCGCAGGAGGAGCTCCGGCCACGCTCCTGCCTCCTGGTCACCGCTCCCAGGTCCCGGACTGCCTTTCTTTAAAGCCGCCTTTTACACGTCCCTAACCGTGTCCGTCCCGCAGCGCCCTGAGCTGTGGCTCCAGCACACGGGCCTGAAGCAGAAGAAATCCACGTTTGCAGACGGCAGATGCCGGCCGGGGTGAGGAAGAGCTACTGCTTCTTGCAGAGGAATCGATGGCGCGGGAGTTACTGGCGTGGGAGTCCGGCCGCTGGGGGGCTCGTCCATCCCCACGGCGCCCGCTAGCTGACAAGCAGCGCTGTCCACGGGCCTGGCCGCCCCTGGAGGATGCCCCCTTCCCCGGGGGGGAGGGCGAGAGGCTCCAGGAGGAGGGAGCGGGGAGCAGAGAGAGAGCGCGGAACAAGGCGATGCTTCAGAAAACACGACCTGACCGTGAGAATCCCCGAGAGATGAGAGAAGACATCGCAACCATAAAACAACGCCACGAAAAGGAACAAAGAACGGGTTCTTGGCAATTCAAACCAGGTGGCGGACGGTTGTAATTAACAGGAGATTTGGAAGATAAAGTTGAAGCAATCTCCCTAAAAAGTTAATAAAAAATTAAGAGAAGGAAGAGGAGAAGGAGGCCGAGGCCCACTTGGAAGGGCTGATACCCAATGAGCAGAAATCCTGGGAAGAGCCGACAGAGGTGGTATTTCCTTCCTGTGCGTCTTTTGGGGAGGACGTCCTGTAAACGGAGGGATGACACGATCAAGAAAGAATATCTCAGGACCCTCCACGTGCCAGACTCCGAGTCTTCCAAAGGGAGGAGCCTCGCAGACCCTCGGAGGGCAGGCCCAGCGAGCACGGGGCTGCGAACGGTCCAGAGGACAAGCGGGCGCCGGAGGGTCTGGCACTGAGGGGGGCCTCCAGCTTCCAATAGCAGCTCGGGAAGGAAGCTGGGCGACAGCAAGGCAACACCTTCACATTCCCGATGGAAAACACCGTCAAATCTGACTTGTAAGCCCGCCCACACATTGATGGATGAAACAGAAGAGTACTTCGGAAAGGCAGCGCCTGGACATTTATTTCCCGGGCCCCTTTCCCGGGAAGCTGCTTGAGGACTTGCTTCAGCAGAACGAGGGGTCGAACAAACAGAGGAAGGCACGGAGCCCAGGAAACAGAGAGTGTGACGGGCTGAAGCGTGGAGGAAAGTGCGGGGAGGAGCGGGATGCCATAAAAAGGAGTGGCCAGGATTGCGGCTGGGCCATCGGGGGCCGATGAGAACGTGCTGAATGGTCATCTCATAGCCTGCATAATAAAAGGCTAATATGCAAATCGACCTAAGGTGGACCGACCGGCTGCGATGACGTGCACTGTCCATCAGAGGGCAGACGCTGGAAGCCGGGCTCACAGCTAGTGAGTGCAGTGGCCGTGGTGGGAGCCTCTCCCGCCTCCGTGGAGCACTAAGGATGTCCGACTGCCGGCTTGGGCCCAGTCCCCATGGGGAGTGGGCCTAGGTCATCAGTCGGACTTCCCCTGAGGGCTCCCGGACTGCAAGAGGGCGCAGGCTGGGCCGAGGGACCTCCCCCCCAGCCCCGCCCCCAGTGCACGAATTTCGTGCACCGGGCCTCTAGTATTTGATAATGTAGGACTGGTCTGACAGTCATATGGAAAAAAATTAAGGGCAGGTACATTAAAACCTCAAATCTCAGCAACTAAAGAGAAAAAGAGAGGCAATAGAACTCCAGGAGAAAATAGCCGAGACCGGTTTGGCTCAGTGGTAGAGCGTCGGTCTGCGTACTGAAAGGTCCCGGGTTCGATTCCGGTCAAGGGCATGTACCTTGGTTGCGGGCACATTCCAGGTGGGGGGTGTGCAAGAGGCAGCTGGTCGATGTTTCTCTCTCATGGACGTTTGTAGCTCTCTATCTCTCTCTCTTTCTCTCTGTAAAAAATCAATAAAATATATTAAAAAAAAAAAAAAAAGAAGAACTCCAGGAGAAAATAAAAAGGTAAGAAAGGAAACACAATCACAGGCCTCAACGTGAACAGTGTTTACCTCGTCACCAAATGTGGCACACAGCACCGTGACCACATGCCCGGGGAGAGGGCGGAGCGGGGCATGCAGCGGGCTCCCGAGGAGAGCAGAGTCCGCATCCACCGCGCGCACCCCGACAGGAATGCAGAGCAGACCCGGCGACACGCGGAAGGCACACGTGCTGCGCAGAACACGGAGGTGGGTGCGGAGGACGATGATGATGGAGGAGAGTCAGACGTGGTGCCTTTGGGGGCCGGGACTGGGGCTGCTGCTGGCCAGGCTGGGAAATGATGGTTTACAGGACAAGCTACTTAACCTTTTACCCCTCTCCCCCGACATGCACATCAATCTTTGGAGAGAGTGGAAGGGAGGGAGAGAGAGAGAAACATTGGTGTGAGAGAGACACAGCGATTGGTCGCCTCCCACATCCACCAGGACCATGGCTGGGGATGGCACCTACAACCCAAGTACATGCCTCTGACCCGGAATCGAACCGGCGACCCCTCAGTGTGCAGGCCGGCGCCCTAACCACCGAGCCTGCTTCACTTGTAAACGCTGCAGGGCCTGCATGACCGTGGCAAAAATACTAATGAAACATGACATACAGCGATGGTTGGCAATACGGACCCTGCATGATGGGCTGGCGGGCCACACAGCCCCCTCCCTTCCCTGCACACTCCCCACGCCCGCCCTTTGCGATGCCTGTCGCACAGTCGTCCCTCAGGAGGCAGGAGGGTGTGCAGGGCACTTCACAGACGCCCCTCACCCCCTTCGCAGGAGCGTGGCGGGGTGGGGTTCAGGCGCCCACATCATGGCGAGGAGGGAGGGTCAGGGAGAAAGCCCCGCCCTCCTGACTCCAGGTCACGGGGCCTGAGGGAGCAGCCGTCACAGGCAGCGTGTGGGAGGCAGGCAGCTCAGGCCTCGGCCCCCGCCCCTCACCCCACCAGAGGCCTGGCTTCCTGGCTCCGTGGCCGCCTCCTTCCTGTCCTCTCCCCGCTTTGCGGGAGAGCATCCTCCAGAGCTGCCAGGACGCGGTGCGGGTGGCTGTAGGCAGACACCCTGAGGGTCATCTCCGTTGACACAACCACCCTTCGAGGTGCTTCCCCCTTAGAGGGGAGACGGGCTCAGAGGGCTCGGCCACCCGCCCACGTCCATCCCCGCTCGGCGCCCCCGCCAGGGGCCTGAGTCGCAGTAGGCACCCCGCATCTGTCTGTCGGGCGGGTAAATAAATGTCAAACCCGGATGCGATGAGGCTGCTCTGACTTGGCACCCGCTGAGAGCCAGGCCCCGGGAAGGAGCCGCCCGTGGGACCCGGCTCTGCTCTCCGCACTTGTCCTGGGGCACCCGCGGGGCCAGACGCCCAGCGGGCAGGGAGACAGGGTCTCTGGCTAATTGATTCGCCTGGGCGATTGGAGTGGGCGGCTGGAGATGGAGGGTTTAATTATCCCAAGCAGCCTCCACTTAACTGAAAGGAGTTCTGGCAAAAAAAAAGAAAGAAAAAGAAAAAGAAAAAGAAAAGGTAGGGAGAGGTGGGTATTATTTAAAAGAGCCATCTAGCACTTGTGAGGACCGCGGACACAGGACACAGCAGCCGGTCCTGGCCGGCCGCGGTCGCAGCCCTGGGAGGAAGCTCTGGGAAAAGGCCCCGAGTCCTGCCTTCCTTGTGTCCCCGCCCCTCGTGGCGACAAACGGGACACTCAGAGCAGCGGCTCGAACCACACACCTGCCCCCCCCCCCCCAGGCTTCCTCCCGGCAACCCCGAGAACGCCCTCACCTCTGTCTGTCTCGGCTCATTCAACCGAAACATTAAGATGATACCATTTCTCACAATTACCCTGTGAAGCAATCAGTGGTGCTTCACCCGCACATGTTTTGAAAGCAGCAATTATCATTTTAGAGTCACAGCGGGTGGCAGGCCCTCCTGCCAGCTGCCGGCCTGAACCCATGCTCTCTCGCTCTGCGGAGGGGCCCGTTCTGCGGAGTGTCTCTGGGCCCATCTGAAACACGGCATTTCTCGCCTCCCTTGCAGCTAGGGGTGGCCGGGCGACACAGTCCTGGCCTCTGTGAGGTAAGGGGAAGTTTCAGGTGAGTCATGGGGAGGGCGCCTTGGCCTGGGCCGGGGGCAGAATGGCGAGGAGAGCCTCTTCCTTGTCCCTGTCTCCCTCCTGGGATGCGGACACAATGCCCTAACGCACAGCAGCTGCCCTGTGAGCACGGAGACAGAGGCTGCCTGGGTGCTGCAGGGAGCTGGGCCCAAGCTAAGCTTTGAGCCCTTGGTCCATCCTATCTAATAAAAGAGTAATATGCAAATTGACCATCACTCCAACATTCAAGATGGCTGCCCCATGTGGTCAAAGATGGCTGCCACAAGATGGCCAGCAGGGGAGTTCAGTTGGGAGGGACCAGGCCTGCAGGGAAGGGCAGTTAGGGGCAGCCAGGCTGGTAGGGGAGGGCAGTTGGGTGAAAACAGGCTGGCAGGGGAGCAGTTAGGCATCAATCAGGCTGGTAGGGGAGTGGTTAGGGGTGGTCAGGCTGGCAGACAGAAGCGGTTAGGGGCACTCAGGAAGGCAGGCAGGTGAGCAGTTGGGAGACAGCAGTCCTGGATTGTGAGAGGGATGTCCAACTGCCCATTTAGGTCCAGTCCTCGTCGGACATTCCTCCAGGGGTCCCAGATTGGAGTGGGTACAGGCGGGGCTGAGGGACACACAGCCCCGGGCCTCTGGTGGAAGGATAAATCCCTCATGTGCATGGAGTTCTGATTTTGTGTCTGTGGCTTGCGGGTAGGAAAGCGATCCTCACAGACCCCTGTGACAAGTAAGATCTACGACATCTGAGAGCCCCCTCGCGGTCCCAGACACGCTGAGCGCTGGCTGTGCTTCGCTCGTGTTCCTCTTTCCAGATACAACACCGAGCGAGCGGGCGATCGATAAGACAGCACCGCCGTGGACGGGCGCCGCCGGCGACAGCCACAAGGGGTGTGTCTCCCGGGGCGGCCGTGCGCGAGGCGGTAGGCACAGCCAGGACACGGTGACGAGATGACACCACCTTTGTCTGCCCGGCCGTTCCTGCATGGCGGTGCCTGGCCGGCCATTCATCTCGCCTGCTGCCTCGGTGCGGCCTCCAGTCGGAGCTGACCTGATTCCCAGGCCCAGCCTCCCCACACACGCCAGCCTCGCCTCTTCTCCATCAGCCCTCGGTCTTCCCGACGCTCCCAGACACCTGGTTACGGCCATGCTTCCCGCCAACATCCGGGCATCCCCCGCCATCCCCCTTGGCACCAGGGGAGCTCAAGGTGTTCCAGCCACTGCTCTCCGTGCCCGGCCAGGACCACAGTCGCTGTGGAATGCAGGTGCCAGGGGAGAGAAGGCCCAGAAGGAGCCAGGACTCAGTGGGGGAGGGGGGAGGCCCCACTTACTGAGCCGATTCCAAGGGCACGGCCCCCTCCCCGCTCCCGCCCCGGGCCCTGCGCCCACGCTCTCAGTGGCCTCGCCCTGCGCCAAGGCCGAGCCCTTCTGAAGGGCGCCCTCCTGCTCCCCCTCGGCTCTCACTTCCTGCCATAGGGAAGCCTCTGAGGAGCATTCACAGAGCCAGGCTCACACGGCCAGAAGGAGCACCCCTCCATCACGGTGGCTCTGAGTGTCAGCTGCGTTTCTGTTCCGGAGCCGCGCACACAGGATGGACAGGACAGCCCCCAAGATCTCCGGGGGCATGGCTGCACACTCGGCCACCCCTCCCTCCCACCCCAGCGTGGGAAGCACCCGTTGCTGCGGCCGCGGGAAGCCCTCCGGCCTCAGTCACAAGGAAAAGCGTTCTCTCCTGCGGTCGCCTCGGCAGCCTGGCCCACAAATGCCGTTCGCCACGGGAACCGTGAAGTCACCGAGAGCACCAGGTTCCTCCAATTCACGACTCTCGGTGCGTTCGAAGACAGCCTCTGCTCCATCCGTGGCCCTGGAACACCCTCATCAGCACCTCTTCCTCCTCCTGCCGCGGGCGGGTCGGTTCACCATTTGGGCTGGAGAAACTCCAAGAGCCCACGGTCCCCCGTGCCTTCGTCACGCCAGTCTCCAGACGGGGTGCAGTCACGCTACTCAGCTCGTGGGGGGATTCAGTAAATGTTTGAATGGGATACTCTGAGGACCGCCGGTTTCATAATAAAAGCATCACCTGCTGGCGCTCTGCAGCCTCGTCCCGCCTCCATCCTTGGCCGTTCCGTGTCTCCACGCCGCTGTGGTTCCCTCCCTCGCATTTCTCAGGAAAGGTCACCAGCGTCCTCAAAGTGGAGCCCCACCAGAGAGCAGCCAAGGACGAGAACTGGAAGGTTCTGTGGAAACGCACTCCCACTAAACCTTCCCTTGATCTTCTCACTGGGCTGGCATTGGTCCCACGGGACAGACCACGTCAAGTGGCAGACAGGCGGCCCCAAGGCCTCTGGATGTTTGTTGGGGCAACATTTGAAAGTCTGGTGGTAAGGATACATCAGAGCAGACGTAAAGCAGGAGACTGGGAACTCTACTCATCCATCCATCCATCCATCCACCCATTTATCCATTATCAATCCATCCATCCATCATCCATCATCTATTCCATTTAACCATCCATCCATCCATCCATCATCCATCCATCCATCACCCATCATCCATCATCCATTTCATTTAAACACTCATCCATCCATCCATCTAGCCAGCCAGCCTCCATTCCATTTAACCATCCATCGATCCATCCATTGATCCATCCATCCATCATCCATCCCATTTAATCATCCTATCATCCACTCATTATCCATCCATCATCCATTATCTATCCCATTTAACCATCCATCTATCATCCATCATCCATCCCATTTAACAATTCATCCATCTATATATTCATCATCTGTCCCATTTAACCATTTACCCATTCATCCATCATTTATCCCGTTTAACCATCCATCCATCTATTATCCATCTATCCATCATTCATCCATGCATCCATCCATCCATCCATCATTCATCATTCATCATCCTTCATCCATCCCTTTTAATAATTCATCCATCCATTGATTCATCATCAATCACATTTAACCATTCATTTATCCATCCATCCATCCAGCTAGCCAGCCATCATCCATTCCCTTTAACTATCCATCATCCATCCACCCATCATCTGTCCATCCATCCATCATTCATTATCCATCCTTCCTTCCATCCATCCATCCATTCATCCATCATCATCCATTATTTATCTATCATCCATTATCTATCCATCCATCTATCCATCCATCTATCCATCCATCCATCCATCCATCATCCATCCATCATCCATCCATCATCCATCCATCATCCATCCATCATCCATCCATCATCCATCCATGTATCTGCAAACAGCTCTGCTGACGATTTCAATCAACCTGCAGGGTACCAGGTGGTGGTCCACAGTGACAGGTGCCGCGGGAGGCAGTGGAGCAGCAGTAGGAGCCGAGGAGGCAGGAGGCTCGGGGGTCCACCTGCACTGGCTGCTCAGGTCAGCGAAGCACCGGGCAGGAAGCGCGGCCGGGTTTACAGGTCCCAGGCTCCTCTTCTTCCTCCGAGGACTCAGGTGAGAGCTGGACTCTCGGGCCTCGGTCCCTGGGCAGGTCTCCAGGCAGCAGAGGGCGGAGGAGGTGCTCTGAGGGCCGTGAACACGGCCTCGTTAAGATGGGCCATCTCTGAAGAGCCCTCTGCTGTCCGTGTGGAGAGTTGGGGGACTGGGGTCCGTGTGCAGGGCACCCCCACACAAGGAACATGGAGCGCCTGCCCTCAAGGGGTTAAATGTGTATGCTTGTTGGTGTGAAGTGCCATCGTCCCCCTAAAGAGGGGCTGTAGCAGAAGCTGCACTCAAATCAAAGAGTGAACCCCAAAACCTTGGCGTGGAGGCACCAAGGCGAGGCTCCTCTCCAGAAAGAACGTGCCTGGCTCCACTCTGCTGCTGTGGCCTCGGCTGCTGAGCCCCCGAGCCCCCCGCTGTCTGTGCACCGGGCCGGCAGACCTACATCCTGGGCTGTGGCCGCGCCCACGGCCGGCACCAGTCACTGTCACCCGGTCCCGCCCGGCCACAGCCAACGGCAAACTCCATGGAGACCTCTGCCCGGGCGTCCCGGTAATTAGCTCCACCAAACGCATTACAGGAGAGAGACCGTCCACCAAACGCATTACAGGAGACCGTCACGATGGCCGCCCTGCGGTCAGAAACTCCCCACCTAGTGGGGCGTCTCTGGCTGTCTGTCTGTCCTGTTGCTTAGGTCCTGGGGGCAGGGAGCCCTGTGGCCGGAAGACCCTGGACAGACAGGCTGCGTGTGTGTAAGGGATGGCGTTCCGATGGCTGCGCTGGCTCCCTCCTCCGAGCACTCCCTCCTGTGCGCGCCTTCCTCCCCTTGGAGGGGAGCCCTGTCGTCCGTCATCTCATCTCGCTCGTGAACGGCCAGAACAAGTCCCAAAGGCCCTGCGAGAGGAGCTGGAGTCTCCAGGCTCAGACCGCCCCGCCCCCGCCCTCACCCCACCCCGCCCCGGGGAATTACGGGCACGTCTCACTGGCACCTACCGCTCCCACGGCTTCGGGCGGGGAGGCCTCTGAGCCTGGAGGTGCCAGTGCCTCTCCTGCCGACAGTCAGACTCGGCGAGGTGTCGCACGACCGTGTGGGACACGAGGACACAGCAGGACAGCCGGCGCCCGGGGGGCGGGTCAGGAGGAAGCGAGGAGAAGGCCCCCAGCCGCCCTTCGCACTGACGGCCTCGGGCGGTGGTCGGCAAGCTCATCCGTCCACAGAGCCAAATACCAACAGTAAACGACTGACGTTTCTTTGGAGAGCCACATTTTTTACACTTAAACTTCTCCTAACGCCACTTCTTCAACACAGACTCGCCCAGGCCGCGGTGTTTAGTGGAAGGGCCACCCTCAGGGGCCAGAGAGCTGCGTGTGGCTCGAGAGCCAGTTTCCCTACCTCTCCCCTTGGGGCGTGGGAATGTGAGGCCCTGCTGTCACCCCTCGGAGCAGGCCTCCGGGGACGTGCCCGCTAGTTCGGGGGGGTAGGGGGGTGGCGGGGCTCGGAGCAGCCAAGAGGCGGAGCGGATGGGACAGGGATGCCCAGAGGCGCACCCCTGGCGGCCGCCCTCTCCCTCCCGCCCTCCCCCCGCTTCGCTGTGACTCGCTTGGCTGAGCTTCCCTTTTCGGCCGTGCACCTGTGGGCGCTAAATAAAACAGAAAAGCCGTCTCTGTTCCCCCACCACCCCGTCTCTCCACCCCCCTCTGCGCCCTGCCCTGGGCAGCCGCTCCCCCCGGTCCCACGGCCCCTGGTGCCACCGGGACAGGCGGGTGCCGGCCCCGGGCCGTGGAGCTGACGGGAGGGCGCCCAGGAGGGCGGGTGCCAGGGCACTGGTCCCAGGGGCGGGTGCCAGGGGTCGGGTGTCAGGGGGCAGGGCCCAGGGAGTGGGCCCAGCTTTTAGACACAGACGCTGTGCCCATGTCCCCTCCGCCCAGGGGTGCATGGGCACCCACTCCTTCCCCAGGAGCACCCTCAGCCTGGCACCGTCCCCATCAGAGGAGAGTCAGGAAAACCCCTGGCCGGCGGGCTCAGTGGTGACCGTTGACCTATGAACCAGGGGTCACGCTCAGGACACAGGCCCGGGTTGTGGGCTCCATCCCCTGTGTATGGCGTGTAGGAGGCAGCCGGTCCACGATCCTCTCATCATGGATGTTCTCCTGCTCCCTTCCGCTCTGAAACCATAGACACATCCGGGAAAAGCCAGGAAGGCCCGCACGGAGCTCAGGATGGGGCTCCACGCAGGCCGGCGCCCTGTGCGCAGGAGCGGGTCCCTCAGCTGCGGGAGAGGAGGCCCCGCGTGGCCGGGAGGCGAAGGCGGGAGGAACACGCACGCCATCAGCGGGCGGCGTGGGCGGCGCCAGGGAAACGGCAGAGCCGGGTGCCCGCCCCGCCCCACAGTCCATTCCCTCCGACCAGCCGGCTCCCTGGCCCTGGCGGGGCCCAGGCCGGGGGTGGGGGCGGCCGTGGGGGTACTCATGGCTCACACACGCTCTGCCTCCTCGGGATCCCCGCTCCCTAGTGGCCCCCGAACTGCAGCTGCAGGAGCGGCGCCTCTGTTCTTAGCGGGGGCCGTGGTGGGCGGCCGCACTTCCCTCTACCTCTGCTCTCAGCAGCCGCTGGCGCCTTTCCAGGAAGGGAGGCTGGGAGGGGAGAGGGGACCCGGGGCGGCAGACAACCGGTGGTCTGCCACGGGCAGCGGGGGTGGGGGTGGGGGTGTCGGGGGTCAGGGGGCGCGGGTAGGGGGGTCTGGGCAGCAGCGGAGTCACCAGGTCTGCCTGCCCAATGCTGGCCGGGGCGGCGGCCGGGGCGGGAGTGCGGGACCCAGCGCCCCTGAAGGGACTTCCTTTTGCTGCTGTTAACCCTCCAGAGAGGTGCGTCTCAATGAATTGTTTTTAGAGAGAGTGGGATGGATAGAGAGAAACATCCTGACCGGGGCAGGATCCGGCCTGCAGCCGAGGTCTGTGCCCTGGACCAGAGTTGAACCCGGGCCCTGCTGTTCTCAGGCCGGCGCCCTACCCACCGAGCCACACTGGCCAGGGCCCTGAAGAAACGTTTGAAAGCCTCACTCGGAGGTGCTCAGAGCCACGGGGCTTGGTGTGCAAGCCCCAAACCCCAGCCCCTCCAAGCCTGGGGAGGCAGGAGGACACCGGCTCCGGCCAGGCCCACCTGGGACTCTGGAGCCGGCCTGCTCGGGCGCTGCTTTATTTAGCTTCGCCCTGAAACCCCGTTCTGCACGGCGTGGGCCTTGCCTGCTGACTCAGCTGCTGCAGCCAGAACTCATCAAACCCCTTTTCAAACAGGTCCGGCGATTTTATTTTCTGATCATAAATATGAGATTTAATTAGCAGCTTGCCGCTAATGAAGTTGCCGTGGGCGGCGGCCTGGAGACTCGGGGCGGGTGAGGGGGCGGGGGAGGCCTGCCTGGGGACGGGGCCGCTGCCCTGCTGGCTCTCCCCCGCCCTCCGCGTCCTGCACAGCCCAGCAGCGGGCAGGCCGCCGGCCTGGATGGACACCCAGGGCCCTGCCCTCAGGCGGAGAATCGCGGGGTGTGTGTGTGTGTATGTGTGTGTGTGTGTGTGTGTGTGGAACGTCCCGTCCCTGGGCGGGCTGACTTCTCTTGCAGCTGCCACGCTCCACGCAGAGGGAGAAGGGAGGGGCTGGGAGAACCCCGAGCCTCTGCCGAGAAGGTGAAAGAAAGGCCAGGAGAAAGCCAGGAGCCAGTTACCCCGTCTGAGGTGAGCAAGGTGTCAGGAGACCCGGGCACCCAGCACCCACCCTGCCCTTCAACGCCCTCGGCCTCGGTTTCTCCAAGAAATAATCTCTAAACGGTCACCTGCTGATAGGAGCCGCACCCAGGCGGGTGGAGTTTCCGTGGTGATTAAAAGACTCTGACGCCGGCTTCTCGCATACAACGGGCGCTTAACTCGGAGCTTCATCGTCCCTGAATCGGCCCCCAGCGAGCCGGCGCCCAGGCTTCTCTGGAGGAAGGGCTCCCCCGAAGCTAAGCCTGACGGCTCCCCTCCCCCCGGGGGCGGACCAGGCGCCGGCGGGCGCTGGCCCCTCACCGCCCCGCGCTCCGCACCACCGCGCCCAAGGCCAGGCGTGTGCGGAGGGGGCCAGGGTGCGTCCCTCACACGTGCGAAGGTCACGGCTCTGCACACCCCCCGCGTGTCCCCGCGTGAGCCGCCCCCTCCTCCCGAGCCCCAGCTCCGAACTCGGCTCCTCTGCCGCCCAGCGCATGGGCCTGCGTCCCGGGAAGAGGCTCAGCGGGAGGTGCAGCCGCTGAGGGTCACGCACCTCCTTGCTGTGTTTTTTTTTATTAAAAAATATTTTCATTGGTTTCAGAGAACCAGGGAGAGGGAGAGAGGGAGAAACACCAAAGGCTGAGAGAAATCCTTCATCTGCCGCCTCCTGCGCGCCCCACACAGGGGATGGAACCCACAAAAACAAAGTAAAAACGAGGCGATGTGATATAACGGCAGAGTACATACGATTTATCACAAGGCAGGCTGTGATCAAGGTAGAGGTACGTTTCAGAAGCCACAGAGCAACTGCACACACGCATGGAGGGAACAGGTAGGAGGCTGGCCAGCCAGTGGAGAGGAAGTGGGAACCCAAAGACTTTGGTCAACCTAAGGGCAGGCGAGAAGGGGAACTGGAACGGAGAGCAGGCCTGTCAGAAAGGAAACAGAGACTGAGATGGTGCCTGCCCACGGGCTGCCCTCTGCCACGAAAAGCCAGACTGGTCAGAGGGGGCCAAAAGTGCTTATACAACGTGCTGCTAATAAGAGACACTTCAAATATAGGGACAGGGACAGGGCGAAAGGAAAGGAGCCATTGTCATTAGAAAAGCAGACTTGGGGAAAAGGAGAGTTGATAGAGGCCAAAAGGGACATTTATCTATATAAAAGCCTAAGCAACCGAATGACCGGTGGATGGGTCGCTATGACACACACTGACCACCAGGGGACAGATGCTCACTGCACAGGATCGAGCCCCTTCCTGTCTGGATCAGGCCAAAACTGGCTACCTGACATTCCCCCGAGGGGTCCTTGTGAGAGGGCGCAGGCCAGGCTGAGTGAGGTGCACGGTGCACAAATCCATGCACCTGGCCTCTAGTTTTTTTTATAATAGTAACAACATACAATCTGAATGCGTATGAATTTAATTATAGAGTAACGGGCAAAAAAACCCCCAAACAAGTGGATAGAACAAAGGGATTAGCCAGGCCCACAATTGTAGCTGTAGATTTCTTTTTCATTGCAATTATTTATTATTTTTTACAAAGCATAGTTTATTGATTATGAGAAACATCATAACCTCCATCGGCTGCCTCCCGCACACCCCTCCCACCCATAGGGATGGAGCCTGCAACCCGGACAGGTGCCCCGACCACGGACGAAGCCCAACCAGCGGAACGGCGCCGGCCAGGGCTCTAGTTGTAGATTTCAACGCTCCTCTCTCAGTAATTGTCGGAACAAATAAATAAAGACCAAGGAGGTGGAAGGTTTGGACAACACGATCACCACGTCACCCGGTGGCATCTATTTACAAAACCCTGCAGCCAACACCTGCAGACGCTGCAGAATACAGAGGCATTTCGAATGTCCGTCACACGCTCACCAGCACCTTCTGCTGGGCCATAAAACAGGTCTCCACAGCTTTGTAAAGATTAAAATTATGAGAAATACGTCCTCTGACACAAGGAACTAAACGAGAGACGATAATTTAGAAGCTCCTGGAAAGCCCCCAGATCCTGGGAAGCTGAACGGCAGTCCTAAGTAACCCATCGATCACAGAAGACAAAGGAAGAAAAAACTGAAAATATTCCGACTTGAATAGAAATGAAAACAAAATACCAAAATGTGTGGCATGCAGCTACACCGATGCTCTGAGGGGAAGGTACACATCTAAATGCTTCTGTTAGGAAAGAAGGATGATTGAAAACGAGCGTTCTGAGCCGAGACCGGTTTGGCTCAGTGGATAGAGCGTCGGCCTGCAGACTGAAGGGTCCCGGGTTCGATTCCGGTCAAGGGCATGCACCTTGGTTGCGGGCACATCCCCGGTAGGGGGTGTGCAGGAGGCAGCTGATGGATGATTCTCTCTCATCGATGTTTCTAACTCTCTATCCCTCTCTCTTCCTCTCTGTAAAAAATTAATAAAATATACTTAAAAACAAAAAGAAAAAAAGAAAGAAAACGAGGTTCTGAATGTCTACACGAGGACGCAGGAGAGCCGAGCAGAGGAACGGCGATAAGAGTGGGAAAGCAAGAAAAAAAGAAAATTCAGAGCAACGTGGGAAAATCAATGAAATTAAAAGCTGGTTCTTTGCGAAGATCAACACGATTGATAGACCTCTAGCTAGAGCGAGTAAGGGGGAAAAAGGGACGAAACGAAATTACCAATATTAGGAAGAGGAATGAGCTGTCACTGCAGACTCTCCGGGCATCGGGACCATATTTTGGAAATACTAGAAGCCTGCTGCATGAAATTCGTGCACTTGGGGGGGGTCCCTCAGTCCGATGGCGAGACGGCCCAGGCTAGGCCGAAGGACCCCACCAGTGCACGACTGGGGCCGGGGAGGACAAGGGAGGCTGACCAACTGGGAAGGGACAGTGAGAGGGCTCCAGGGCATGCCCGGCCCATCTCGCTCAGTCCTGATAGGCTGGACCCCAGCAGCAAGCTAACCTAGCTGTCAGAGCGTCTGCCCCCTGGTGGTCAGTACATGTCATTGCGAGCGGTTGAGCGGCCTTAGCATATCATTAGCATATTACACTTTGATTGGTTGAACGGACGACTGAACAACCAGACACTTAACATATTAGGTTTTTATTATATAGGGTCATAGAAAACTTTACGTCCACAGATTCTACAACATGAGTGGTGAGGACACAGTGATTGGCAAGACACACATTCCCAAAACTGACCTCGGAAGAAACAGACAATCCTAGTGAGCCGGCTCACGCACACACGGCACATTTTAAAATCGTTATCAGAAACCCTCCCACAGAGAAAGCCCCAACTTCCACGGCTTCACCAGCGAATTTTGTCAAACCTTTAAGGGAGAAATGGCTCATCTACACCCACTCTGTCATAGACACAAGGACAACTCTCACCTCCTTTCAGTGGCCGGCCTGCCCCGGTGCCGAGGCCCGGGAGGGCGGCCCGCGGCCGAGCTGCCCGAGGGCTCCCCGTGGCAGCACACACGCCCAGGCCCACGCCGAGGGCTCCCCGTGGCAGCACCCACGCCCAGGCCCACGCTGAGGGCTCCCCGTGGCAGCACACACGCCCAGGCCGGGATCCGCTCTCCGTGGCAGCACACACGCCCAGGCCCACGCCAAGGGCTCCCCGTGGCAGCACCCACGCCCAGGCCCACGCCGAGGGCTCTCCGTGGCAGCACACACGTCCCAGGCTCAGAGCCGCTCTCCGTGGCATAACACACGCCCAGGCCCACGCCGAGGGCTCCCCGTGGCAGCACACACGCCCAGGCCCACGCCGAGGGCTCCCCGTGGCAGCACACACGCCCAGGCCCACGCCGGAGGGCTCTCCGTGGCAGCACACACGCCCAGGCCCACACCGGAGGACAACTGCAGTGAGAGCATCACTTATTTATCCGTTTTAAACCTATTTTATTGATTTCAGGGAAGAAGAGAGAGAGAGAGGAAGAGGGAGAGAGAAACATCCATGATGAGAGAGAACCATGGATCGGCTGCCTCCTGCACGCCCCACACTGGGGATGGGGCCGAAATCCAGGCCAGTGCCCTGACCGGGAATCAAACCCAGGACCCTTCAGTCCACAGGTGGCTCTGTCCACTGAGCCACACCAGCCAGGGTGTGTGGAAGGTTCACAATCAGCTGACGGACCGCAGGAGACCGGTGCCGAGGCCCGGGTGAGCGGGTCTGAGCCGCGCGGCTGGGACCGGATCCGGGTCAGTTCGGCCTCCGCGCCCACCACCCCTCCCAGCACCAGGCGGCGAGCGCTCGGCCTCCCCAGCGAGTCAGCGGGGCGGCCCCGGAGGCACGCCCTCAGGGAGGCCCCGAGCCGGGGGCACGTGGGGAGTAACCAGGAGTGATGGGATAGAGGCGACTTCCCTCTCCCCGCCCGCGGGACGAATCCCCGCTGTTTACATGCAAAGGTCTCCTGCCTCCTGCGGCAATAAATAACCAATAAACAACCAATAAGTAACCAATAAATAACCCGCTCGTCACTCACCCGCCCAGGTGCCTGGCTGCTTCCTGGCCGCCTCCCGTCCCGCTGGGTTCCATTCACCCTCGGAGGACCCAGGCTGGCAGGGGGTGAGCACAGAGCAGCGGGACGGCAGACATTAGCCGCCACGAGGAAAAGAGGGGGCGCCCATGAAGAACCCCGCCATCTGCATGGGGGTGACAGGGAGGCCACAGACCAACACTCCGAGCAGCTCCCGTACAGCCGACACCGTCTGCAGGGCGCCCTCCCTGCTGTCTCCTGGTCTCCCCCACTTGTCATCTCCCCGACACAGTGCTCCCCGACACTGAGTGCTCCCCGACACCCAGCGTCCCCGACACCCTGTGCCCCCGACACCCTGTACCCCCGACACCCGGTGCCCCCGACACCCTGTGCCCCCGACACCCTGTGCCCCCGACACCCTGTACCCCCGACACCCAGCGTCCCCGACACCCAACGTCCCCGACACCCAGCGTCCCCGACACCCTATACCCCCGACACCCTGTACTCCCGACACCCTATACCCCCGACACCCTGTACTCCCGACACCCTGTGCCCCCGACACCCTGTACCCCCGACACCCTGTGCCCCCGACACCCTGTACTCCCGACACCCTGTACCCCCGACACCCTGTACCCCCGACACCCTGTACCCCCGACACCCAGCGCCCCCGACACCCTGTACCCCCGACACCCAGCGCCCCCGACACCCTGTACCCCCGACACCCAGTGCCCCCCGGTGCCCCCGAAACCCGGTGTTCCCGACACCCTGTGCCCCCGACACCCTGTACCCCCGACACCCTGTGCCCCCGACACCCTGTACCCCCGACACCCCGTACTCCCGACACCCAGTGCCCCCCGACACCCAGCGCCCCCGACACCCTGTGCCCCCGACACCCTGTACCCCCGACACCCGGTGCCCCCGACACCCTGTGCCCCCGACACCCTGTACCCCCGACACCCTGTACCCTCGACACCCAGCGTCCCCGACACCCAGTGTCCCCTACACCCGGTGTTCCTGACACCCTGTGCCCCCGACACCCTGTGCCCCCGACACCCTGTACCCCCGACACCCAGCGTCCCCGACACCCAGCGTCCCCGACACCCTATACCCCCGACACCCTGTACTCCCGACACCCTATACCCCCGACACCCTGTACTCCCGACACCCTGTGCCCCCGACACCCTGTACCCCCGACACCCTGTGCCCCCGACACCCTGTACTCCCGACACCCTGTACCCCCGACACCCTGTGCCCCCGACACCCTGTACCCCCGACACCCTGTGCCCCCGACACCCTGTACTCCCGACACCCTGTACCCCCGACACCCTGTGCCCCTGACACCCAGTGCCCCCGACACCCTGTACCCCCGACACCCTGTACCCCCGACACCCAGCGCCCCCGACACCCTGTGCCCCCGACACCCAGCGCCCCCGACACCCTGTACCCCCGACACCCTGTGCCCCCGACACCCTGTACCCCCGACACCCAGCGCCCCCGACACCCTGTACCCCCGACACCCAGCGCCCCCGACACCCTGTACCCCCGACACCCAGCGCCCCCGACACCCTGTACCCCCGACACCCCGTACTCCCGACACCCAGTGCCCCCCGGTGCCCCCGACACCCGGTGTTCCCGACACCCTGTGCCCCCGACACCCTGTACCCCCGACACCCTGTGCCCCCGACACCCTGTACCCCCGACACCCCGTACTCCCGACACCCAGTGCCCCCCGACACCCAGCGCCCCCCGACACCCTGTACCCCCGACACCCAGTGCCCCCGACACCCTGTACCCCCGACACCCAGTGCCCCCCGGTGCCCCCGACACCCTGTGCCCCCGACACCCAGTGTCCCCAACACCCGGTGTTCCTGACACCCTGTGCCCCCGACACCCAGTGCCCCCCGGTGCCCCCGACACCCTGTACTCCCGACACCCTGTACCTCCGACACCCGATGCCCCCGACACCCTGTACTCCCGACACCCTGTACCTCCGACACCCGATGCCCCCGACACCCTGTACCCCCGACACCCTGTGCCCCCGACACCCTGTGCCCCCGACACCCAGTGCCCCCGACACCCAGTGCCCCCGACACCCTGTACCCCCGACACCCAGCGCCCCCGACACCCTGTACCCCCGACACCCTGTGCCCCCGACACCCTGTACCCCCGACACCCCGTACTCCCGACATCCAGTGCCCCCCGACACCCAGCGCCCCCGACACCCTGTACCTCCGACACCCTGTGCCCCCGACACCCTGTACCCCCGACACCCAGTGCCCCCCGGTGCCCCCGACACCCTGTGCCCCCGACACCCAGTGTCCCCAACACCTGGTGTTCCTGACACCCTGTGCCTCCGACACCCAGTGCCCCCCGGTGCCCCCGACACCCTGTACTCCCGACACCCTGTACCTCCGACACTCGATGCCCCCCACACCCTGTACCCCCGACACCCTGTACCCCCGACACCCTGTGCCCCCGACACCCAGTGCCCCCGACACCCAGTGCCCCCGACACCCTGTACCCCCGACACCCAGTGCCCCCCGGTGCCCCCGACACCCTGTGCCCCCGACACCCTGTACCCCCGACACCCAGTGCCCCCCGGTGCCCCCGACACCCTGTGCCCCCGACACCCTGTACCCCCGACACCCGGTGCCCCCGACACCCGGTGCAGGTGATTCAGTCCAACAGAGGGAAGTGCGCTCCTGCAGGAGGAAGTGTGCGCGGCTGGGACGGAGCGGGGTGAGGAGGCGGGGAGGGGCTGGCGCGGCCGTGCTGGGGGGGGGGGGAGGGGAAAGAAAGAAAACACATCTTGGCTTCTGAGGAAAGGAGCCGGGGCCCGAGATTTCAGTAAAACTGCTGTCAGACACAGAGAAGGACATTGTGTGTCGGTCAAAGGGTCGATGGGTGGACGGAATGGAACAGTTACAGACAGCTGTGCGTGTGCCCACCCCGGCAGGTCCCTGTTGGCACTGAACCCCCGGAGCAGTGCCCCCGGGCAGCGGGCGGGGGACCAGCAGGAGCAGGAGGGACGGACGGCGCTGAATGCCCACACAGGGCTGGTCCCCGAGCGGCTTCCCGCAGGCCTCGGGGTTAAGCAGGGGCAGCCCGGCCGGAGGGGCGCGGGGGCCGAGCGTGGACCTGTGAGCCAGGAGGTCAGGGTTCGATTCCCGGTCAGGCACAGGCCTGGGGTGCGGGCTCCATCCCCAGTGAGGGGCGTGCAGGAGGCAGCTGATCTGTGATTCTCTCTCATCACTGATGTTCCCTCTCTCCCTCTCCCTTCCTCTCTCTAAAAACCAATTAAAAATATTTTTAAAAGAACAA
This sequence comes from Pipistrellus kuhlii, assembly GCF_014108245.1. Taxonomy (NCBI): domain Eukaryota; kingdom Metazoa; phylum Chordata; class Mammalia; order Chiroptera; family Vespertilionidae; genus Pipistrellus; species Pipistrellus kuhlii. Next base: position 593,751 of record NW_023425584.1, read on the forward strand.
TAATAACAACAACGATGGGGCAGAGTTTAGACCAACATGGGAAGAGCCCCAAGGAAGAGCAGAAAAGCAGCTGCTGGACATACGTGTTGTATGAAGCCCCAGGAGGCCCCACACTGAAGCCTGTCTTCCTGTCGCCGCACCCGCACCCGGTGTTTCTCCCCCTTCCTCTCTGAAACCAGCAAGAACGTGTGTGTGAGGCAGAGGCTGAGGAAGTGATGGTGTTAACGACGGGGTCAGACAAAGGGGGGCACGCACGCTCCTGGCAGAGGCTCCGGCGGGTTATAGGTTTGGAGGGACCTTCAGACCCCTTGGTCCCCCGCCGACAAGCAGCCCACGCCTGGGCCACGTGTGTGCCTGTGAGCGGGTGCCCTGGCAGGTGGGGGCTGGCTCAGGCTCGGGAGGAGGCCAGTGTCCCCCCTACAGGCAGGAGGGGCAGGGCCGCTCCGGGTCCGGGTCCGGGTCCGAGGCCGCGGCCGGTGGGCGGCGGGCACGCTCACCTGCTGCCATGAGTCACGGCGCCGCGAACAGGAAACGAGGGCGTGCCGGGCGCAGGCTGACTCAGGCAGCCTTTCGGGGCCTCTGGCCGGTCTCGGGGGGCCCGCTCTCCGGGGGAACAGCCCAAACCCCACCACGGCAACCCGCTCTGTGGGGAGCCCCTCGACCCGCCCGGACCCGGGTTTGGACTGAAACAGAACCGGGCCGTGTCTGGGCCGAGGAGGCGCACGCCCCCCCCCCCCCCCCCCGGAGGCAGGCGGGGTCTGCGGGGAGCTCGGTGCGTGTGGTTCACCCGCAGCCACGGGGCTGGTGACGAGGGCGGTGCAGCCCCGGGGAGGGGGAGGGGGAGGAGCCCGGGGCCACACGCACGCCCAGCAGTGAGGCCCGCCCGCACCCACGGAGCAGCATCGCGGGAGCAAGGCCGCAGCCCCGAGGGCGCCCCACACCCCGAGGGTGCGGACCCCGGGGCTCAGGCCAGAGGCGGCAGGCGGAGCCCGGATTTCGGCGAAAACACAGGCGGGACCACGTTCAGGGGAGCAGGGCGGCCCCTACGCCCGGGCCGTCCCCGTGAGGAACGTGGAGTCTGGAACGCTCCCCGGACCCCAGGGCACCCGCTCCAGAAACTAGCCAGGAACGGGGTCAGGGCCGGGCCTGCTGCTCCCCGCCCCCAGTGTCCGCTGAACCCCGAGATCGGGGCGAGGGGCGGCCCAAAGGGAGACCCCGCTTCGTGCAGAAGCGTCACCGTGGGGTGTGGACGCCGGCCGGCAGGGCTGCGAGGCCCCCGGCATCTGCTGTCCTCCTCCCCCTCCCCGCCCCCGCAGCTCTCACCCCCGCCCCCCTCCGAGCGGCCGGGTGGGGAGCCTGGCCCCCACGGCATCTGCTGTCGCCCCCCCAGCTCTCACCCCCGCCCCCCTCCGAGCGGCCGGGCGGGAGGCAGGGCCCTCTCCATCCTGCTCCGGAGACAAACCCAGGACACGGCAGCCGCGGACAGTGACAGCCCACCATGGAGGTAGCTGGCTCCCAGCAGCTTCTGAGAGTGAAGACGGAGCTGGGGAGAGGGCGGCTGTGTTATTCAGCGGGACGGAACCCTGAGCCACCCGGATCGGGACCACTGGACCGGGATGACCCGGACCGGGACCAACTGGACCAGGACCACCCGGACTGGGACCAACCGGACCGGGACCAACCGGACCGAAACCACCGGACTGGGACCAACCAGGCCAGGACCAACCGGGCCGGGACCACCCGGACTGGGATCAACCGGACCGGGACCACCGGACTGAGACCAACCAGACCGGGACCAACCGGACCGGGACCAACCACGCCAACTGGGCCGGGACCACCCGGACCGGGATCAACCGGACCGGGACCACCGGACCGGGACCAACCAGGACCAAATGTGTTGGGACCAACTGGGCCTGGACCACCTGGGCCCGGACCCGTTTAAAACAGCCTGGGCCGTTTCTTTGCAGCAGCTTCAGGGAGTCAGCCCTACACCGACGCCGGACGGGCACCGGTTTCACTTCACACGGTCGGTCCCTGAAGTAACTGTTCCCGAACCCAGGTGCCAGCGCGGGGCTGTGCCCTGGGGCCACGGGGGGGGGGCGGCCCCTGGGCTGCTGTGTGCGTGTCAGCGAGAGCCGCACACGGCCCCCCGGCGCCATCGGCAGCCCTGACGCCTCACACGGCCCCCGGGCGCCATCGGCAGCCCTGACGCCGCACACGGCCCCCGGGCGCCATCGGCAGCCCTGACGTCCCACACGGCCCCCGGGCGCCATCGGCAGCCCTGACGCCGCACACGCCCCCCGGCGCCATCGGCAGCCCTGACGCCGCACACGCCCCCCGGCGCCATCGGCAGCCCTGACGTCCCACACGGCCCCCGGGCGCCATCGGCAGCCCTGACGCCGCACACGCCCCCGGGCGCCATCGGCAGCCCTGACGCCGCACACGCCCCCCGGCGCCATCGGCAGCCCTGACGCCTCACACGGCCCCCCGGCGCCATCGGCAGCCCTGACGTCCCACACGGCCCCCGGGCGCCATCGGCAGCCCTGGGCACAGGAGGCCCGAGTGACTGTCGCCACACAGCACACAGGAGCTCGGGCGGAGACAGGGAACACGCGTGTGGTCCGTGCCTGTGCGGTTCAGGGCAGGCGGGGGAGGGGTCACCGGCTCAGGGTGCACAGTCCTCTCCTCCGACCGGGGGTCCCCCCACATCCCCAGCGGGGTGCCCCGACCGCTCTGACGGGGACGCTGCCCGAGAACGTGTCCTTCAGGCGGGGCCGGCAGGCCTGGGGCAGCGGAGACGGGAGCACCGCCTGCCACAAAGCGTTTCTACGGGTCAGAGGACGGGAGAGACTCGGTGATGAGGGTCACTGACCGGCTGCCTCCCGACGCCCCTGCGGGGACCGGCCGCCCCCAGCCTGTGCCCCCGGGATCCACCCTGGCCTCCTGCTCCTCGGGGCGCTCAGCCCACGGGATCCAGCCACGTCCTCCTCAGCCCCGACCCTGCTGTTTCCCTCTCATAAAGGGGGTCATGGCCCACGCCAGCCAGGCACCCCGACTCTCCCCTCCACCAACCACAGCCCGTGCCCGCCGGCCGGCCGAGCAGTTCCTTCAGACGCCCATGTTCCCGGCGGCCCCTCCGCCAAGGGGCTGAGTCCCACCGGCCCCGCCCTCAGGGGCGTGGGTGCGGCTCCAGCGCCCCCCGGAACAGGCCGCCCGAGAACAGGACACCCGGGGACAGGACGCCCGGGGACAGGCCGCCCGGAACAGGCCGCCTGGGACAGGCCGCCCGGGGACAGGACACCCGGGGACAGGACGCCCGGGGACAGGCGGTGAGCGCGCCCGGGGACAGGACGCCTGGGAACAGGCCGCCCGGGAACAGGCCGCCTGGGGACAGGCCGCCCGGGGACAGGCCGCCCGGGAACAGGCTGCCCGGGGACAGGCCGCCTGGGGACAGGACGCCCGGGGACAGGCCGCCCGGGGACAGGCCGCCCGGGGACAGGACACCCGGGGACAGGACGCCCGGGGACAGGCGGTGAGCGCGCCCGGGGACAGGCCGCCTGGGGACAGGACGCCCGGGGACAGGCCGCCCGGGGACAGGCCGCCCGGGGACAGGCCGCCCGGGGACAGGCCGCCCGGGGACAGGACGCCCGGGGACAGGACGCCCGGGGACAGGCCGCCCGGGGACAGGCCGCCCGGGGACAGGCCGCCCGGGGACAGGACGCCCGGGGACAGGACGCCCGGGGACAGGCCGCCCGGGGACAGGCCGCCCGGGAACAGGCCGCCTGGGGACAGGCCGCCCGGGGACAGGACGCCCGGGGACAGGCGGTGAGCGCGCTCGGGGACAGGCCGCCCGGGGACAGGCCGCCTGGGGACAGGCCGCCCGGGAACAGGACACCCGGGGACAGGATGCCCGGGGACAGGCTGCCCGGGAACAGGCCGCCCGGGGACAGGCGGTGAGCGTGCTCGGGGACAGACACCATGCAGGGCCGGGCAGGCTGGCGCCGTCGCCTCTGCCCGGAGCTCCAGCCAGGTCCCCGCCATCGGGGGTCAGTGCACGTCACCACAGCGAGGGGCGGGGCCCCCTGCCCGGCCCCTGCCACACGGTCCCTCACACTCTGGGTGCCGAGGCTGGCGGTGGGAACACAGGCCCTGCTCCCCTCAGCGAGGCGCCGAGCGGGGAGGGCACGCTCTCCTGGAAGCAGTGGGCAGGCGGCTCCGAGGTCAGTGGCTCCCCCCGTTTATCTGCACCCCGACCGCCGCCCTGGGAGAAGGGCCCCTCACCTCGCTTTGGCGACATGCACGTCGGTGAGGAGGGTGCACAGCCAGTCCGAGGTCACGGAGGAGCACCGAGGAGCAGGGGCGCCTCGAACCCGAGTCTGCGGCCACAGCGTGAGCGCGGTCCCCTCCCCCTCCCCTCAGCCTCAGACCCCCGGGGCGGAGCTTGGACCTCCCTCCCCCCCTTGTCTGACTGTTTTTAAACAGACCTGGTCGTGCAAACTCAGCAGGCAGCCGTGTGGGGGGTCGTGGTGGGCTGGCCACGCGGGGCTTCCCGCCCCCTCCCAGGGCCCTGGGGTCAAGGCCGAGCAGAACAGAGGCTGTTCGGGTTTTTTAAATCCTCTCCGGAGGGTGTGTTCCCGTCGGTTTTCAGGGAGAGTGGCAGAGACAGAGAAACACGATGTGAGAGACATCGAAGGGCTGCCTCTGGCGCGCACCCCACCAGGGCCCGGGAACCTGCCCCCGAGGTGCATGCCCTTGGCCGGAACCGAACCCGGGCCCTCCAGCCTGCAGGCCGTCGCTCCATCCGCGGAGCCACACCGGCCAGGGCAGAGCGGCCGGTGCTGAATCCACCGGAGGAGGCTCCGCGCTCCGCGGCCACCTTCCTCGTCATCACCCTCACCGAGCTCGGACCCCACCGGCTCTCACCTCCTCCACCGCCGCCCCCAGCTGGACACGGCCCTCCGTCCGAGGACCCGCGCCGCCATGTCCGCGTGGGGCAGCGGAGGAGGAGGCGGAGGTCGCCGGCCCGGAGCCCCAGCCCTCCCCGGCCTCCGGCCGCCCCTCCTCTGGGACCCTTCCCCAGGGAGTCTGAGCTGCGCCCAGGCTGGGGCCACCGCCCACGGCACGCCTGCTCCAGGGCCTGGGCCGCGCCCTCCCCCTGGCCCCCGGCTCACGGCGCCACCGAGCGGCAGCACCTCGGGAGGGGCTGGCGGAGGCCGTGTCAGCGGATCGGGGAGGAGGGTGCACACAGGAATAGCATGCAGCCCCGAAAAGGAAGGACGGGCCTTGAAGTGACTGCGCAGGAAGCCAGCGCCACAGAAGGACAGACACTGCCCCCCTCCCGCCCCCGGCCAGGCCCCTGGGGCACCGGCACAGAGGCAGAGGCAGCGGGAGGGCGCTGGGCCGGGGCCGGGAGGCGGGCAGAGGGGAGGCGGGCACAGCCTCCGTGAGGGAGGTCCAGGGGAGGGCGGCACCTGGGAGGGAGCCCTGCCCCGCACCCTGCAGGCTCAGCGGTCACGTCTGTGCCTTCACCGCCATGGCAGCCGCACACGGAGCATCTTCCCGCAGGCAGGACGGTGGGCCCAGCCCCGGTGTCCTGCCGGCGCTGATACGTCCCCGCCGTGCCGGGAAGGAGGCTGGGCAGCCCCCTGCCCCAGACCACCGGGCCACGGCCACGGCCACGGCCACGGCCACCCACAGTGGTGTGCGGAGGGCGGGGAGGCCTCAGGCGGAGCAGGTGCTCCTGAGCGCAGGACCCCCCAGCCCCTTCCTGCTTCCTGTGGGGGCGCCCGTCCCCCGCGGGGCCATGATGCCAGGGGAAATGTTTCAGCTCAGTCACAGGCCTGGAGTGAAGGCAGAGCCCGGCCCGTCTGCCCGGCCCCACGGCCCCGCGCGGGCGGCTCCCGGGGGCCTGGCCCTCTCCTCTGGGGCCTCCTGCTCGGCCTGACCCAGGGAGGTGGCCAGGCCCAAGGCCGCCAGGACCTCATCCTCTGGTTTGTTGGGACCTGGCCCGGCCACAGCCTCCCATCCATCCCCCCTCCATTCCCCCCCCCCCCCCCCCCCCACCGCCCCTCCGCCCAGGCCCGGGCTCTCGGGAGCCTCTGAGTCAGGCCTGGCTGAGGTCTGGAAACTTCCTGTCCCTCAGGTGGTGGAAGAGGCTCCCTCCCTCCCCCCCTCCCTCCCTCCCTCCCTCCCTCGGGCAGGTGTGGGGTCACCCCGCTCCCGGGGCTGGCGCTCTGCCCGGGACACTCACACGGTCAGAGAACCTCGGAGGCTGCGGGAGGCACAAAGTGGGAGAAAGAGAAAGGCTTGGAGGGGGGACAGAGGCGGGGGGAGATGGAGAGAGAGAGAGAGAGAGAGGCGGAGGGCCCAGCACTGGCCCGGCAGAGCCAGCCACTCCCCACCCCCACGGCCAGCACACCCACAGCCCCTGAGGCCCGGCATCCTGGGAGGGGAGCCCGTGGCCCCGTCCCCCGTCCCCCATCACCCCCCTCCGCGGCCAGCCTCTTCCCCCAGTGCACCCCACCCGCTCCCCGCAGCCCTCAGCCTACCTGGGGCGCTCATGCTCCGCGGGCGGGCGCCTCCTCCATGCAGGCCGCCGGCTCCCTCCTGAGGCCCGGCCGGCCGGCCGCCCGGCGCGCTCGGGGCTGGGGGCCGGGGGCTGGGGGGCAGCTCGCCGCCGGGGGCAGGTTGGACACCAGAGGAGGCAGAAGGGAAAAACGAAGAGAAAGTGTGTCAGGGCCGGGCGGGCGGGGGAGGGAAATGCAAAACCCGACAGGAAATGAGGCTGAAAATGCAAAAAGTTAGAGAAGGCGATAAGGCGGAGGGGCGGGGCGGGCGCAGGTGGTGGGCCCGGGCGGGCGGGCAGGGCCCGTGGCCAGGCCGCTGCCCAGCGGGGAGACGGACCCCGTCAGCCCCTCCCAGCGCTGGAACCTGCCGGGCGGCTGTGGCCTCAGGAGGGGCCCCAGAATGGAGGGGAGCACGGAGCCCAGGCTGGACCCTCCCGGCCTCCTCCCGCCTCCCTCTGTTCCAGCAGCTTCCAGGGCGGCCAGTCCCCGTGCCTCCCAGGGCCGCCCAGGAGGGATCACTGACCGGGCTGTCACCCCCCAGCCCCCCAGCCTGTGGGGGAGACTGGGATCTCCGTGTCCTCTCCGTTCAGCGCTTGACCCCCAGGACGCCGAGGCCCGGCGGTCCCTGAGTCACCCCAACACCCGGCCCGGCGGCACAGGCAGGCTCGGGGTCTGGGCCTCCACGCCCGCGTCCCTCTTGGTCTGCCAGGCCTCAGTTTACCCCCACCCCCTAGAGGACGCCCCTCCTGCTCCTCTCCGGGTCCGAGGCCCGAGGAGGGCCCTGGGCCTGGGGGAGGAGCCTGTGAGGTCAGCGCTGAGCAGGAAGGTGCGGACCGCCTGCACGTGGCCGGAGGGAGCAGAGCCCAGCTCTTCGGACGCAGCTGGGCTGGGCACGCAGCCGGCGAGCGAGGCAGAGTGTGCTTCCTGCAACGAGTGTTCCAGAATGTACCAGGAGCCCCGCACAGAGCCGGGCGATGACCTTGGGGAGAGTCCGGAGTCCCTCGGCAGCCCATTCCTCTCGGGCGGCCGCCTTGGGAGCAGCGAGATTTATCTCCCAGGAAGGAAAACCGTTTGCATGTCTAATGGCTCGGGGCCGCTGGAGATGCCAGCCCCGCCGGCCGGCCCGGGTGCCAGGGAGACAGATGGCGGAGCCATGCCGGCTTTCACAGCTGAAACAAACAGCCCCCCACCTGCCCTCCCCTCCCCTCCAGGCCCGAGGGGGCCCAGCCTCGCTCTCGGGGGGGAGGGGGGGTCCTAACGCCGACGGAGGCTGGTTTACGGCTCCGTCTGAGCCGACTCTGTCCGGCCGTGTCTGCCCGGCGCTGACATACGGCGCTGTTCCTGGAACATGTGTAATTCAGCTCCAATTGCTCCGGCCGGAGGGCCACGCAGAGGAAAACACCGAGATTCATACTGGCTTTCAGGCGCGCGGCGACACGAGCAAAATTAACTCTGGTCAATAAGACCCTCCGCGAGGGATGGAGTGCTGGAGCGCTCTCCACGCTGGAGACTAATTCTGGGAGAGGAGCCGCCACCGGACAGGAATGGCAACCTCAGGGCGGCGGGCGGGGGCCGGGGCGGCGGGCGGGGCCGGGAGACACAGGCCAGGCTGTTATTTCTCTCCCGCTCCACTGGGAAGCTAGCAAAGCGCTCCCCGGCTGATCACCGGCTTCCATGCAGACGCAGGCGGAGCGGACGGTGTATCGGGCGGAGGGCGGAGGGCGTTGGGACCGCAGAGTCAGCCGGCTGCGGCCTGCTGAGGCCGCTGGAGGCCGGGCTGGGAGGCTGGGCCCAGGCCACGACCCCCGGGACAGCAGGCGGGCCTGGGACAGACGGGAGTGGGCGGGTGCGGACGCCGCGGCTCCTGGCGAGGGGCCGCTCTGAGGGACACGGCTCTGCGGACAGAGCCTCAGGCTTGTGGTGACCGGAGGGGAACACACAGGTGGGTGGGAGTGGGGTCCTGGGACGGGGGCACCACAGTTGGGGTGTTTCAGGGAGAGATGACCAAGGGGGCTGGGCCCTGGAGTGTGATCACTGGGGTCCGGGGCCAGCTCTGAGGGAGGCAGGGGCGGCAATCCCGCACCCTCTCCTCATGGTCCAGACGGCGAGGAGGCAGGGCTGCGGGCACGTGGCCGCGGACGACACAGGACACGCAGAGTGACGCGCTGGGCCTGGCGCTCCCTGTGCCCGAAGGCCGGTCACCGGGAGGCCAGTCGGGGCTCAGAGGGGCGTGTTGGGGAGACCAGGCAGGCCCCGTGCTGAGTGCTCTGGAGATGGGGGCCTTCCACCGGCCTGACGTGGGCATCGTGTGGGCATCACGTGTGAACCCGCGTGTCCTGGGCATCTGAGTAGGCATCATGTGTGCCCGGCGTGCCCAGGGCATTCTGGACCTGATGAGCCGGCTCACCGGGGAGGAGGGCCGGGAGGAGGGCAGGGTCACCGGGAGGAGGGCAGGGTCACCGGGAGGAGGGAGGGCCGGGAGGAGGGCAGGCTCACCGGGGAGGAGGGCAGGGTCACGGGGGAGGAGGGCCGGGAGGGGGGCAGGTTCACCGGGGAGGAGGGCCGGGAGGAGGGCAGGGTCACCGGGAGGAGGGCCGGGAGGAGGGCAGGGTCACCGGGGAGGAGGGAGGGCCGGTGGAGGGCAGGGTCACCGGGGAGGAGGGCCGGGAGGAGGGCAGGGTCACCAGGAGGAGGGAGGGCGGGGAGCAGGGTCACCGGGAGGAGGGCCGGGAGGAGGGCAGGGTCACCGGGAGGAGGGCCGGGAGGAGGTCAGGGTCACCGGGAGGAGGGCAGGCTCACCGGGAGGAGGGCAAGGAGGAGGGCAGGGTCACCGGGGAGCAGCCTCACAGGGCGTCGCAAAGCCGGCCTCACTAATGGGAACAAGCAGGCGAGCGCCGCGGGATGCAAAGGGACGGCTCGGCTGGAGGACAGGCCCTCGGGGCTCCCGCAGGGCAGCTGTCACCTCGGCTCCTCACGGGAGGAGCAGCCTGTCAGCAGGTCCCCCGGGAGTCTCCCCGCCGGCTGCCGGCTCCCGGCAGGGCCTTTCCCACGCGAGACATTGAGCTCCCGGAGGAGGCTCCGCAGTCTTGGTCAATGAGCAGGAAGGTGCGTCCTCCACGTCTCCTGGCCCCGCCGCCCGGCCGCCCGGCCGCCCAGCCGCCCGGCCGCCTGGCCCCCGGCCACCGGGAGGGCTGCTGCCAGGAAGCCCCTGTCCCGCCCTCAGGGTGGCACCTGCCGCACCCCTTCCCAGGAGAGCCAGCAGCTGGTGCCGTTCGGGGTCCCCCATTGCCAGGGCCCGGGCAGGGCGGTGTGAGGCCTTCCTAGGGGCGGGGTCGCGCTCGATAGCGCCCCCTGCCGAGTCCTGCGTGCCCCCGACAGCGACCCCTCAGGGCCCCCTGACAGAGCGGCTTCCCGGTCCCCCACCCCAGACCCGCAGCAGGGCAGGCTGGTGTCGGGAGGGTGTCTCCTGTCGGGCGGGAGCTGGTGGGCTGACGGGGCCGGGGCAAGAGAAGAGGGGCCTGTCCCCCAAAGACGGCCGAGTCCGAACTCCAGGCCCATTGACGGGGCCTCATGGAAACAGGGCTTTGCAGGCGGCCAGGTTCGGTGAGGCTGTCCCCCCTTGTGCCCATGTGCCCGGGGCCCTTCCCATGTGCCCGGGGCCCTTCCCCAGGGGGCGGGCATGACTCAAAGGGAGGGAGAGTGGGGGGGGGGAGCAGAGGCGGGTGGTGTGTCTGCAGGCCCGGACCAGGGTGCCAGCCACCCCGACGGCAGAGCGCGGCCTGGGGCAGGGCGGGCCCTCCCTCACCACCCGAGGAGCCCCTGCCCACCCCAGCTTCGGAGTTGGCAGCAGTGAGGCCTGGGCCCCTCGGCAGACGGACACCCCAGTGACCACGGGAGGCTGTGTGATGCTCAGACTCCGCTCCAGGACAGAGTGATGCTCACCAGGGACAGACCCGCCCAGTGCCGCCCGGTGATGTGAGAACAGGGCTCAGCCTGGGAAAGGAAGAGGGCGGGTCCCAGCGCTGCGCGGCAGGGGTGCGGCCGGGAGCCCGCGGGCCGCTTCCTGCAGGGCTGTGGGTGCCCTGGTGCTGTGCACACAGCCGGGAGCTGCCCCCTCACTCCCCCCCCCGCCCCCACACACACCCAGGCGCGGGCCTCCTGCAGGAAGAGGAAGCCGGGAGCCGAGATCACGGGCCTGTGCACGGCCCTCACTCCTGCGGGTCCACATCCCCTGTTAGCGCCCCCTCCTCCCCGCCCCCACCCAGGGCCCCAGGGGCTGGCACGGCCTCGCCTCCTGCTGCAGTGACGCAGGCGCTGAGCATGGGCGGCTCTAAGGAACTGTGAACACCTGGCCGGTCCAGGCGGGAGTCCGGGGTCTGGGCGGCCGGAGCACCAGGAGGGCTGCCTCCCGGACACTGAGGGCAGAGACCACCGAGAACAGCACCCGCCGCGTCTCCGGAGCGGAGTCAGGCTGAGGAGAGGCCTGTCTCAGACGGTGCCCTCAGCCCTCACAGGGACAGCGGACACGGGCGCCCTGGGGCTCCCCCCACGGTGATGTCACCTCCTGAAGTCCCCCGGGCTCTCGGACAGGATGCTCTCGCCCGGCTTCGGCTGATGGCTTAGGGGCCCCTCCTAGGAGCACTGCCGGCCCCGGCACAGCCCGGCCCACACCGCAGTGCGGGCTCCCGCGGGGCTGCGCTCCCGCAGGCGAGGGCCACGGGGCAGGGGGCAGAGAGCTGCGGGCCGGAGGCTCTATGACCTGATCTACATCACGCCCTTGAGGACGCAAAGCCTGACACCAGACCAAAGGGAAACACCCAGAGGGCAGCTGGCACTCTGGGCAGGCGCAGGGCGGCCCCACTGCCTGCCTCCCTCCCTCTCTCCTTTCCTTCCTTCCTTCCTTCCTTCCTTCCTTCCTTCCTTCCTTCCTTCCTTCCTTCCTCCCTTCCTTCCTCTCTTCCTTCCTCCTTCCCCCCTCCCTTCCCCCTCCCTCCCTCCCTCTTCCCTTCCCCCTCCCTCCCTTTCTCCTTCCTTCCTTCCTTTCTTCCTTCCTCCCTCCCTCTCTTCCTTCCTCCTTCCCCCCTCCCTTCCCCCTCCCTCCCTCCCTCTTCCCTTCCCCCTCCCTCCCTTTCTCCTTCCCCTCCTTCCTTCCTTCCTTCCTTCCTTCCTTCCTTCCTTCCTTCCTTCCTTCCTTCCTCCCTCCCTCTCTTCCTTCCTCCTTTCCCCCCTCCCTTTCTCCCCCCTCCCCCCTCTCCCCTCCCTCCTCCCCTTCTCTCATTAAGACGCCCTAAAGGTCTTCCATAAATTAACAGCCAGGGGCTGCCTCCCATCGCCATAGCAACAGGCTCTTTTCCCAGTGGCTCCCAGGCGTTGCCACCTAAGCTGTACTCGGGCTGGCGGCTCGGGCCTGTTCACCCTCAGACGCACCCTCTGCGCGGGGCCATGGGCGGAGCGGCGCTGTCTGCCTGGAAACAAAGGCACAGCGAGCCGAGGGCCACGGCGGGTGCCGGCTCCGCACCTGTGCTGGCGGGAACGGGTTTTCGTGCGAAGCCTTGGCCGGGTGACATGCATTAAAGCCGCACTTCCTTCCGTTTGTCACAGAGTCAGCCCCGCAGCAGAGACACGGTCTAATCAATCGCAGGAGGATGAACCGGCCCAGTGCCGGCGCGCATGGAGACGAGGCTCACGAGGCGGGAGGTGGGGAGGGAGGCCGGGAGGGAGGCTGGGGGAGGCCGCGGCCACGCTGGACTAATTCTATTTGTAACGGTAAAACCGACAAACCCATCTGGGTAGGCCCCTTCAAGCTCGATTTATTTTCCCCCTCAAATCAGTTTTATAAAAAAAATATATATATATATTATTGACTTTTTACAGAGAGGAAGGGAGAGAGAGAGTTAGAAACATCAATGAGAGAGAAACATCGATCAGCTGCCTCCTGCACACCCCCCACTTAGGATGTGCCCGCAATCAAGGTACATGCCCTTGACCGGAATCGAACCTGAGACCCTTCAGTCCGCAGGCCGATGCTGTATTAGAAATGTTGAAGCTAAATTGTGAAGAGCGGCTACAGCGTTCGGACAGGTTCAAGCCTCGGACTGACGAGAGGGCATGGTCCTCTCGTGGCAAAGCCCTCCAGCACAATCACAGCCAAAGGCTGAGGCTGTCAGCTTGACCCTATGGTCTGAACCTGTGGTCCCAGGTGCCTGAGCGATGAGGGCTGTGGAGGTGCAGCAAGAGCTGCCAAACAGAGCTTGATGGAGTTCACAGGTGCATGGAATTGAGTAGCTTGGAAACCCGTGAGAACGTTGTAAACATCTTGACCACGCCCTGCTTTGCCTGGTGGAATCTGGCTATAAAATAAAGACTCGGCTTGCAGGCCCTGGCGCTGTCTCTCCATCAGAGAGGGCAATGTCCCACCTGGCCCCAGCTGTATTCTCTTGTCTGTCTTCTTTAATCCTTCACCCCAGCCCACCCCGCCCCAGTTTCACCACTGGCCATGCTGGACGCGGGTCACTAAACAGCTTGGCTTGCTGCTCACTTCCTAGCCCTCACTCTTGACTTCTGCCTTCCAGACTCCTGTGGAGCTGTTAATAGAAATGGGAAGTGGTGCTCCCTGACCCCGACTGCGGCTCCTGACGTGCAGATCGGGCACTTGCTCCCGTGGAAAACCCCTCAGTGACCTCTGGCTCCTCTCCGCCTCCGGTCTCCATGGAGAAGTGGGAGAGCCCTCGGGGGCCAGAGACCGCCGCTGCCGCTGGCCTCTGAGAAGCCTGCTTGGGACGTGGGTGTGCGGCCACTCACCCTTTGGAGTAGGGGTGTCGAACTCAATCAGAGAAGGGGCCAAAATCTAAAATCCAGCCTAAATCGCGGGCCGAATGGTTTACTGAACAGTCATAAACTGTCATTGTGATGGAAACGCAGCGGAGTGCAGTGATGACAGCGCGGTGCGGGCCACATTGCAAGGCCTGGCGGGACGGATTTGGCCCGCGGGCCTTGTGTTTGACACATGTGCTTTGGAGGAAGCAGTGGGCGTGTCTCAGAGGGAAGGCCACAGCGGGAGGGCCTGAGAAAGGGCTTCTTTTCTCCGGAGAGAACAGCACAGTGTGCACTCCTGTTCCCGACCTTCCTGCCCAGAGCACCCCGAGGCCAGGCCGCACAGCCGCCCTGTGGTCCTGAGGGGAAGGCCCAGAGGTCGGCCACCATGGGGTTCTGACGTTGTAGGCAAACTGTGGCTCAAGAGCCACATGCGGCTCTTGGGCCCCTTGAGTGTGGCTCTTCCACAAAACACCACGGCCTGGGCGAGTCTGTGTTGAAGAAGTGGCGTTAGAAGAAGTTTAAGTTTAAAACATTTGGCTCTCCGAAGGAATGTCCATCGCTGTGCTGTTGGTACTGGGCTCTGTGGGCGGAGGGTCTGCTGCCCAGGGTCCCGGTGGCTGCACATTGGAAACCCAGCGCCGTGGCTCCCGGCGGCACTGGAGCTGGCTATCCGCGGCCCGGTGTGATTTCTGCCCCGCAGATTAATTAACTCAAACATTTTGATTTTCCCTTTAGAACTAGGCCATAATTCAGTTGCTTTAATTTAGTCTCACACTCTCTCCGGCCAAGGCGAGGAGGTGCTCTGTGGACGTCGTCCCGGCCTGGATTCCGGGGAACCGATCGCACCCGGAAGACATCACCGGTGTGAGACCGGCAGAGGCCGGTGGTCCGTGGCCCCTGGCTCTGGGTCCCGGCTCTGCCCGGTAGCTTGGGGGCGCCGGGCAGATGTCTGAGTCTCTCGCTCCTCGTGTGGCCTGTCTGCAGCGTGGGGATGTAGATTGTGTCCAGGCGTGGCCTTGCTCCTCTGGGGAAGGCTCTGAGAGCAGAGCCTGCTTCACACACATGAACAGGCGTGTGGCCTGGCCAGGCAGCTGGGGGGTCAGAGCATCGTCCCAGTACACGAGCTGCGAGCATGTTCCCCAGTCAAGAAGCAACCAATAAATGCCTAAGTGGAACAAATGAATGTGCTTTTCCCCTCTCTCCTTTTCTCGCTCTCTTTAAGATCAATAACAATAATATTACCTAATAATAGAGAAACATGTAAATTGACCGTATCTCTGCTAAGCCACCCCTTGGCGGAGAGGGGCCCCTCGCTGGAGGGAGGACCCTCATGCTGATGCGGGTCCCGCCCAGAGCAGCACAGCCCCGGCCGGCCGGGCTGGAGGGCAGGCGCATGAGGGCTTTCCGCGCTGGGCCTGAGGGACAGGAAGTCGCTGGGCCGGACCGCAGGCGAGGGGGTGGCCGGCAGCGCGGGGGTGTGGTCAGCCTCAGCCTGGCCGTGCCGGGAGGACCCGGCCTTCCCACGGTGACGGAGGGCCGGCCGGCCGCCCGCGATGGGGGGCTCTGAGGCCTGGACCATGGACACAGCCACGTCCCGGCTCCGATGCCACGGTTCCCGCGTGTGAGCGCCTCACTTCCGCTAAAGCACTTCCTCTCCCGGGGAAGGGGACCATCTCTGCTCCTGGTCACCTGGGAGCCAGGCAGGCGGGGCAGGGAGGGCCCCTGGTGGGTCTGGGGCAGTGCCCTCAGCAGGGCCCGCAGTGACTGCTGAGACGAAGGAGAGGATCAGGCACCCTGAGTCGGCCCGGCCCCAGCCACGCAGCCGCGGCTCACCGGGCCCCGGCCAGCAGAGGGCGCTGGCGCCTGCCTGGGGGCCCTCCCGGGAAAGCGAAGTCCTCCACAGACAGTGTCCCGGGGGAGACTGACCAGAGAGCGGACGGTGGCCCAGGAGGGGACGGGGGCCAGTGGGGAGCAGAGACCACAGTTCCACGGAGGCACCGCGTGGCCGAGAGGCACCCACGCCCCCCGGCCGCCCCCCAGCCGCCCGCCTGTGCTCCCCCTCCCTCCCACGTGGCATGGGCAGCCTGTGTGACAGCAGGACGCTGGCAAGGCCGGAGCGACAAGGCGTTTCTCCCATGCTCTCGGGGTCCCTAGCCGGGAGGGCCCCTCTGTGTGGGCTGAGAGCACCCACAGTCTGTGAACAGCCTGCGTGGGAGCAGCGAGGCCGCCAGCCGACCGCCTGACAGGGAGTGGTCTGAGGAGCCAGCCCGGCGCCGGTCCAGCCTTCAGATGGCACAGCCCGGTGATGTCCGGACAGCAGCAACCTCAGGAGAGACCCCGAGCCCGGAGCCCCCGCTCGGCCACGCCCAAGTCCCCGGCCCACAGACACGGGGCAATGCAGCTTCATTGTTACTTAAAGCCACAAAGCTGGGGGTCAGTTTGCTCACACGGCAACCAGAGGAGGTTGGTGAAGAGCAGGGAGGGCGGCTGAGAGGCGGCTCTGACTTGGGTAGTGAGTCTCTGCCACGGGTGCCACGTCTGTAAATCGGGGCAGTGCTGGGTGCCGGCTGACAGGGTGCTGTGGGCCCCACAGGCCTCGCGGTGTTGGTGTGAGCTGGTGTGATCCCCACCGGTGCGGGCAGCAGCGATGAGCCAGCGGGAAGGCACCGGGGCTGCTGGGTGGCAACGGGCTCAGGGTCAGGGGCTCCGGCATCTTCAGAGACGGCGAGGGGAGAGACGGGGAGGGGAGAGACAGGGAGGGGAGAGACGGGGAGGGGAGAGACAGGGAGGGGAGAGATGGAGAGGGGAGAGACAGGGAGGGGAGAGATGGAGAGGGGAGAAACGGGGAGGGGAGAGATGGAGAGGGGAGAGACGGGGAGGGGAGAGACGGGGAGGGGAGAGACAGGGAGGGGAGAGACCGGGATGGGAGAGACGGGGAGGGGAGAGACGGGGAGGGGAGAGCGTGGGGAGAGATGTCCCTCGGCTCCCACTCCTTTCACATGTAAACGGTCTTCCTATCGCCCGCTCCAGGTCTTTGTAGATTCTGGGGACAAGTTCTCCGTCAGATGTAATTGGCAAATCTTTCCTCCCGGATCCGGCAGCCTTCATTTTCCTAATGGCGTCCTTTGAAGTGCGGATGTTAATTTTAATGATGCCAATTTATCAACAGGCCGATGCTTTTAATGTCATGTCCAAAACTCTGTCTACCCCAGAGTCTTCAAGGTTTCTGTCCTAGAAGTTTCATAATTACAGTTCTTATATTTAGTCTGTGGTCCAGTTTTGAGTGAGTTTTTATACATTGCAGAGATAGGCCTGAGCTCGTGCATGTGAATATGAGTGTGTGTGTGTGTTTATGAGGGTGTGTGAGTGTGTGTGTGTATGTGAGTGTGAGTGTGTGTGTGTGTGTGTGAATGTGTAAGTGTGTGTATGAATGAGTGTGTGTATGTGAGTGTGTGTGTGTGTATGTGTGTGAATGTGTAAGTGTGTGTATGAATGAGTGTGTGTATGTGAGTGTGTGTGTGTGTGTGTGAATGTGTGTGTGTGTATGAATGAGTGTGTGTATGTGAGTGTGAGTGTGTGTGTATGTGTATGTGTGTGAATGTGTGTGTGTGTTTATGAGGGTGTGTGAGTGTGTGTGTGTATGTGAGTGTGAGTGTGTGTGTGTGTGTATGTGTGTGAATGTGTGTGTGTGTTTATGAGGGTGTGTGAGTGTGTGTGTGTATGTGAGTGTGTGTGTGTGTGTATGTGTGTGAATGTGTAAGTGTGTGTATGAATGAGTGTGTGTATGTGAGTGTGAGTGTGTGAGTGTGTGGTGTGTGGTGTGGGTGTGAGGGTGTGAGTGTGAGTGTGTGAGTGTGTGGTGTATGTGATGTGAGTGTGAGTGTAATGATGTGTATGTGAATGAGTGTGTGTATGTGAGTGTGAGTGTGTGAGAGTGTGTATGTGTATAAGTGTGAGTGTGTGTGTATATGTGTGTGCGTATGTATGTGTATGTGTATATGTGTGAATGTGAGTGTGTGTGTGAGTGTGTGAATGTGTGTGTGTTTATGAGGGTGTGTGAGTGTGTATGTGAATGTGTGTATATGTGTGTGAATGTCAGTGTGTGTGTGTGAATGTGTGTGTGTGTTTATGAGGGTGAGTGTGTGTGTGAGAGTGTGTGTGTGTGTGTTTATGAGGGTGAGTGTGTGAGGGAGTGTGTGTGTGTGTGTATGTGTGTGTGCGTGTGTTTATGAGGGTGAGTGTGTGTGTGTGTGTGTGTGAATGTCAGTGTGCGTGTGAGAGTGTGTGTGAATGTGTGTGTGTGTGTTTATGAGGTTGAGTGTGAGGGTGAGTGTGTGAGTGTAGGTGTGTGTGAATGTGTGCGTGTGTTTATGAGAGTGTGTGTGTGTGTGTGAGTGTGTGTGTGTGTGAATGTGTGTGAGTGTGTTTATGAGGGTGAGTGTGTGTGTGTGTGTGTGTGTGTGTGAATGTGTGAATGTGTGTGTGAGTGTACAGATACCCATTGTTGCACCCCTGCTGTGAAAAGCCTGCTGTCTGTCCTGTTGGGCTGTCTGTCGTGCACGGCCGGTGGGTCACAGGTGAGCGTGCCCCGGCGTGTCCGCGGGCTCCACGGTGGACGCCTGGTCCGCACTCCGGGCCCACGTCCCGATGCTGAGCATCACGGCGTGCAAAGCGAGTGGGATACGGCTCCGTTTTTCCTTTACAAAACTGTTTGGCCACGGGGGGTGTTCTGCGTCCCATTTGTACTTTAGGGCCAGCTTGTCAGCTTCTTAAACAACCCGCTGGGCTTTTAATAGGCCTTAGATTGGACCTATAGATCAATTGGGGAAACTGACAGCTTAACAATACTAAACCTTTTGATCCACAAATATGAAATATCTCTATTTATTTACATCCCTTTAGTGCCCGGGGGAGGGGAGACACCTGGACCCCACCCACCTGAGCCCCCTCCACTCCCACAGGGCGGCCCTCCTGTTCACTGATCGGGGCAGCTGATAGCTGGGTCAGGGTGAGGAGGGGGTAGGGGTGTAACCAGGTCAGGATGAGGGGCTGTAATTGGGTCAGGGTGAGGGGTGTAGCCGGGTCAGGGTGAGGGGTGTAACCGGGTCGGGGTGAGGGGTGTAGCAGGGTCAGGGGGAGGGAAGGGGGCTGTAGCCGGGTCAGGGGGAGAGGTGTTACGGGGTCCGGGTGAGGGGTGTAGTGGGTCAGGGTGAGGGGGCCATAACGGGGTCCGGGTTAGGGGGCTGTAACCGGGTCAGGGGGAGGGAAGGGGGCTGTAGCTGGGCAGGGGGAGAGGTGTTACGGGGTCAGGGTGAGGGATGTAGCCGGGTCAGGGTGAGGGCTGTAACGGGGTCAGGGGGAGGGAAGGGGGCTGTAAGCAGGTCAGGGGGAGGGAAGGGGCTGTAACGGGGTCAGGGGGAGGGAAGGGGGCTGTAACGGGGTCAGGGGGAGGGAAGGGGGCTGTAAGCAGGTCAGGGGAGGGAAGGGGCTGTAACGGGGTCAGGGGGAGGGAAGGGGCTGTAACGGGGTCAGGGGATGGGGAGGGGCTGTAACGGGGTCAGGGGGAGGGAAGGGGGCTGTAAGCAGGTCAGGGGGGGGGAGGGGCAGTAACGGGGTCAGGGGGAGGGAAGGGGGCTGTAAGCAGGTCAGGGGGTGGGGAGGGGCTGTAACGGGTTCGGGGCGAGGGGCTGCAGCCGGCAGGGGCTGGGGAAGCCGCTCAGAGCAGCAGCAGGATTAGGAGCTCCATGGATCCGCTCCCCGAGCTGCCTGGGGCGTCAATAAGCCCCGGGGAGTGCCGGGGGCGGCAGAAAGTTCCGGAGGCTCCCGGAGGCCTCCCTGCTTCCTCCTCTGTGTCACGTGTCCTCCTGACAGGGAGCACAGTGCCACCTGCCCTCCCGGCCCAGCCGAACCCACCATCACCCCTGGCACACAGCCCACTCCCGGGGTCCGTGAGCGAAGCCCAGGCCGTGGGGGCCTGCCTCAGCCTCTGCCCCTCTCGGCTCACTCGCTCCGGCTCTCGTGAGAAACCTCGGGCAGCCCAGCGCCTAGCTCAGGCTGGAGTGTCAACCGATGAGCCAGGAGGTCAGGGTTCGATTCCCGGTCAGGGCACAGGCCCGGGGTGCAGGCCGATCCCCAGTGTGGGGCGTGCAGGAGGCCGCTGGTCCAAGATTCTCTCATCACTGATGTTTCTCTTTCTCCTTCCATTCCTGTCTCTGAAAATCAATAAAAATATTTTTAGAAAAAAGTATTTAAAATTGCAGCAGTGTGCTTCCCTTTCCAAAAAAAAAAAAAAAAAAAGAAAGAAAGAAAGAAAAGAAAGAAAAAGGAGAGAAACCTCAGGAATTCGCTGGAACCCTGGGCTGTCCCTGGAGGACCAGGCCACGGGCGCCCTCTGCCCTGCCCTCTGCCCGGAGGAGTCCTGGTCAGATTTTTTAAACTCAAACTTCTAGCGCCACTTCAACACAGACTGGCCCAGGCTGTGGTGTTTTGTGGAAGAGCCACGCTCAAGGAGCCAGAGAGCCGCCTGTGGCTCGAGAGCCGCTGTTTGCCGACCACGGTGCTGAGGGGTGAGAAGGCCGAGCCCAGGGCCCTGGGGTCAGGCAGGACCATTAAAAACCACAACACCACCTCTCAGCGAAGGGCGGGCCCGGGCACAGCGGGCCCGGGCGTCACCAACCCGCTGATCGTTAGCTCGACCTTGGGGGTCACCCGGCAACAGCCCCCTTATCCCCGGGGACCCGTCAGACCCCCAGGGGAAGTCAGACCACGCTGTGGACAGCGATGGCTCTGACCCAGGCCGGGGCCACGGTAATGCCCGCACCAGGCCAGGAGGAGGCGGACGGGGGCTCCCGTCTTCTCTCCGCCTCTCCTGTCGCCGCCTCGCTGGCTGGCGCTTTGGGGCCATAACCCAGGGACAAGCTCAGCGGTGCCCAGCCATCCGCCTGCAGCCTGCGGCCGCTCAGCGCCTGCCCGAGGCGGGGAGTGAGGGCGCGGGCGCCGGGCCGAGGGCGGGCAGAGCTGGGCGGCTCAGAGTTCAACACACGACTCCGCACAGCCCGAGGTGGAAGACTATGGATCGCTTCTTTCCGGAATTTTCCATTCCGTGTTCTCGGGCCCCGGGTAATGCAGCCACGGCTAAGGGCATCCGCTGCCATCTTGCTTTGCTGGCTGGGACAGGGCGGGAAGCAGAAACCTCAGAGGCCATTCTGCAGATGGGTGTGCCTTTAAAAAAAGCACATGTTTAAAAACATAAAAATATAAATACATGTTTTGTTGATTTCAGAGAGGAAGGGAAGGAGAAACATCAATGATGGGTGGAATCATTGATTGCCCGCCCCCTGCATGCCCCCAACGTGGGGATGGAGCCCACAACCTGGGCCTGTGCCCTGACCAGGAATTGAACCCGTGACCTCCTGGTTCATAGGTCATTGCTCAACCACGGAGCCATGCCGGCCAGGCTAGATGGATGTGAATTCGAAAATGCAATCCAGATGTTTGAGGTGAGAGCCCTGGAGAGGTCAACCCGGTTCCCTCCCTCTCTCCCTCCCTCCCTCCCCACCTCCCTCCCTCCCTCCTGTCTGTCCGTCCTCCCTCCCTCCCTCCCTCCTGTCTGTCCGTCCTCCCTCCCTCCCTCCCTCCTGTCTGTCCATCCTCCCTCCCTCCCTCCCTCCTGTCTGTCCGTCCTCCCTCCCTCCCTCCCTCCTGTGTGTCCGCCCTCCCTCCCTCCCTCCCTCCCTCCTGTCTGTCCGTCCTCCCCCCCCCCTCCCTCCCTCCTGTCTGTCCGTCCTCCCTCCCTCCCTCCCTCCTGTGTGTCCGCCCTCCCTCCCTCCCTCCCTCCCTCCTGTCTGTCCGTCCTCCCTCCCCCCCCTCCCTCCCTCCTGTCTGTCCGTCCTCCCTCCCTCCCTCCCTCCTGTCTGTCCGTCCTCCCTCCCTCCCTCCCTCCTGTGTGTCCGCCCTCCCTCCCTCCCTCCCTCCCTCCTGTCTGTCCGTCCTCCCTCCCCCCCTCCCTCCCTCCTGTCTGTCCGTCCTCCCTCCCCCCCTCCCTCCCTCCTGTCTGTCCGTCCTCCCCTCCCTCCCTCCCTCCTGTGTGTCCGCCCTCCCTCCCTCCCTCCCTCCCTCCTGTCTGTCCGCCCTCCCTCCCTCCCTCCCTCCTGTGTGTCCGCCCTCCCTCCCTCCCTCCCTCCCTCCTGTCTGTCCGTCCTCCCTCCCTCCCTCCTGTCTGTCGGTCCTCCCCCCCCCCTCCTGTCTGTCCGTCCTCCCTCCCCCCCCTCCCTCCTGTGTGTCCGTCCTCCCTCCCTCCCTCCTGTCTGTCTGTCCTCCCTCCCCCCCTCCCTCCTGTCTGTCGGTCCTCCCTCCCTCCCTCCCTCCTGTCTGTCCGTCCTCCCTCCCCCCCGCCCGCCCCCAGCCGTGGGCACACAGGCAGGCTCCGGGGATGGCCCTCGGTGCGGGCACCTGGCTGTGGCCACAGACACGGCATGAGCACAGTGCGGGTCTGCGTCCTCTGGCCTCTAATCAGACGCGGTCCCTCTGCTCATGACCCGCAGGCCTCTCCCCTCCTGTCCGGCCTCCGCCGTCCCCGCGGTTCCATCGACTCGCCAGCCCGGCTCCGGGCCCTGCCGCCCGCCGATGAGAGGTTCCCCCGGGGGCGTCCACGGTGGCACAGGTAAGAGGGTGATGACTTAATTACAAGCTCAGTGGAGAGGGCCATCGCGATGGAGCCGGCACTGCTGTCCCCCTGGGCCCCTGGTTCCTGCGGCCGGGGAGGCTGTGGCCGGGCCGTCTCCGCCCGGAGCCCGGAGGGCTGTGTCCGCAGGCCGCCACCCCGTCCACAGCCCCCTCCCCTCCCCAGGCGGGGGCAGGCACCGGGAAGGGAGCCCCGGAGGGCTGTGTCCGCAGGCCGCCACCCCGTCCACCGGCCCCCAGGGGGGGGGGGCAGGCACCGGGAAGGGAGCCCCGGAGGGCTGTGTCCGCGGGCCGCCACCCTGTCCACCGGCCCCCGGGGGGGGCAGGCACCGGGAAGGGAGCGCCCACCCCGGGGCCGGAGCGCCCAGTGGGGGGGAAGCCGAGGTCCCTTCGGAGGATGTAGGGGACCCGCCCGGGTGCTCAGCCCGGCCTCCCGCTCCTGCTGCAGGGACGGACTTCGACGCTCAGGTCAGGTCGGTTTGCTGAGGAGCCGAGGGCCGGGGGGGTGGGGGGGGAATTTAAACCTCCGGGGGGTCTGGGTGCTTCTGCTTACAAAGAGCCCGCCCAGCCCGTCACAGAGTCTTCTCCGCACAGCCTTGCCCTGTGTGCCTGCCCCATTCCCATAACCACTCCCCTACCCCCCCCAGCTCCCACCGCCCCAGGTCCCCCCACCCCGGCCCCCACTGCCCCGGCCCCCACTGCCCCGGCCCCCACCGCCCCGGCCCCCACTGCCCCGGCCCCCACCGCCCCAGGTCCCCCCACCCCGGCCTCCACTGCCCCGGCCCCCACCGCCCCGGCCTCCACCGCCCCGGCCCCCACCGCCCCAGGTCCCCCCACCCCGGCCTCCACTGCCCCGGCCCCCACCGCCCCGGCCCCCACCGCCCCGGCCCCCACCGCCCCAGGTCCCCCCACCCCAACCTCCACCGCCCCGGCTCCCACCGCCCCGGCCCCCACCGCCCGCCTTCTCCACGGGTTCTCTGCTCCTCTCTGCCTCCTCGCACATCCCCGGCCCCGAACGGCCTTGTGCTCAGACCGCAGGAGGCAGCGTGGCCTGGAAAGCCAGCCAACGGTGTCCCGCCCCGCGCCCCCGCCCCCCGCCGGCCGGCAGGGCGCCGTGCTGTGAGAGCCCAGCCGCTTCGAACTGGCTCTGGAAGCAGAGCCCCCGGTGCCCGCTGCTGGCACGGACTGGCCCGGGGCCGGGGGCGCTCCTGGCCCCCTGGGGAGACCCCCCAGAGAGGGGCTCCTGTCCCATCGGGGAGACCCCCCCAGAGAGGGCTCCTGGCCCCCTGGGAGACCCCCCCAGAGAGGGGCTCCTGTCCCCCTGGGAGACCCCCCCAGAGAGGGGCTCCTGTCCCCCTGGGGAGACCCCCCCAGAGAGGGGCTCCTGTCCCATCGGGGAGACCCCCCCAGAGAGGAGCTCCTGTCCCATCGGGGAGACCCCCGCAGAGAGGGGCTCCCGGCCCCCTGGGGAGACCCCCCCAGAGAGGGGCTCCTGGCCCCCTGGGGAGACCCCCCCAGAGAGGGGCTCCTGGCCCCCGTGCCAAGCTGAAGGCCCCGGGTCCGAATCACACGCCCCAGGAGGCGAGGCCGGCACAGCCCCACGCGCAGGAGGCGCTGGGGAGAGCGAGCGGATGTGGGACACGCTCTCGCACGGCTCCGTCCTCCTGTGACCGCACCCTCACCCAGCGCCACCCTCACTGCCCTCCTCTGAGCCTCACTCTGGGCCTCTCCCTCCTCCCCTGGCCGAGGCCCCCACAGCGAGGGGCAGCGCTGCCCGCTCCCCCGCCTCTCCAGCTCCCCCACAGGGACCTCAGGGACGTGTGGGCCGGGCCCCGCCCGCCCCTGCGCGGCCCGAGGGCGCTGTGCCTGGAGCAGACTCCCTCCTTCTGGCACCTCCATGGCAGCGAGCCTCCGGCTGGTGCATGTCCAGTCTGAGCCCCACGTGGCAGTCACCCTCTCACTGAGCTGCCAGCTATGCAGCAGGCGCCCTGCCTGGGCGGTTCCCGCAGCCCCCCGGGTCCCGGAGGCGCCCCTCACCGGAGCGGGCAGTGCCAGGCGTGGGGCATGGAGACGGCCAAGAGGCGCGCCCGCTCTGCCCAGCGCGGCCGCACGCCGGGGTGGACGTCCCGCCCGCTGCCAGCCTCAGACGCCTGCCATATGCCCGCCATCTCCGAGACGAGGACGCCAGACGTGGGCGCGGGCGCGGGCACGGGCGGGCTGTGATGGCCGCCCACATGCAGCGCGCCCAGGAGGCCCGGGGCCCCAGCAGGCACACACGCGAGGTGTCATCGCCGCAGACACACAGCACATGTCCCGCCGCTGACAGCTGCCAAATTAACTGCAGACAGAGCGCTCCTCACCGGGAACAGCCTGCGCCGGCTCCCTCCTCCTCCTCCCTCCCCCCCCTCCTCCCTCCCCCCCCTCCCCCTCCCTCCTCCCTCCCTCCTCCCTCCCCTCCCCCTCCTCCCTCCCCTCCCCCTCCTCCCTCCTCCCTCCTCCCTCCTCCTCCCCCTCCTCCTCCCCCCTCCCCCTCCCTCCTCCCTCCCTCCTCCCTCCCTCCTCCTCCCTCCTCCCTCCTCCCTCCTCCTCCCCCTCCTCCCCCCTCCCATCCCTCCTCCCTCCCTCCTCCTCCCCCCTCTTCCTCCCCCCTCCCCCTCCTCCTCCCCCTCCTCCCTCCTCCCTCCTCCCTCCTCCTCCCCCTCCCCCTCCCCCCTCCCCCTCCCCCTCCCCCCTCCTCCCTCCCCCCCCCTCCCTCCTCTGGCGGCAGAGGCCAGCCCCCGGCTCGGTGTGCTCAGGGGGGGGCATTAAACGCACACGGAGGAGCAGCAGCTGCATCCACTCAGGTCCCTCTGACTGTCTTCGCGTCACCTGTGGGCCCGGCCCCTGGGTGCCGTCAGCCGTGGGCCTGGCCCCTGGGTGCCGTCAGCCGTGGGCCTGGCCCCTGGGTGCCGTCAGCCGTGGGCCTGGCCCCTGGGTGCCGTCAGCTGTGGGCCCGGCCCCTGGGTGCCGTCAGCTGTGGGCCTGGCCCCTGGGTGCCGTCAGCCATGGGCCTGGCCCCTGGGTGCTGTCAGCTGTGGGCCTGGCCCCTGGGTGCTGTCAGCTGTGGGCCATGGGTGCTGTCAGCTGTGGGCCATGGGTGCTGTCAGCTGTGGGCCTGGCCCCTGGGTGCTGTCAGCTGTGGGCCATGGGTGCTGTCAGCTGTGGGCCATGGGTGCTGTCAGCTGTGGGCCTGGCCCCTGAGTGCCATCAGCCGTGGCCCTGGGTGCCATGGGTGCTGTCAGCTGTGGGCCCTGGGTGCCATGGGTGCTGTCAGCTGTGGGCCATGGGTGCCATGGGTGCTGTCAGCTGTGGGCCATGGGTGCCATGGGTGCTGTCAGCTGTGGGCCATGGGTGCCATGGGTGCTGTCAGCTGTGGGCCTGGCCCCTGGGTGCCATCAGCTGTGGGCCATGGGTGCCATGGGTGCTGTCAGCTGTGGGCCTGGCCTCCGGGTGCCGTCAGCCGTGGGCGCTGGGTGCCGTGGTGCCTCCATGCGCGATGCTCGGCGGTGGGAGGAAGGAGGGCCCGTCGCTCACGGTCAGTCTGGGCAGCCCCGCCGCCGCTGGGAGAACAGCTGGAGCCTCAGGTCCGGCCTGCGTGTCCCACACGCCCAGCGGCTCCCCGCCGAGCCCTCGCTGCCCGTGGTGGCCGGCCCTGAGCCCCTGCCAGCCCAGGGCACAGGCCAGCCTGCACTCGGACACCCGGCGTGTTTCCCAGGCGGCCATCCCCCTCGCCCCCTGCCCCGGGGAGGGGCCGGCACAGAGGGTCCCTCCCCTCTCCGCTGCGTCCCAGCTGCAAGCAGCCCCCCAATTCCACCCCTCACCCCCCCAATCCCCCCCTCATCCCCCCAATTCACCCCCTCACCTCCCAATACACCCCCCTCATCCCCCCAATTCCACACCCTCACCCCCCCAAGACCTACCCCCTCATCCCCCCCAATTCCACCCCCTCACCCACCCCCAATACCTCCCCTCATCCCCCAATTCCACCCCCCTCACCCCCCAATTCCACCCCCTCACACCCCCCAATACCCCTCATCCCCCCCAATTCCACCCCCTCAATCCCCCAAATACCCCCCCTCATCCCCCCCAATTCCACCCCCTCACCCCCCCAATACCCCCCCTCATCCCCCCAATTCCACCCCCTCACACCCCAATACCTCCCCTCATCCCCCCAATTCCACCCCCTCACCCCCCAATACCTCCCCTCATCCCCACCCAATTCCACCCCCTCACCCCCCAATACCTCCCCTCATCCCCCCCAATTCCACCCCCTCACCCCTCAATACCCCCCTCATCCCCCCATTCCACCCCTCACCCCCCAATACCTTCCCTCATCCCCCCAATTCCACCCCTCACCCCCCAATACCCCCCCGCATCCCCCCAATTCCCCCCTCACCCCCTCAATACCCCCCTCATCCCCCCAATTCCCCCCCTCACCCCTCAGATACCCCCTCATCCCCCAATTCACCCCCCTCACCCCCCAATACCCCCCCTCATCCCCCAATTCCACCCCCTCACCCCCCCAATACCTCCCCTTATCCCCCCAATTCCCCCCCTCACCCCCCCATACCCCCCCTCATCCCCCCAATTCCCCCCCTCATCCCCCATACCCCCCCTCATCCCCCCCCGCCCCCCCGCCGGAGGTGAGGACAGGGCCCGGGCTGGCCATCCGTCACCGGCGCCGATGCCCGTGTTTATGGCCCAGCAGTCCTCGGCCTCTCTCCGCCGAGTCCGCTGTTAACACCCGGCCCCATATTTCCCCGTGACAAACGGGGTCACAGCACCGCGGAGGGCGGCTGGAATCACGAGGTGTGAGTGTGAGTGTGTGTGAGTGTGTGTGTGTGTGTGTGAGTGTGTGTGAGTGTGTGTGTGTGTGTGTGTGTGTGTGTGAGAGTGTGTGTGTGAGTGTGTGTGTGTGTGTGTGAGTGTGTATGAGTGTGTGTGTGTGAGTGTGTGAGTGTGTGAGTGTGTGTGAGTGTGCGTGAGTGTGTGTGTGTGTGTGAGTGTGTGTGTGTGAGTGTGTGTGAGTGTGTGAGTGTGTGTGAGTGTGTGTGTGTGTGAGTGTGTGTGTGTGTGTGTGAGTGTGTGTGTGTGTGTGTGTGAGTGTGTGTGAGTGTATGTGTGTGTGAGTGTGTGAGTGTGTGAGTGTGAGTGTGTGTGAGTGAGTGTGAGTGTGTGTGAGTGTGAGTGTGTGTGTGTGTGTGTGTGTGTGTGTGTGTGTATGTGTGTGTGTGGAACCACACACGCCCTCAGGGCGGCCGCCCTCCTCGTGCTGATGGGCCATCGAGGGGGGACGAGGACCAAGGCCGCCCCCACGCTCCCAGCCGCCCTCGACCGCCTGCTGCTGGCCATTCTGGGGGGGAGGGCCCTGCTGCCGGCCGGTCTGGGGGGGAGGGCCCTGCTGCTGGCCATTCTGGGGGGGAGGGCCCCTGCTGCCGGCTGGTCTGGGGGGGAGGGCCCTGCTGCTGGCCATTCTGGGGGGGAGGGCCCTGCTGCCGGCCGGTCTGGGGGGGGGGGCCCTGCTGCTGGCCGGTCTGGGGGGAGGGCCCTGCTGCCGGCCGGTCTGGGGGGGAGGGCCCTGCTGCCGGCCGGTCTGGGGGGGAGGGCCCTGCTGCCGGCCGGTCTGGGGGGGAGGGCCCTGCTGCCGGCCGGTCTGGGGGGGAGGGCCCTGCTGCCGGCCGGTCTGGGGGAGGGGGGAGGAAAGGGGGAGCCAGGTGTGCGGCTCGGCCGGGGCGCTGGGAGCTGCGGGAGGTGCTCCTGCCGATCTCGGCCGCGGAGCTGCGGGCCACGTGCCCGAGGGGGGGCCTGGGGGCCGCTTCCCAGCGTGGAGGCTGCTGTGAGTGACAGCGTTCCCAGAGCCGTGGTCGGCAAACTCGTCCATCCACAGAGCCGACCATCAACGGCACAACGATTGAAATCTCTTTGGAGAGCCACATTTTTTAAACTTAAACTTCTTCTGACGCCACTTCTTCAACACAGACTCGCCCAGGCCGAAACTGGTGTGGCTCAGTGGATAGGGCGTCGGCCTACAGACTGAAGGGTCCCGGGTTCAATTCCGGTCAAGGGCATGTACCTTGGTTGCAGGCACATCCCCAGTAGAGGGTGTGCAGGAGGATGATGTTTCTCTCTCATCGATGTTTCTAGCTCTCTATCCCTCTCCCTTACTCTCTGTAAAAAAATCAATACAATATATTTTTTTAAAAATAGACTCGCCCAGGCCGTGGTGTTTTGTGGAAGAGCCACACTCAAGGGGCCAAAGAGCCGCGGTTTGCCGATCACGGTTCTCGGTCAAGGTGGGGCCGGCGGCCGAGGAAGGGCTTCGGAATCCTTGGGCCCGGCCCTGCCGGCACCCGCGGGTGGGACTGGAGCTCCCACCAGCCTCGGGGCTTCCTTCCAGCACGGCCTTCGTACGGGGTGAAGGTAAGGAGCGACGTCACCCCGAATGGCCTGGTGGGGCCCAGGCAGAGCCAGGCGACGGCAGCCCCGCTCCGCAGGGTTCTGGGGGAGACCCCGGGGACCCGTGAGACATACACAGCCCCGAGCCACCGGCCACACGCACCTCACGCATCTCAGAAAGGCAGTGATGAACGTTGGCGAGGACGCGGAGGAAGGCGAGCCGTATGAGGATGTAAGTGGCTGCAGTTGTTAGGGAACAGAACGAGGCTCCTGAAAACACCGCCCGCCGGCCGCACGCCCGGCCTCCGCGTCGGCACGGCCCGGCAGGAGGGACTCGGCGTCCGGAGAGGGAGCCGCAGCCGGCTCAGCGCAGCGGTGCTCTCCACAGCGGCAGGGGGCGGCCTGCGGCCCTCAGTGCGTGAGGGAAAGGTAACACACACACACTAGGCACATGCACACACAGGCACATGCAGACACACATGCATGCACACATGCACACACATTCACGCATGCACACACACTCACACAATGCATGTACACACATTCGCACACACATTCACACACACACGGCTATTAGTAGGGAACGAATCCTGTGAGTGAGCCTGGAGGACGTTGTGCTACACGGACCAGCCAGGCGCAGACACACACCTGTACCGTCTCACTGACACGCAGACACACACCTGTACCGTCTCACTGACACGCAGACACACACCTGTACCGTCTCACTGACACGCAGACACACACCTGTACCGTCTCACTGACACGCAGACACACACCTGTACCGTCTCACTGACACGCAGACACACACCTGTACCGTCTCACTGACACACACACACCTGTACCGTCTCACTGACACGCAGACACACACCTGTACCGTCTCACTGACACGCAGACACACACCTGTACCGTCTCACTGACACGCAGACACACACCTGTACCGTCTCACTGACACGCAGACACACACCTGTACCGTCTCACTGACACGCAGACACACACCTGTACCGTCTCACTGACACGCAGACACACACCTGTACCGTCTCACTGACACGCAGACACACACCTGTACCGTCTCACTGACACGCAGACACACACCTGTACCGTCTCACTGACACGCAGACACACACCTGTACCGTCTCACTGACACGCAGACACACACCTGTACCGTCTCACTGACACGCAGACACACACCTGTACCGTCTCACTGACACGCAGACACACACCTGTACCGTCTCACTGACACGCAGACACACACCTGTACCGTCTCACTGACACGCAGACACACACCTGTACCGTCTCACTGACACGCAGGGCCTGAGTGTGGACAGGCGGTAGCCGTGGGCTGGGGGCAGGGGGAGGGGAGGAGCTGGTCAGAGCTACAAGCTTCCCATTATGGGGTGAGTACATTCTGCGGATCTAACGTACAGTGGGGTGACTGCAGTGAACAGTCCTGTGTTTTATATGTGTATACACAGTTAAAAATATTTTTATTGGTCTCAGGAAGGGAGAGGGAGAGAGAGAAACGTCCATGGGAGAGAATCACTGACCGGCGCCTGCTGCACGCCCCCCACTCAGCATCGTGCCTGCAGTGCGGGCATGTGGCCTGATCGAAACGGAACCTGGGACCCTTCGGTCCGCAGGCCGACGCTCTAACCCGCATGTGTCAAACACAAGGCCCGCGGGCCAAATCCGTCCCGCCAGGCCTTGCAATGTGGCCCGCACCGCGCTGTCATCACTGCACTCCGCTGCGTTTCCATCACAATGACAGTTTATGACTGTTCAGTAAACCATTCGGCCCGCAATTTAGGCTGGATTTTAGATTTTGGCCCCTTCTCTGATTGAGTTCGACACCCCTACACCACTGCGCACACCAGCTAGCGTCTGTGTGTATTCAGTGCAGGGAATGAACGCCTGTGGTTGGAATTCTGCTCAGGCGGGGGTCTGAGCAGGGACATGGGTGGGGTCCGTTCCCCGCAGCCGCCTCTCAGCGGGGCCCACGGGGGGCGCCGGCTCCCTGTGACCCTCCTTTCCTGCCCCCCTGCGGCCGGCACCGCGCCTGGTGCTTGTTCCCGCGCCAGGTGAGCAGGCAGAGCGGGATGTTTCCATGGCAAACCCCTCCCGCTTCGTGCGGCCCACACGCCCGCGATGGCGCCCACAGAGAAAAATTGCTCAATAAACGCTTATTGATTGGATCTAAATTGCAGTTTTATCCGCCGCCCCCGGGTAGCCGAGTGGAAAGCAGTTCACCCCCACCCAGCGCCGGCCATCGATCACGGAGAGCAGGGTGCGAGGCAGCCCGAGCGGGTGTGCTCCAGAGCCCCCGCCCCTCGGGGACTCGGGGACTCGCACAGGCATTCCCGGCTCTCCCACAGATCCCTTCCCGCCTCCCACCACGGGTGACACACACACACTCTCTCTGTCACACTCACACAAACACACACATACACACACACATACACACACTCTCTCACAAACACATACACTCTCACACACACTCTCTGTCACACTCACACAAACACACACATACACACACACACATACACACACTCTCTCACAAACACATACACTCACACACACTCTCTGTCACACTCACACAAACACACATACACAAACACACACATACACACACTCTCACAAACACACACACTCTCTCACACACACACACTCTCTGTCACACTCACACAAAAACACACACACATACACACACTCACAAACACACACACACTCACACACACTCACACACACACTCTCTCACACACACATACTCTGTCACACTCATACAAAAACACACACACACTCTCTCACAAACACACACTCTCTCTCTCACACACACACACACTCTCTCACACACACACACTCTGTCACACTCATACAAAAACACACACACACACTCACACACACACACACTCTCACACACACACACACTCTCTCTCACACACACACACTCTCTGTCACACTCATACAAAAACACACACACATACACACACACTCACACACACACACACACACACACTCATTCACACACCGTGCCATCGGCAGGCAGGGCGGGCTTATTTCTTCTCCCTGTCCTGTGTCTTCCTCCCTCCTCCCGCCTTCGTGGACACCAGGCCTCCCAGTGCGTGCGGAGGAGGCGGCCGGAGAGGACAGCCTCTGCTCCCGGACTCAGGGGACAGCAGCAGCACAAGTACGGCCTCAGCCGAAGGCTTTGGGGTGCCCTTGACCATGTTGACGAAGCCCCCCATCCTCTAAAAAATGCTAGTTTTCACCAAAACTGGTGTGGCTCAGTGGATAGAGCGTCGGCCTGTGGACTGAAGGGTCCTAGGTTCGATTCCGGTCAAGGGCATGTACCTTGGGTTGAGGGCACATCCCCAGTGGGGAGTGTGCAGGAGGCAGCTGATTGGTGTTTCTTTCTCATCGATGTTTCTGACTCTCTGTCTCTCTCTCTTCCTCTCTGTAAAAAAAAAAAAAAAAAAAAAAAAAAAAAAAAAAATATATATATATATATATATATATATATATATATATATATATATATATATATATATTTTTTTTTTTTTTTTTTTTTAAATGCTGGTTTTCTGCGAGTTTTTATCATCCCCGGGCAGTGAATCTGGCCCAGAGCTTTTCTGTTTGTGTGTGTGGATAAGATCATGTGGCTTTTCCTCCTCTGTCTGTTGATAGAGCTGGCTGTGTTGGTTTTTGAATATTGAACCAGCTTTGCATCCCCGGAATAAGCCTCGCTTGGCCACGGTCTGTGGTTTGGTTGGCACAGCGCACTGGCTGCCATTGGCTGGCCTCTGTGTGGTGAGGGCCTCTGCATCTGAGTGTGGGAGCGGTGGGCTCGGCTGTCCCCGGCTTGCACCTCGGGACAGTGCCAGCCTCGTAGAATGAGCCGGAAGTGCTCCTTCTCTCCGCGTCCGGAGGGGGTGGTGACACTGTTCGTGTCCGCAGGGGTCCCAGCGTGTGTCCACGGCTTATCACCGTGTCCCGGCGTCACGCTGGCACCTCAGGGACGTGTGAACACTTACTCCCCTGGGCCCCGTCACCTCCTCGTTTAAAAACGTGGACCTGTGTGTGAAGGCACAATCGCTGGTTGAAATCTCCTCTTTCTTTGGGCCCATGGCCACCTCTCCCCTGACGAGCAGGAGCCCCGGGAGAGCGAGAGGAGGAGCGCAGAGGAAGGTCACGGCGAGGAGGGAGCAGTCGGCAGCTAATTAGCCAGGGTCATGAACAGCGGTGAGGAGGGCGCTGGGACAGGGCGGGGTCCGCAGCCATTGCCAGAGAAACAGCCCAGAGGGAGGTGGTGCTGAGCTGGGCCACGCCGGACAGGGTGCACAGGCTCGGGTGCAGATGGGATGGCCGCTCAGAGGGCGGTCACGGCCCTGCCTGACCGAGCAGCCCCCATTGTACCGCTCAGGGCGCCCTGTGTCTCGGGAGCACTGGCCCGCCCGATGCAGGCAGAGCGATCAGATTCCTGAGTTTGACGCTCAGCTGTGCCATCTCCTGCCTCCGGACCCGGGTAAGTCTCAGCCTCTGAGCCTCCTCCTCGTCCCATGTGATGACGCTGGTAAAGGTGACAGCTACGCCTGGTTGTTCCAGGTCAGAAGCGAGAGGGAGACCGCGTCCCCTCACTGCCCGTCGGCGGCCATCGGGGTAGAGGCCCAGCGGGTGGGCCTCAGCCTGGGCTCTTGTGGAGAGTGGCTGCAGCGTGTGGATGGGGTCAAGCCTGGACTAAGGAGAGGGCACCGTCCGCTTGGCAAAGCCACGTGCAGGTCCCAGCACAGTTACAGCCAAAGGCTGAGGTTGTCAGCTTGACCTCATGGTCGGAACCTGTGGTCCCAGGGGGCTGAGTGATGTGGGCTGCAGGAGGTGCATCAAGAGCTGCCAAACAAAGCTTGGTGGAGTTCAGGTGCATGGGATTGAGTAGATTGGAAATCCGTGAGAACGTTGTGACTCTCACCACAACTGTGTTTAGTTAAAGTTTAATTTCAGACCCTCCTTTGTGGTGACTGTAGGTCTGAGTGTGCAAGACCCCCATGCAGGCCTCCCCTGAACTGTGAGGTCAGCACGGGCCCCTTCCGTCCACACAGAGGTCATCTCTCACCTTCGCGGCCCTGACAAGGGACAGCCATGGGCAGCTGGGCGGCGGAGTCCGGGGAGATGGGTGCAAACCTCCGCTCCGCCACCTACTGTGCGTGTGCCCTTCGGAAGGCGCCCCTCTAAGTTCCCTGTCCTTCTCGGACAGACGCCCTCACAGCACCTGCCACAGGGCCCTGCAGGTGAGCAAACATCACGTAAAGTCCTGACTAAGCGCACGCATCCCACTGTGCACGGGGCAAACGGAGGTCGGGGCGGTGGGCGCCCTCAGCAGTGGTAAGGCCCAGGGCGGCGGGGGAGCAGGCCTGGCTGGGTCCTAGGGCGGGAGCAGCAGGCGGGCGGGCGGCAGACTCGGTGGTAACGGCGAGGAGTGTTGCTACGGCAGACAGCTGGCTCCCGGTTGGGACCGGAGTGACACCCATTGTGTCTGACCCCTCCGGGGGGCTGTGGCTGAAGCTCGGGGACAGGAACCTGGTGCTGCTGGCAAGAGGATTGTCAAGCCCGGATGGTGTGGCTCAGTGGTTGAGTGTTGACCCAGGAACCAGGATATCCCGGGTTCGATACCTGGTCAAGGGCACATGCCTGGGTTGCGGGCTCGATACCCAGTAGGGGGCGTGCAGGAGGCAGCTGGGCCATGGTTCTCTCTCATCATCATGGATGTTCCTCTCTCTCTCTCTCTCTCCCCCTTCCTCTCTGAAAGCAATAAAAATGTATTTGAAATAAATAAATAAGTAAATAAATAAGAGGATTGTCAAAAACAATTCCCTCCCCACCTCCGCTCCCGGGCCTCAGGCTCTCGAGAGCCCTCCATCGGGGGCCGGAGGTGACATCGCCGCTCCAGGCCGTCAGGCACACACCCCGCACACGTGCCAGGATCCAGAAGCGCCCTCTCCCTGGGGACGTGTGGACGGCTGTCTCCATGGTAACAGTATTCACCATCACAGAGCAGTGGGTGCTGGGTGTGAGTGGCCGGCCCTCCGTGTGTAGCTGTGCGGCTCTGAGCCAGTCCTCACCACTGAGCCTCAGTCCCTCCGGCCACACAACGGGCGACACCGATCCCCCCCCACCCCCGCCCTGTACCCCCTTTCAGTCATCCTCCGGCATTAGCGATTCCTGTGCCAGCCACAGGGAGTGTGTGTGAGCTCCCCCCGGGGAGGGGTGTGTGTGTGTGTGTGTGTGTGTGTGTGTGTGTGAGCTCCCCGGGTGTGTGTTTGTGAGCTCCCCGTGAGCAGGGGTGTGTGTGTGTATCTGTGTGTGTGTGTAAGCTCCCCGTGAGCAGGTGTGTGTGTGTGTGTGTGTGTGTGTGTGTGTGTGTAAGCTCCCCGGGTGTGTGTGTGTGAGCTCCCCGAGGGTGTGTGTGTGTGTGTGAGCTCCCCACGGGCAGGTGTGTGTGTGTGTGAGCTCCTGGCTCCGTCAGGAAGCCGCTGCTTGGCACTTCCAGCCCGGCGCCGGCGATGGTGCGGGCGTGGCTCCTGTCCTGATGCTGCGTCCTGATTTGGGGCTTTGTTCCTCAGCCACAGGACAGCTGCTCTGGAGAAGTTCACACTTATCTTTGGTCGGCACAGAAACAGCTTCTTTTCTCATGGTCCGTAGTTTTATATGATTTATCAGAGTAATAATTCTGCAGTTGTTGACTCTTGCTTCCTGCATTCCAGCCCCTCACCAGAATGCCCTTTCCCTTTTTGCTGAAGTGCGTTCTCTGGGAAGGAAGGGGGGAGCATCTGTGGAGGTTAATTCTTCTCGTCCTTTATGTGTGAAAAGGTCTTTGTTCTGTCCTCACCCCGAGTGACGGCTTATCTGGGTATGCCATTCTAGATTGACAGTTGCTTTTCTCCCGCAGACTTGCTTCCTGTCAGCTAAGGTTACCGAGGAGATGCCTGGCGCGTGGTCCTTGCTTTGTGGGCATCTCAGTCTTCTCCCTGGCAGCCCAGAGCCTTTTCCTGTTTGGCCAGGACTGGGCCCCGGGACGTTTAATGCTCCAGCAGCTTCTGCTCCCATGAGCTGAGGTTCTGTGTGTGTACGTATCTCTTCAAATGCCCAGGCAGCCGTTTGCCCTCTGACCTCAGTTCTGTGATAAATCTAAAAAAACTGTTCGTTTTCCGTTTGTTTAGCTTTTGTAACTTCCACGCTCTTTACATTTTGGAGCTGAAACTGGAGGTCTGTTTTCTGTTTTTAGTGTGAGTGTATGCACAAGTGTGTCCTGTTATCTTGTAGGTTACTTGATTTTTTTTCTACTTTCATTTTGACTTAATTACAGTGCTCTTGAATGAAATTCTCTTTTATAGATTTGTTTGTTGTTGCTCTTGTATGACATTATATTGTAGAACATTTAACACCCTATTGGAATCCATATCTTAGCAGTTGAGTACAAATCTTACCTTTTTTGTGTTCCCTTGTCCTTCCCCCATTTATCATCTTACTGTGAATCCTATCAGACAGTGTTATGATTTTTGCTTCAACCATCAAACATAATTTAGAAATTTCAAGAGGAGAAGAAAAGTCTACTATATCCTTTTTTCTTTCCTTGTGTTCTAAGATTTCTTTTATTATTTCCTTCCTGTTGGTAAAAATGTCTTCAGTTATTTATTTTTTTAGCTTATATTTACTGGTGGCAAGTTCTCTTAGCTTCTATTCATTCAAAAATGTCTTGCCTGGCTGGTGTGGCTCAGTGGTTGAGTGTCAACCCATGAACCAAGAAATCCCTGGTTCATTCGTTTCCTGATCAGGGCACACGCCTAAGTTGCAGGCTATATCCCCAATAGGGAGAATTTGGAAGACAGATGATCAATGTCTCTCTCTCATCATTACAGTTTCTATTCCTCTCTTTCTCTCCCTTCTCCTCTCTGAGATCAATAAAAGCATATTAAAAAACAAGCAAACATAAAAAATGTCTCAATTTCTGCTTCATTCCTGAAGGATGTTTTCACTGGGTATAGAATTCTGGATTGACAGTTATCTTATTTCAGTACTTGAAAAATGTTTTGCCACTTCTCTCTGGTTTCTGGTGGGAAATTCATTGTCATATGAATAGTTTTTCATATAGATAAGGTCTTATTTCTCTTTTGTGCTTTCACAATGCTTTCCTTTTCCTATTTTATTTTTCAACCAAAGAGTTCTCATAAATTTAACTATGATATATCTTTCAGTTTACCCCGTGGGAGGTTTATTCAGATTCCTGAGTATGTAAAGTTATGTCTTTTGCCAAACTTGGGACTTTTCAGACACTATTTCTTTGAAGACTCATTCTGTCCCACCCACTTTCTCCTCTGTCTGTGGGACTCAAGCATGAATGTTAGCGCTCCTTTGTTTTCAGGCCACAGATCCCGGAGTCTCAGCTCATTCTCTTCCCCACTGCACTTTCTCCCAGTTGTTCAGACTGGGCCATTTCCATGGTTCCTGCTGTAAGCTCCCTCCTTCCCTCCTCCGTCCTCTCCATTCTGTTGTTCAACCTCATCTATTGACATTCTTTTTTTCTTGGTTGTACTTTTCAGTTTAAAAATTTTTATTTAAAAAAATATCTTCTGTGTGTGCGCTGAGACTTTCTATAGTTTCGTTGATTTCAAGTGTGTTCATAATTGCCCATCAAAGCCTTTTATGGTGAGTGCTTTAGAGTCTTTCGTCAGACAATTCTAACATCTGTGTCACCTGAGTGTTCGCATCTGCCTTTGTCTGCTGGGGCTGCCCTGACAAATCACCTTGAACTGGGGCTTTGAAATGCAGGTCTGGAGGCCAGGAATCTCCAGTCCAGGTGTCGGCAGGGTTTGCTCCTCCTGGACACCGAGGGGGTCGGCCCTGGCTGCTCTCCTGCTTCCGGTGGCTCCGGCGTTCTGGGCGTTCCTCTGCCTCTGTCCTTCCACGGCCGCCCTCTTGGCCTATTGCTCTGAGTCGCCCCTCTGCTTATATGGACACAGTCATTGCATTGGTTAGACCCACGAAGACCCGACTTCCAGATCCTTCCGCCTTTGTGGGTTATAATTGCACTTGTTTAAAGTCATTTTCAGATTGCACGAATGTTTTCATTTTGGGGGAACAAAACATTTGTCGGTCCTCTCCTATAAGATGTGCTTTGGAACTCTAGTTTTAAAGGTTATCTTGAATAGAAGGTGTGAATGTGTGTGTGTGAGTGTGTGTGAATATGTGTGAGCATGTGAGTGTGTGAGTGTGTGTGTGAATGTGTGTGAGCAGAGGCCGGCGGGACTGACCTGGTGGAAAACCACAGTCCGTCCATGTGCCTGTGGACGAGAACCCGAGCTGCCAATCTCAGACCTTGTTACTCCGGAACCCAGGGAGCTGGACGGGGACCTGCAGCTCTGCTGGTCACAGAGGGGTGACCCCAGGACGGGGACACGACACAGGGACACACGGGGATATGGACACACACACACACACACACACCCCACATGCACACATACCACACACACACACACACCACACACACACACACACACACACCCCACATGCACACACACCACACACACACACACCACACACACATACACACACCTCACACACACCACACCCCACATGCACACATACCACACATACACACACACCCCCCACATGCACACATACCACACACACACACACACCCCACATGCACACATACCACACATACACACACACACCCCACATGCACACACACACACACACACCCCACATGCACACACACACACACACACCCCACATGCACACATACCACACATACACACATATCACAATGCACACACACCACACATACACACACACACCACATGCACACACACCACACATACACACATACCACACACACACACACACCCACACACACACACCCCACATGCACACATACCACACATACACACACACACTCACACACACACATACACACACACACACTCACACACACCCACACACACTCACACACCCACACATACACACACACACCCCCCCCACACCACACATACACACACACACTCACTCACACACACACACACATACACACACACTCACACACACACACATGCACACATACCACATGCACACACAGACACACACACTCACACACACACACACACCACACACCACATGCACACACACCACACACACACACACACCACATGCACACATACCACACACATACACACACACACCACATGCACACACACCACACACACACACACACTCACACACACACACACTCACACACACACACTCACACACACACTCACACACACACACACTCACACACATGCACTCACACACACATACACACATGCACTCACACACACACACACGCACTCACACACACACACACACTCACACACACACACACACACACACACACACACACTCACCCCCCGGCTTTGAGAGGACATGGACGGGAGCGGGGCTGGCGGGCTGGCGCTGCCTTCCCAGCGGCCGGAGGCGTTGGGCAGGGCTGCGTGCCCGGCTGCAGTCCCAGCGCGAGGAGTGGCCGATACTTCATCTTTGAACCAAAACCTCAAATTGCAAAATTACAGATTCTGGCCGCCATTAGCGCAGTGACAAAGGCAGAGGCCGCGCGGAACTGCCCGCTCGTGACAATT
Source organism: Pipistrellus kuhlii (assembly GCF_014108245.1). Classification (NCBI taxonomy): domain Eukaryota; kingdom Metazoa; phylum Chordata; class Mammalia; order Chiroptera; family Vespertilionidae; genus Pipistrellus; species Pipistrellus kuhlii. The sequence continues at coordinate 632,908 of NW_023425584.1, forward strand.
ACAGCGTTTCTGTGGCATTGCACGGAGGCAAGGGACGTGGTATTTTCTCTCCCGACAGCAATCCCGCTCCCCGCTCACACCGGGCCTGTAATTCCGGAGCCACGCAGGGCGGCTCCCCCCGTCAGCCAGGTGATCAGCCAGAACGCGTGTGGACGAAAATAGCAATTTCACCCCCACATCCGCTTTCTCTTTGTCCCTCATCACCATCCAGTGCGGCCATAATTGTGCTGTTTCCATAACAACAGCCAAGGAGCAGGTCTTACGGAGGCTTACCGCCCGGCAGGCCATGGAGCGGCGACGCTGTGCAGCCCGTGTCAGCTCCGCACACCAGCGACAGCGAGGGGCGAGCGTTCTCCGCAGCCCGGCTCCGACGCCCAGCGGAGGGCAGTCCCTGCTTCCTGGGGGAGGGCTGTACCCGCACCCCGCACCCAGCACCCTATCCCACTCCACACACCCCACCCCGCAACCTGCATCCCCACTCCACACCCTGCACCCTGCACCCTGCACCTCGCATCCCACACCCCACACCCTGCACCCCGCAACCTGCACCCCGCACCCCACACCCTGCACCCCGCACCCTGCACCCTGCACCCCGCACCCAGCACCCCATCCCACCCCACATCATGCACCCTGCACCCTGTACCCACACCCCACATCCTGTACCCCGGACCCTGCACCCCGCACTCTGTACCCCATACCGTGCACCCTGCACCCTGCCCCCGCACCCTGCACCCTGCCCCTGTACCCCACACCCCGCACCCTGCACCCCATCTGTGTTTTTAACCTTCTAAGTAACCACAGTGAATGGTTTGATGTCGATTTTTCCAGACTTTTCCATGCAGACGCCATGATTATAATAATGTACCCGCCCACTCACACACACAGGACTTCCGAGTTCTTCCCCAGCACGACGCCATCACCCTGACATTTTACCTCACTCGCTTGTCACACATTGATCCAGCTCTCCACCCTCTGCCCACCTACTGATTACCTTACTCCTGGTGCATTTCAAAACAGTGGCAGCCATCAGGAAGCACACTTCTGCAGTAAGCAAACCATTATCTGGAGTTCAGTATGCCAGGTGTACCGGTTAATAATAGCAGGTTTTGTAATAAAAGAAAACACGATAATTTCAAGAGAAATATCAAAAGTGCTTTATTCAAAGTCATGTCCACCGCTAGCAATCTGGGACCTCTTGCTCCTAACTGCTCACCTGCCTGCCTGCCTGCCTGATCTCCTCTAACCACTCTGCCTGCCTGATGCCCCTAACTGCTCCCCTGCCAGCCTGATCACCCTTCACAGTTCCCCCTACTTGCCTGATCATCCCTAACCACCTCTGCCTGCCTGTCTGATTGCCCCTAACTGCCATCTCCTGCTAGCCTGGTCACCTCTAACTGCACTCCCCTGCTGGCCTGGTCGCCCTTAACTGCCTTCCTCTGCTGGCCTAGTCACCCCTAACCACCTCTGCTTCAGCCCACACTACCGTGGCTTTGTTTAGAAGGATGTTGGTCTAATTAGCCTATTACCCTTTTATTAGTATATTCATCCATGATGTGACATATGTTAGCATGGCATATATCAATAATTCATTCCAGTTGATTGTTGAACAGTATTCCAAGCAGCAGTATTTTAATCACCATATCACACTGATGTGTCACATGTACCTACAGGTAAATTTAAAAAGTTCTAATCCCACACATACAAGTAATTACATTAAGTATAAATGGTCCACACACACCCTTTAAAGACAGCCAGCTATTCTACATCCATATATACTCACCAGATAAACTCCGGTGCACGTGTTCATGTTTGTCCTGACAGGGTTTGCTGAAGGACTGTTTGAAAATAACCAAGTGATCATCAGCACAGGAACAGGCAAATAAGTTGTAAAAGATGCATCAGAGGAATATCTGTTAAAAATAAATCCACATGTGTCAGAATGAATAGATCTCCTAGAACAAATATTTCAAAGTAATGTGAAAAAATGCCATTTGTACAAAATTTTAAGGATACACAAATCTTACCATACATTATTTATAATTGCACATATATGTAGAACATAGAAAATCAATAATTTAATGACTTTATGATGTTGGCTGCCTCCAGAGAGAATAAGGAAATAATAGTGATGATAATGGTAATGATGATGGTGATGATGGTGGTGGTAATGGTGATGGTGGTGGTGATGGTGGTGGTGATGGTGGTGGTCGTGGTGGTGGTGATGGTGATGGTGGTGGTGATGATGGTGGTGATTGTGGTGATGATGGTGATGGTGGTGATAGTAGTGATGGTGATGGTGGTGGTCGTGGTGGTGGTGATGGTGATGGTGATGGTAGTGGTGATGGTAATGGTGATGATGATGATGGTGGTGGTCGAGGTGGTGGTGGTGGTGATGGTGGTGATAGTGATGATGATGGTGGTGGTGGCAGTGATGGTGATGGTGATGGTGGTGGTGGTGGTGATGGTGATGATGGTGGTGATGGTGATGGTGATGGTGGCAGTGATGGTGATGGTGATGGTGGTGTGATGGTGATGATGTTGATGGTGGTGGTGATGGTGATGGTGGCAGTGATGGTAGTGGTGATGGTGATGGTGGTGGTGATGGTGATGATGGTGATGTTGGTGGTGATGGTGGCGGTGATGGTGGTGTGATGGTGATGGTGATGATGTTGATGGTGGTGGTGATGGTGATGGTGGCAGTGATGGTAGTGGTGATGGTGATGGTGGTGGTGATGGTGATGGTGTTGGTGATGGTGGCGGTGATGGTGGTGTGATGGTGATGATGGTGGTGGTGATGGTGGTGATGATGGTGATGGTGATGATGTTGATGGTGGTGGTGATGGTGGTGGTGGTGGTGGTGGTGGTGGTGGTGGTAGAGAGGGCGATGAGTGGAAATCTCACAACATTTGGAAGGAACAATAGGCAGGATTTCGTGATTCTCAGAAATCACTAGAAATGGAGGCTGAGGAACAAGGATAAGTCAGGTGTATTTTATAAGAAGTCTGTGGTCACCCAGCTGCTCCCTGGTAGCCTCTACGCGAACTCCGGCCGTTCCTCAGGCAGGAGCGCAGTCTCCCCCACACGGGCGCTCTCTGTCCCTGTGGCTGCGCGGTGAGAGATGCTGCCCGTCCGCGACAGCCCTTCCGTCAGGGCGGCCCTGGCCCTCCGGCGGGTGCCGGCCGCTTTGGCAAACGGCCTGCGGGGGAAGTGGTGTGCGCGCCCTTCTCCCAGCCCGCCGCCTGAGGAGTCAGGACCGGGTAACGGATGCTCGGTCCACAGGCTGCCCCGAGGGGCTGGTGCATGGCCAGTCGCCGGGGGTATTTAAATGACTCCATTGGAACAGTCCTCCCGCGGAAGAGATGGCATCCCAGCTCACAGAGAGGCAGGGAAGTGGGCTCGATCCACCAGGCCTCCACGCGGGGCACGTGGCTGCGGAGACCGAGAGCAGGAGCCACGGAGGCGCAGCCACGAGAGGGCCACGCGTGGACGACTTCACGTGGCATCTCTTTCAGAGTCCGCGCGGCCCCGCTGGGCTCTTTGTTGCCGTTCAGATAAAGGCTGGAGACGGTGCCTCCCGGACCAGATGGCCGGCACACGCTGCCTGTTTATGTCCCATTACTACGCGTCTGCGCCTCCCTGGGGATGGTTACAGGCACTTCAGCAGGGGGTGGGAGCTCATGTGCCCGAACACACCCGTGGGCAGCCATGGGGCGAGGGGCATCATTATGGCATCATGTCATTCGGCGATAATCGAAGGGAGAGCTTGGCGATCTGAGAGCGTGTGCTCCCGTTTGGAGTGAAATAGGAGCCTTGTCCACTCAGAACAAGTGCCTGTTCGCGGGCAGGATGGACGGAGCGGTTTGTCCCCGGGGCGGAGGGGGAGCTGCTGTCGGGGCTGCTGTGCGGGGAGGGAGCCCGGGCTGCTGATCCACAGCCGAGCACCCTCTGTGCCCTCCCCGCGGCTCAGGCCCTGAATCTCCCGACGTTCCCCGCCTGTGGGACGCGGTCTGAGCCGCTCCCTCAGCTGTGGGAACGTGACAGTGTGACGGACGGATGGCTGTCATCTGTTTCCGCAGGAAGAGCTGGCTCTGACCTTGAGACCCCCGCACATTATAACCCTCAGCCTCCCGGCCGGCGGGGCCCCTTCAGGAGAAGGCCCTGAGCGTGAGTCCGGGAAGCCTGGCTCTGGAACGGCGGAGCTCGGGGCGGGACTGAGGGCCGGGCCCTGACGGCTCTGTGGACCCGCAGGGCCGGCGGAGAGGGGGGCTGGGGGGAGCACAGACAGTATTAACCGCCACAGCCCACTGAGCCCTCGGGGTGCCAGCCCCTCGGTGTCCCCTGTCCTCCCCGTGACTTCCGTCCACATCATTCCTGTTTCCTGGATGCCACCTTGAGGCTCAGAGAGGCTGCGGAACTCACCAGGCCGCCCAGCGAGTAAGAGGCAGAGCCGAGGGGTGCTGACGGAGGTGCCATCTCTGCTGTAGCAGGGCAGGGGGCTGGGTGAGTTCCGTGTCCCGTGTCCCCTCTGCCTTGCTCAGCTCTTCCTGTCTCTGTGAGCCGTGGCTGGCGCTCCCTCCCTGCCCCCTCCTCCCAGGGCAGCGTGCGGGCCTGGGTCTCGCTCTGGAGAGGCCGCTGTCCCGCAGGAGACAGTGCCTCTGGACCAGGCGCCCCCAGAGTCCCGGAGGTTCGCATCTCCTTTCTCCATGTCCCCTTCCCTCCTCCTGCCGGGCGGGGCAGACAGGCCTCATTGAAAGCGAGGCCTCTGTGGGGGCTCCCTCACCCCCAGGGCCTGCCCACGGGAGGAGAACAGGCTCCGGTGTCTGGAGCCGGCTGAGCTCTCGTTTCCGAAGGACGGTGACCCCCTGCTGGTGGCTCCTCTCAGGAAAGGGGTCCCACGGGCCAGATGGTGCCCCGATGCAGCCGCACAGGCAGGCCCAGCGCTGATGGCACAGTCAGGACTCCTCCCCCCCCCCCGCCCCGGTCCCGGGAGGCGGGTGAGGACTGTGCATTAAGGCCCATTTGGGGAGGAGGCGGGCTCCGAGGCCCGAGGCGCAGGAGCAGGTGGGAGCTGCCCCCTGAGAGCGCTAATGCCCTTCGATCTGGCACTTAGGAAGCCGGAGGGCCCATGAGGGCTGGGAGAGCAGCCTGGCCCACAGGGCTTAGAGGACACAGGGGTCACTGCATGTCAGCACAGAGGGCGGGCGTCCACACAGCCCTGAGCACCCGCCGGTCCAACCCCTCGCCCTGCCTGTGGCCGCGGGCTGATTTCCAGTCCGCCCGGTCCTAAGGATTCTCCATTGACCGTGGGTCTCACACTCACAATCTCGCTTCCGGGCGGTTTCTATGGACAGATGACCCCTCAAGCCCCGCCCCCAATTTCAGATACCCTCTGCCCATCAGGCCTCAGGGCATGTCCTGCCCCTGTCCCTCACCAGGCCACACAGCTCACCGGCAGCCACGGTTTCTGTTCCTCTGTTTTAGAACGCAGGTGAATTCATTTCTTTAGATAAGGAATGTTTATTTAGCCTCTGCCACGTCATGCACAGGGCAAGGCACTGGGACTCAACCCTGAACCGAATATGCCCACCTTGCCTGCCGAGAACAGAGAGCTCAGTGAGGGACTCGTTCATTCATTCATTCATTCATTCATTCATCAGTACCACTTCTTGAGTGTGTATGACATGCCTTGGCATTGTTCTAGGGATGGGGTACACAGTAGTGGACAGAACAAACCAACGCCCTCTGGTGGGAGATGGATCCTTTCCAGATAATCATACATCGTGTGTAATTATTCCGTGCAATAAGCACAATAAAGACACGTTTCTTAAAAAGGCCTTCCGGAACTTTAGCTAATAATGTGATTCAGAGTAATGAAGAAGGAAAAAGCAAACAAACTAACATCTTCTCCGGAATTCTATGCCCAGCTAAACTGTCGCTCAGCAGTCAAGGCAAACAGGCATTTCAGACATACACAACGGATAACTCCCTGTGTGGCCAGCAGAGACTCCGTGTCGGAGGGAAATGGGAAAGAGCACAAAGACTCGTGACACACAGGGCCCTGGAGACATCCCCCCGGGCACAGTGAGACCGATCGGGGCGCTCGCTGCGAGTGCCTGTCATCACCCCAGGTCTGTCCGTGAGGAATGGACGGGGTGTGCGGCAGCTAGGAAGAGAGACCGGCTATGTAAGGGCTGTTCTCTCCGGTCAAAAGTCCAGGCCTGGGGAGACGGCTCCACAAGCCACGAGGGACCAATCCCGCCTGTCTTCCTGCTGTGTCAGACCGCGGGGGGCTCCCCTCCTCAGCAGGGCCACCAGCTGTCAAACCCCCTTCCGAGCAACAAGAAGAGGGGAAGGCCGGAACCGGTTTGGCTCAGTGGATAGAGTGTTGGCCTGTGGACTGAAAGGTCCCAGGTTTGATTCCGGTCAAGGGCATGTACCTTGGTTGCTGGCACATCCCCAGTGGGGGGGTGTGCAGTAGGCAGCTGATCAATGTTTCTCTCTCATCGATGTTTCTAACTCTATCCCTCTTCCTCTCTGTGAAAAATCAATCAATCAATCAATATATATATATATATATATATATATATAGATAGATATAGATATAGATATAGATATATAGATATAGATATATAGAAATATAGAAATATAGAAATATAGAAATATAGAAATATAGAAATATATATATATATATATATATATATATATATATATATATATATATTTTAAAGAAGAGGGAACGGGAGGAAGAGCAAAGTCTGCCGGTCTTTAAAGGAGCCTCACTTCAGCCCCACCCGGAAACCCAGAATACAGACCTGGGAGCAGGACCCGGAGGGGGGCTCAGCAGGAAGCTATGAGGAGGAGGGGAGGGGGTGTGGGGAGCAGCCAGCAGTCTTTGAATGACAGCCTCTTGAATGCCTGTCTCCACAGGAATGGATAAAGAAACCGCAGTGTGCTTTTGCAGTGGAGTACTACATAGTGGTTACGAGGAAGGCAATAGAGCGACATGGACTTATAAAATTAATCCTCAAAACACAAGTTCTGGCCTGGAAATGCAAGTGGTGAATGATTTCCATTCAGGTCAAGTTTAAAAGCCTGCAGAACAGCACAATGCGTCTGTTACGGCTGCACACGGTGCTCATGGGGAAGGTGTAAGACATGAATGAGAATGGAAACCCCAAATGCAGGCAGCAGGGCCGGTGTGGGACCAGGCGCAGGCACGCCAAGGGCGTCCGCTCCCGGTAACGCCTCATTCTTCAAAAAGAAGAGGAAAAGGTTTGGGGGGAACAGCACAATGTTACATCTGGTTAAAATTAGTGGTGAGTTCACAGCGTTTAAGCTCTCGCTCCCTATACATTTCTACACGTCTGACGCTTCTCGGCGTGTGAGTCAGAGGTGGGGGAGAGATGATAGAGGGGCATCGTGGATGAGTGTGACATGGAGTGAACTCACACACCCCAAGTGCACAGCTTGATAAACTTTGCAAGTAAACACCCACAAGCCTGTGGAGAGCCCAGCACTCCAGAAGGTTCTCTCAGGCCCCTCAGCCATGGCCCCTCGAAGGAGCAGCACCGTGGGCGGCCGTGTCTGTTTCTGGCTTTTGTATGAAGGAGTCGTGCCGCCTCCTGCAGGTGCCCCCTCTCCTGGCGGCTTCCTCTCTAGCCTCACGTCTGTAAGGGTCATCCCGAGGGGATGTTTCTTTTTAAAAAATATGTTTTATTGATGAGAGAGAGAGAGAGAGAGAGAGAGAGAGAGAGAGAGAGAGAGAGAGAGGGAGAGAAACATCAATGGTGAGAGAGAACCATGGATCGGCTGCTTCCCACACGCCCCTCTCTGGAGACTGAGCCCACAGCCCAGGCACACGCCCTGACAGATAGGAACTGCGACCTCCTGGTTCACAGGTTGATGACCCTGCTGGCCTGAGCGGCTGTTTTCTAACTGTCCTCCCGACGAGAACGCGGTACCCGGTCCCTTGGCGAGGGGCGTGCAGAACAGGCCGCCCAGCGAAGCCGCTCCAGCTGCTCCCCATCCAGGAGAGCCTGTGCTTATTTCAGCAGAGACGCCACCTGTGGGCGAGCCCGCAGCCCATCCCACCACCCGCCTGAGGGCGTCCGTCTGCATGCGCCCTCCCAAAGCTGGGAGGAGGGCGGCCAGGCCAGCTGGAGCTGATGCTGGAGAGGGAGGGGGCCAGCGGGAGCTGATGCTGGAGAGGGAGGGGGCCAGCGGGAGCTGATGCTGGAGAGGGAGGGGGCCAGCGGGAGCTGATGCTGGAGGAGGAGGGCGGCCAGGCCAGTGGGAGCTGATGCTGGAGAGGGAGGGCAGCCAGGCCAGCGGGAGCTGATGTTGGAGAGGGAGGGGGCCAGCGGGAGCTGATGCTGGAGAGGGAGGGGGGCCAGGCCAGCGGGAGCTGCGATGCCCATGGAGTGGTGGTCTGTCCGGGGAGGAGGGATGTGCACAGGAGGAGCCGGCGTGGAGAACAGGGAAGTCAATATATTTCGGCTGCTGAGGAGAAAAGCCTGTTGGAGGAAAAGGCTCAGCACCAGGGCCTAGGAGGAGAGGGGGTGCTGAGTCAGATTCCCGTCGTGGGAGACAGCTGGTCCGGTGGCGCCGCTGGCAATCGGAGGGCTGAGCTCCAGGCCTCACTGCAGGCCCGGCCTCTGTCGCTGCCACCGGGAGTCGGAGAGACGCTCCCTGGTTAACATGACAACCACTCCTGCCTCCATCACAGCTCTGTCCTCCGGTGTGCCCTCCCAGGGACTAGCAGACAGCGGAGGCCATTGAGGGCTTAACACAGGGGCACCGGGCAGCCCGGGGACCGCCAGTCCCTCCGACGGCTGGTTAACCCGCCGCTTCCTGCTGGGGAGAACGCGGGTAATTAAGCCGGCAGCCCGCCGTGACCACTCGCTCCGCCTCTGTATGTCTGAACGTGCTGGCACATTTCATGAGCCGTTTACTTTACAAGGTGGGTAAACGGCGGCGGTTATGGCGCTCCCACGGCCGGGGCGCGTGGCTTTATGTCTCCGGGGTAAACGGTGCTGCTCACGGTCCCGGCGGGGGGTGGGGGGGTGTCACATGGGGGGCGCCCACCCTCAGTGCCCTCCTAGCACTTGGCTGCAAACACGCGTTTTGTGAAAAGGGGAATGTTTAGTCTGTAACCACACACCTATCCCGATAGCAGTTGATTTATAATTCTCCCGGTGGGCACGGCTGTCAGAGTCATCACACGGGCACCCGCTCCCCTGCGGCCGCGCCTCTGCATGAACAGGAGGCGTGTTAACGCCTGTGTGTCACTTCCCTCCGCGGAGACAACACGTGCTGTTTGGACAGCGAGCAGGCAGGCTTGCTCTGGAAAGATCTGGAGGACACGGGGGTGAAGTCCCAGGTTTCTCATCGGAAGACAGAGCATCCCCGTGTAACGCTCAGCCATGGCGGGGGCGCAGGGCCCTCAGAGTCCCGGGCGGCTGCCGGAAGGTGAAAGGTCAAGGCTACAGTCCAGCCGGCATGGCTCAGGGGTGAGCACTGCACCTGTGCACATCCTCTGACCCAGAGGTCAGGCCTCAATCCCCGGTCAGGACACATGCCTGGGCTGCAGGCTCCCTCCCTGGGGAGGACCTGCAGGAGGCAGCTGATCCATGCTTCACTCTCATCGTGGATGTTTCTCTCTCCCCCTCCCTTCCTCTCTGAAATCAATAAAAATAGATTTAAAAAAAGTCAAGGCTATGTGTGAAGAGCGGCTACAGCGTTCGGGCAGGTCCAAGCCTCGGACTGACGAGAGGGCACGGTCCTCTCATGGCAAAGCCCTCCAGCACAATCACAGCCAAAGGCTGAGGCTGTCAGCTTGACCCTATGGTCTGAACCTGTGGTCCCAGGTGCCTGAGCGATGAGGACTGTGGAGGTGCAGCAAGAGCTGCCAAACAAAGCTTGATGGAGTTCACAGGTGCATGGAATTGAGTAGCTTGGAAACCCGTGAGAACGTTGTACACATCTTGACCACGCCCTGCTTTGCCTGGTGGAATCTGGCTATAAAATAAAGCAGTGTCCCACCTGGCCCCAGCTATATTCTCCTGTCTCTCTTCTTTAATCCTTCACCCCACTCCCCCTCAGGTTCACCCCTGACCCTGCTGGACACAGTTCAGCTAAGGCCTCTGGCATTTGCAAGGAAGGCCTCTGGGGCGTGGCTTGATTCTGCAGCCCCTCGGCCCAGCCCCCGTCCCGCCCAGTCAGGCCTACAGAGAGGGCCAGGGCTCTGAGCCGCCATTTCCAGGACACGATAACACCCACCTGGCTCCAAGAGCCCTCTCCATTTGACCAAAGTGGGTTTGCAAATGCCAGCTCTTTGTGTGTGAACTCAAGATGCCTAGCATGTGGCGGTGGTGGTGGTGGGTGGGTGGATGGTCTGTTGGTTTATTTATTTTTTAATCATAATAGGCATGGAAGCAGGGCCGTGTGACCATTCAGTCCCAGGGGGCTCTCCCCGCCTTCTCTCCTCGCCAGGAGCTCCAGGTCTGCGCTGAGCTCCACGGACACTCCCACGTTGTCTGGGTGCCGTTCCTTCTATCACATAGCACGTGGGTGCCGTCCCCCATCACGTTCACAGTCTGTGGGCGCCGATCCTCACAGCTGGGGTGCTGCGGCAGCTCTGCCCGCCCCTCAGAAGGCCGGGCACCCACAACTCCCGCCTCCCTGAGGCCCTTCTGAAACGTGACCCCCACACCCCCAGTCCCTGTGCCAACGGAGCAGCTGGCTGTGCCCCGTGGGAATACCGAGTTTGCACGCGCCCCCCTGAGAGGCGCATGCATGTGGACGCCACGTCCTGCTGCCGAGAAGCCGAGCTCGCGCTGCTCTGGACGCAGCCGCTTGGAGGAGCAGGGAGGAGGAGGGGGGAGGAGCAGGGAGGAGGAGGGGGAGAAGGAAGGCAGCAGAAGGTGCCCGTCGGAGAGCCAGCTGCTTGGAGGGCTCTCGGGCCATCCCGGCGATGAGCTCACGCCGCAAATCTAACAGGGAATCGCGGGCGCGGAGTGGGGGGCGCAGGAACGGAGCGGCTCTGCAGCCAGCTGGCCCCAGGCCGTTGGGCCTCGCGAATATTGCCGCTGGGCCTGAGGGAGCACCGCCAGCAGACCTTCCGGCGGAAAACGGCCATCTCCCCCTCGAGCTGATGGCATCTCAGGAGCGGGGCGGCGGTGGCTGTTATCCTCCCTGCCGGTCAGCCTCTGGGAGGCAACGGGCCCATTAGCACTCGAGCGGCCAGATGGCCGCTCTGCAGGCTGCAGGCTCCCCCTGGACCGGCCTCTCACGCAGCCCCTCCCAGGCCGCCCGCCCGCGGCCTCTCTCAGCTGGTGCTCTTTCGGGAATAGAATTACTTGAGGTCTTGAAAGTCTAAGTACCGGTAGATGTTTTTCAAACGTTTCGTAGCAGCGGGACCCTTAGTTACCCCCCTGTTGTGCCACCACCGGACGCCTGGAAAGGTGGGAGGCCTGCAGTCAGGCAGGAGCTGAGCACGGACGGCAGGGAGGAGCCCGGGACTGGAGCAACACCAGAAGCCCTTTCCTGCCTGCTCGCCGGTCCGGGTTGGCAGAATCAGCCGCAGCTGGAGGCTGGAGAGGAGCCCCTCTTTCCCAGGCCACCCTCCGGCTCCCCTTTCCACCCCTCCACCCAACCCAGGGCGCCAGTCCCCACCGTCTGGCTCCCTGCACCACCCAGCCAGGGAGGCTGTTGCTGTTAGTTCCACCCCATGGGGCAAGGGGCATCACCACAGGATTCTGTGGGTGGTGATGCTGATGGTGAGGTGATTGTGAGGTGATGATGATGGTGAGGTGATGGTGATGGTGATGCTGATGGTGAGGTGATGCTGATGGTGAGGTGATTGTGAGGTGATGATGATGGTGAGGTGATGGTGAGGTGATGGTGATGGTGATGCTGATGGTGATGGTGAGGTGATGGTGAGGGTGATGGTGAGGTGATGGTGATGCTGATGGTGAGGTGATGGTGATGGTGAGGTGATGGTGATGGTGATGGAAATGGTGATGGTGATGGTGATGGTAATGGTGATGGTGTGGTGATGGTGATGCTGATGGTGATGCTGATGGTGAGGTGATGGTAGTGATGACGAAGATCAGGAGGAAGATGGTGGTGATGATGTTGGGGGTGACTCTCATGATGACGATAATGATAAAGATGAGAGGAAAAAGATTGATAATGCTGGTGGTGATGCTGGTTGTATTGTGATGATGATGGTGACGACGATGGTGGTGGTACTGATTATGATAATGACTAGAGGCTCGTTGCACGAGGAGAGTCCTGCAATAGGCCCTCCTTCCCTTGGCTTCCAGCACAGTTTTCCTCTGGCACCCGGGACCCAGGCCTTCACTCCGGCCAGAGTCTGCCATCTTCATCTTCGTCTTTGCTGCAGACTCCGGCTGGTTGTCTTCACTGCAGCACTTCGCTCCTGTAGATCCTTTCGGGCATCTCCCCGCCCCCGCCCCCCCCCACCCCCTCCTCATAGCAGGCGTCCTGCCTGGCCTGGCCACTCTGTGCTTGGAACAGCTGGGCGGCTGCCATCTTTGGTCTTCTAATTTGCATACTCACTCTGATTGGCTGTGGGTGCAGCAGGGCCGCAGTCAATTTACATGTTTATTATTAGGTAAAATAATGAAGATGATGAGGAAAAAGATTACTAATGATGGTGATGTTGGTGATGGTGATAATGATAATGGTCATGAGGAAGACAGTGATGATAGTGATGGAGGTGATGGTGATAATGACGATAATGATAATAGTGATGATGGTGATGATGGTGATGGAGGTGATGATGATGATGGCGATGGTGGTGATGACAGCTTCAGTTAACATTGTGAGGCACCGTTCCTTGCAGTTTGCATGTGTCAATTCATTTAATATATTGCCTGTATTAATCCATTTAATACATTGCCTGTGTTAATTCATTTAATACATTGCCTGCCTACAAGCCAAGTATCTTTATTATGATGAGAGCTATTTCTCAGGTGAGAAGCCTGAGGCACAAAGCATCAGTAACTGCTGAAGGCAACAGCTCGTGCAGGCAGAGCTGGGATTTGACCCAGTCAGTCTGGCCCCAGAGCGCATGCTCTCAGCCGTGTGGCAGATGCTCCAGAGCCTTTGGGAGGTATACCTAGAGGTATGTGAACTTGAACTTGTATTACTGTTATGCAGAACTCTCACTGATCTGGTCAGATGACCCACAAGCAGTGAGGATGGAGTGGGAGGTGAGGGGACTGAGAACTTTACCATCCCACACCTTTCCTCAAAAGAAATCTTGGCTGGAAAATAATTACAAGCAGAGCTTTCTGGGGAAAACGGGTAATAAGTCTTAGGGACTTGTTTCCTGACCTCCTCAAAGACTCTCCAAACTGACCTGAAGGCTCTGCCTCTGAGACCTGGGATGATGATGGTGGTGATAATGGTATGATGGTGATGGTGGTGGTGATGGAGGTGATGGTGTTGGTAATGGAGGTGATGGTGGTGGTGGTGGTGTGTGCTGCACTCAGTACAGCCAGGTGTCTACCTAAGGGGGGTGGTGGTTAAGGATTAAATAAGATGGACAAGAGAATAAAGCAGGGGCTAGGTGGGATGCTGCTCTCTGATGCAGAGTCAGTGCCACAGCCTGCAAGCGAAGTATTTTACAGCCAGATTCCACGAGGCAAAGTAAAGGTGTGGTCAAGATGTTTACAACGTTCTTGCAGGTTTTGAATCTACTCAATTACATGCACCTGCTTGTATCAGCAGCCTATCTCACTTAGTCACCTGGAACCACAGGTTCGGGTCCTAAGGTAAGTTTACAACTATAGCCCTTGGCTATAACTGTGCTGGGACTTGCACGTGGCAAAGCCGTGAGAGGATTGTGTCCTCTCATTAGTCCGAGGCTTGAACCTGTCCAACGCTGTCGCCGCTCTCCACAATGATGGTGATAGTTGTGGTGATGGTGGTGACGGTGGTGACGAACTCAGCTGGAAAAGTCTTTGGTCCCAGGCGGAGCGGGTAATACTGGCCACCACTTTCTGCCTGCCTGCCACGTGCCAGGCACGTTTCTCACCAGTTCTAATTCTCAGCTGCCTTTGGAATGAAGCATAATCCTCATTTTACAGGTGAGAAAACCAAGGCTCAGGCAAGTTCTGCCACTAGCCACGTTCCCGTGGGCTAAGCTGGGGGCAGAGCTGGGTAGGGGTCAGGACAGCGTGACTCAGAGAACCTGCTCTTTCCTGGCTGTCGGCTGCTCGCTGCCCGTCACCCGCGGGAATGAGAGCCATCGGTTCCCGGAGCCCAGGCTGACACCCCACTAGGCCTCAGAGGACCGGCACCTGTGTGGCCCCACACCTCACTCCTCCCTTGCCCTGTAGGCGGATCTAAGCCCGCAGGCTTTTCCTTTATTCCAGTTTCCAGCAGTGCGGCCCCGACGGAGGCTGAGAGCTGGCTGGTCTGCACCATCGCCCCCCAGGCCCCTGTCCGGGCTTAGGGCCGAGGTCACGTCTGGGAGCTGACGTCCTGGCCGGCCAGCAGCCACTGGGCCGACAAGTCCCACTGTCCTGCCCACCAACCAACCAACCGACCGTCCCGGTTTCGCCCACGATCCCCTGTGGCTCTCAGGCGGGGGCTCCTGCTGGCAGTGACTGACCCTCGCTACGACTTTCCAGGGGGCTCAGAACGTCACGGGGTGGACCGAGGCCTGATCCGGGCCCATGTGCTGTGGAAGCCGCTCTGACAGCCTCCGTACCCGAGGCCAGAAGTGCAGCAGTCCATTAACTGCTTCCCTTTCATCCTCCCCCCCGCAGGGAACGCCGAGGCACGGCTTCCTGCTCACAAGCAGAGTGAGAGGCGGGCTGGCACTCCTGGCAGGATGCTGACCTGCCTGTGATCAGGGAGTCCTGTTGCCTAGTGACCGAGAGGACCTCTGCGGAGCCAGGCGACCCGCTGCAGCCCGGGCTCCGCCCCGTCCACGGGGCGCTGGCCTGCCTGGCCCCGCGCCCTCTGCCTTCGGGGGACTGCTCTCCCCGTGCTCCCCATCACTCAAGCCCCTGGGCCTCGGGGACCCAGGGCTGGGCCAGCCAGAAAGCTTCCTGGACTTTTCCTAAGCGCAGCCCTGGGGGAGCCCTTCCTTCTCCCGCAGACACAGCCCTGCCTCGCCCTCCTCGCCCCCTTCCGGGCTGTGGTGGGCAGGAGGGAGTGAGAATCAGAGGCAGAAAGGAGCTGGGGGGGGTGCCGGCTGGCAGGGCCGGGAACAGCGGGAGAAGCAGCTTGCTCCCTGGCAGGATGGTGGCGTGTGGACAGAGTCTGACCCGGAACCCACGCCCTGGGGTCCCGGGGGAAGCCTCGCGGTGCTGGTGCAGGAGGGCGGCCCGTGGCGGGCATGTGAACTCAGGTTTCCAAGCCCTGCACGGGCGCCCCACCCTGTCTGCCCCTAACCCTCCCGTTGGCACAGAGTGGGGCGGGCGGCGTGGGCTTGTTTGTTTAATGGGTGAGAACATGACTTAGGGTGTCAACAGCAGGCCCGGCCAGGACCCCTGGAGATGATCCCTGCTGATGTTTCTTGCAAATGATCTGGAAGCATCCGTGCCCAGGGAAGGCAGCCATTCAGCTCGTGACCTTGGACCTTCCGCCCGGTGGGATGTCAGGCCGATGGAGACGGATGGCGGGAGGCCTGCAGGGCTGAGCCCGGGCGTGGTAATGAGCGGGGCGGGGAGCCATGGCAATGCCTTTGGTAACGGCCCAGAGCCAGCAGGCAGGGCCGGGAGAGGGGCTGGGCCGGGGGGCGTGGTGGGCTCACCAGAAGGCTCATGCCACTGCTCCGGTAAAGCCTCGTCTCCTGCGGTCCCACCCCGGCCCTCCCCTGTATCAGGATCCTCAGAACTCCCTGCCCCCCTTTCATAGCTCCGTGCCCCCCGCAGAGAACACCACGTCCGGAGCGTTCCCAGGGCCCTTCCCATCCGGACCCAGACACTGCTTCTCGGTGAGCCTGGCCACGGGCCCAGCATCCTCACTCAGAGTTCATCCCACCTCCTCGGGTTCGGGTTCAGGTTCCTGCGGCTTTTGGCTCAGACCAGTGGGAAGCGGGTTAAAAGGATCTCCTTCATGCTGGCCTTGCGCAGCCAGCTCCTCAAAAAATGAGATTGTTGAGCGTCTGCCCCCTGGTGGTCAGTGCGCATCATAGCCACCGGCCGGTTGAACATATGGACGGTTGCTTAGTCTTCCTACATAATGAAAGCTTAGAATACAAATCAACTGGCCTCTATGACGTACACTGACCACCAGGGGGCAGACACTCCAGGCAGGAGCTGCCCCCAGCCCACTCGCCCCAGGCCAGCCAAGGCGGTGCCAGCAGGACTCCTCTGATTGCCCTGCCAGGCCCGGGGACTCCACCCGTGCACGGAGTTTGTGCACCGGCCACTAGTAAGTAAGAGAAAGCGAACCTCCCACTGGGAAGGGGACGGTGACAGGAACCCCAGCCCTCTGCCTGCTGCCCCCTCGCCGGTCACATCCCTGAGGGCTGCCTGTTGGGTCTTCACTTGCCCCCTGACGGGGAACTCACTGCCTCTCACGGTAGAAGCCTACTCGGTGTGGGGAAAGCTGCAACTGCTAGAACGTTCTCCCTGAGCTGAATGTTGACTGGCCCCTGGCTAGGACCCACCAGCTGTGCTGAGAGGAAGTCTAATGACGTGTGGGGTTTTTAAAAAGCCCGACTCACGGCAGCTGCTGCCCACCTTGGTCTGCCCGTCCCGCGCTCGGCCAACCGGGCCCCTCGGGGCTAGCTGTGGCTGTCCCTCAGAGCTGCACGGAGAACTGACCCCCGTGCCCAGAGGGGCCAGCCCAGCCACCCCTCACACCACATGATGCGCCAGTAGCTGGGGAGCCCCCCGCCGCCCACCCAGAGGCCCACGGAGCTCCCAGCTGCGCGAGAGCAGCCGCGAGCCCCTTCTCACGGCGCCCCCGCCCTGCGCCTCCCACAGTGGGCAGCAGATTTATGGAAACGGCCCGGCTGGGAAATATGAATAGCTTCGGAAATGACCCGGACAACTTTATGGTTGAGAGACCCATAATGGCCTCTTGTGGGGGACGGTGTTGTACATTCTTGCTGTCCCCGCTGACAGGATGAATAACTGGGACTGGACGCTGCTGGCCCCTCCAACCTCCGAGTCCGTGATTCCGATAGGGGCAGCCCGGAGCACTGCGGGCCCGCTGTGAGAAATGTGGATCCTGCGCTCTGGACCCTGATTGCTTTGTTCTGATTAGAGAAGGCACATGCTCACCTGCCTGGGCGCTCACCTGGGACCTGGGCGCTCACCTGGGACCCGGGGGGCTCCCCTGGGACCCGGGCACGCACCTGGAGAGGCGGCTTGTCCCCAGTCCCAGGTGCTGGCGGGGGTCCGCCCTCAGCCACCCCTGGCGCCCCAGAGCCTGAGAGAGAGGAGAAGGGTGCTTTGCCTCCTTTGGATGGAAACTGAAGCGGAAAGAGAGGCTGTGACGGGTTCAAAGCGTGAAAGCCCGGCCCTTCCCAGCGTCCAGCCCCCAGCTCCTTCCACCCTATCCTTTCACCCACCGCCCACGGCCCCGCCCGCGTGCTCAGGGCTGAGCGTCCACCCAGGAGCCAGGAGGTCCAGGTTCCGTTCCCGGTCAGGGCACAGGCCCGGGCTGCGGGCTCCATCCCAGTGTGGGGCGTGCAGGAGGCAGCCGATCCATGGTTCTCTCCTCGTGGATGCTTCTCTCTCCCTCTCCCTTCCTTCCTCTCTGAGAGCAATAAAATGTATTTTTAAAAACAAAACAAACACAAACGCTTGCTGTACGCAGTGCCCCTGGCATGGCCTGGGAACGGGAGCGGTGACTCTGCAGGAGGAGGGCATTGCAGGAGGCCGATGCCACTCAGGTGAGAGGACCTGGGCCGTGACCGCAGCCGCCTCCGAGGCAACGGGCGCCAGCAGCCCTGGAGGATCTCATCCCAAAGGGTTTACTAGTAAGAGCTTCCTCTTCTTCGACTGAAGCACCTCTTTTACTTCTTAATTTTAAATGTTTTTATTGATGTCAGAGAGGAAGGGAGAGGTGGGGAGAGAAACATCAATGTTGACAGAGAATCATGGATCAGCTGCCTCCTACACGCCCACATTGGGGATCGAGCCTGCAACCTGGGCCTGTGCCCTGTCTGGGAATCAAACCCGGGACCTCCCAATTCATAGGTCGGGGATCAACCACTGAGCCACACCAGCCAGGCTTAAGTGCTTCCCTTAAACAAGATGCTCTGAGACCCTTCTGGTGCGCTGTCCTGGGGCTGGCTGTGAACATTAGTCCTTCCTCTCACTCCAAAAGCAGGAGGCAGCAGCTGGAGACTCAGGCTCCAACCCTGGCCCACCGCTCCCTGGCCGAGCAGCCGGGGGCACATGATTACGTGGACTGAGCCCCAGTGAAGCAGGATTGGCGTGAGGACCAAAGTGCTCCTGTGAGCATCAGCTGGAGAGATGTCAACGGAACCTGCTGCTAAAGTCTCCCCCTTTTCCAAAGTGGGTGTCTCAGATCTTCTGCACTTTGCTCTCAACAGCTTCTCTCCCCTTCCCGCCCCCGTCCCTGAACTAGCCAGGTCCCCTTTGAAGAGAGCGAGAGGAGAGCGGGAGGAGAAACTTGCCCTGGCCACTCACACCGGGCGGCAGCCTGCGCCGGAGTTTGAGGGGGTGCCCCCGAATTTGCGTTTCTGATCAGGTGCTGCAGATAACGCGGGGCTGGACCCCGGGAAGGACTTGTGTTCCTGCAGTTTGAAGTAGCCTGGAAGGTGGTTCCTTTTACCGAGGGCCGGCCGGGGGCCTGGGGCTGGCCCGGGCCCGGGGCTGGTAATTCCTGGCACCCTCCTCTGTCTGCTTCCTGAAAAGCGTTTCACGGCAGGCCGGCTTCTGCGCGGAGCTCAGGTGGGCGCTAAGGTAACGGTCACACACCCGTTGGGATCAGCAGCACCTGCCTGCTCCTTAATGGGTTGCCAGGCAACCAGACAAAGGTGAGGCGGAGGCTGGGATTAGCAGTTGGCAGGGGTTTCAGAGGGAGCTCCCAGGCTTCCGAGGGCAGACTTCTCCTCCGAGGCCACAGGAACAGATGCGGAACCCGTCACCGCCTTGTTGGCACTCGGAGGGCACAGCCCAGAGCAGACAGCCTCATGCGGTCACGTGGCCTCTAACAGGCCGGGGAATCTTTTCCTCAGGAACCGCCGGGCACCCAGGGGGCAAGGGGCAGGCTCGGCGCCGCCTGCTCGGTGAGAGTAAGTTCTGTTGGCTTATTTTGGATTATAAAGCGCATCCACGTGGGAACACTTAGGAGTGCAGGAGAGCAGGAACTCCCCGGCCCAAAGGCCCTGATGAGACTTGGCATCCATGCCCAGGAGGAAGTGAGGCCACCGGGAAGGGGCTGTTCTGGGAACCCCAGGCAGGGGGGGGGAAAGCATGTCCAGCGCCCCATCCTTCTCTCCCCGGCCCTTTGCCTCCTGGGTGGGGGGTAGTTACCTCCTGGGTGGGGGCAGTCACCTCCTGGGTGGGGGCAGTCACCTCCTGGGTGGGGGCGGTTACCTCCTGGGTGGGGGCAGTTACCTCCTGGGTGGGGGTAGTTACCTCCTGGGTGGGGGGCAGTTACCTCCTGGGTGGGGGTAGTTACCTCCTGGGTGGGGGGTAGTTACCCCCTGGGTGGGGGCCAGTTACCTCCTGGGTGGGGGCGGTTACCTCCTGGGTGGAAGGTAGTTACCTCCTGGGTGGGGGGTAGTTACCTCCTGGGTGGGGGGTGGTTACCCCCTGGGTGGGGGGTGGTTACCCCCTGGGTGGGGGCCGTTACCTCCTGGGTGGGGGGTGGTTACCCCCTGGGTGGGGGGTGGTTACCCCCTGGGTGGGGGCCGTTACCTCCTGGGTGGGGGTGGTTACCCCCTGGGTGGGGGGTGGTTACCCCCTGGGTGGGGGCAGTTGCCTCCGGGATGGGGGCAGTTACCTCCGGGAGGGGGCAGTTGCTGGCCGTTTTTCTGCGATCAGCAGTGCCGCAGCGGGCAGCCTGTGCCACGGCCTCTGTGCGTTTGCGAGGTGGTGGCCGGAGCGAGGACACCCCGCACAGCCTCACCAGCACTTGCCATGGCCAGCCGGGTGACGATTTTATAAGCCCGTTCCTTTAGTTTTTCGTTTCTTGGGCCACTTTCTTTGGGCGCCCCCCAATCCCTGATTTTCCCTTTATTTCCCGAGACTTGCCTATTCATGTCCTTTGCCCATTTAAAAAAAAATATTTTTATTGATTTTTTACAGAGAGGAAAGGAGAGGGATAGAGAGTTAGAAACATCGATGAGAGAGGAACACTGATCAGCTGCCTCCTGCACACCTCTCACTGGGGATGTCCCTGCAACCAAGGTACATGCCCTTGACCAGAATCGAACCCGGGACCCTTCAGTCTGCAGGCCGACGCTCTATCCACCAAGCCAAATGGCTCTGGCTGCCCATTTTTTAAATAGGGATTGCTCACCTAGTCTTATTTGTAAACGCTATTTATATAGAGAGACCAATGGGACCTTCTTGAGTTTGTTGCTTGCTTCTTTTTTTTTAAAAACAATTTTTTTTTTACTTGATTTCTGAGAGAAAGGGAAAGAGAGAGAGAGAGAGAGAGAGAGAGAGAGAGAGAGAGAGAGGGGGAGAGAAACACTAATGAGAGAGAAGCATTGATCAGTTGCCTCCCGCACGCCCCACTCTGGGAATTGAGCCCACAACCTGGGCCTGTGCCCTTGACCAGAATCGAACCTGGAACCCTTCAGTCCGCAGGCCGATGCTCTATCTGCTGAGCCAGAACAGCTAGGGCAGTGGTCGGAAAACTGCGGCTCGTGAGTTTGCCGACCACTGCCTTAGGGAAAAACACTTAAAAAACGTTTCAATAATGTACCAACATCTTTAACCTGAAGCCAAACTTCTGGGTCAGGGTAATTAATGCCGTGGCGCTTGCTTTTAACATTCCCCTCCTCCACCGCACATCTTTGGTTTTCCTTTTGTGTACAGGTGAGTTTTATTGATGTTCTAGGATAGGGGTGTCGAACTCAATCAGAGAAGGGGCCAAAATCTAAAATCCAGCCTAAATCGCGGGCCGAATGGTTTACTGAACAGTCATAAACTGTCATTGTGATGGAAACGCAGCGGAGTGCAGTGATGACAGCGCGGTGCGGGCCACACTGCAAGGCCTGGCGGGACGGATTTGGCCCGCGGGCCTTGTGTTTGACACATGTGTTCTAGGAAGTCAGTTGAATGCTTTTCTTTTCAAATAAAAAAATAAAATTATAATTCTATTTTTAAAAAGGTTTCCCTTTTACCTCCTGGCTCATTCAGGGAGAAAGAAGAGGGAGGAGAAAGGCAGAGGAGGAGGAGGAGGAGGAGGAGAGGAAGATGGAGAACAGAGAGGAGAGCTCTCTCCGCCATGTTTATTGAATTCCTGAGATCTGCAGTGATTCTCAAACTCTATATGTGAGTCACCTGGAGTCTCATTGAAATGTAGATTCGGGCCCGGGCGGCGTGACTCAGGGGCCAGGAGCCAGGAGGTCATGGTTTGATTCCCATGGGTGTCAGGCTCCATCCCCAGTGGGGGGCTTGGGGGAGGCGGCCAATCCTTTATTCCCTCATCATTGATGCTTCTCTCCCTCTCTCTCTCCCTTCCTCTCTGGCATAAAATAGAAATGTAGGTTCTGGCCCTGGCCAGTGCAGCTTGGTTGGTTGAACGCTGTCCTGTGAACTGAAAGGTCACCGATTTGATTCCATCAGGATTGTGGGTTCGGTCCCTGGTCAGGATGTGTACGGGATCTCTCTCCTTCCTTTCTCTCTCTCTTAAAAAAAAAAATAAAATAAAATATATAAGGGGAAAGAGAAAGGAGTATAGATTTTGGATTCAGCCAGCTCCCCGCTGGGTCTGCCCACCACGGACACGGGGGTGGTGACTTCACATTATGCCACGGGGAAACACGGAGGGTCTCCCTGATAGTGCTGACCCCACGTAAAGGGTCATTTTATTTTTATATTTTTATATATTTTATTGACTTTTTAGAGAGAAAGGCAGAGAGAGAGTTAGAAACATTGATGAGAAATATTGATCAGCTGCCTCCACACCCCCTCACTGGGGATATGCCCGAAACCAAGGTAAGTGCCCTTGACTGGAATCAAACCTTTCGGTCCGCAGGCTTACGCTCTATGCACCGAGCCAAACCGGTTTCGGCTGTGGTCATTTTATTTTGAAAGCTGTCTTCTCTCTCTCTCTCTAGTCAGCAGGGAAACCCTAACCCGGCCTGGAGAGGAGGAGAGAGCCACCAGCCGAGCCCATGGCGAAGCTCCCTCCCGTGTGGCCTCCAGATTCCAGCCTGAGACTCCCAGGAGCGTGTGGGGCGAGGAGGGTGTCCCTCCGGGCCCTCACCGGCTGGAGACAGTTACGGTGAGAGGTTAACCGCCATCTCCCCCCTCCAGCATCGCTCAGGGCTTGCTCTGTGTTTTCTTTGAGAAAGAACTGTTATGGTCCACACGCACCTCCTAAGACAGTAACATAGGGGTCCTGACAAAACCACGGTCTGGCAGGGAAGAGTCTTGGAATCGGACTCAGAGAGCCGCGCCCCGCTCTGGCCTTCACGGGCGCTGGCCTGCGTTAACCGTCCCGGCTCAGTTCCGTCCCAGCCACAGGAGACCAGCTAGCGGCTCCCTGCCCGCCCGCCTGGGGTCCAGCTCCAGCGGGGGCTCCGGGCCGCAGGGTGCTCCCTGCAACTGAGACACACGGAGGCTGGCGCTCAGTCCCCAAGTCTCCGCGGAGCCGCCCACGCCGGCCAGCAGCAGCGGGAGGCTCTGGACAGGCCGCGAGCGGGGTTTGGGGTCACCCCACGCCCGGGCTGGCACCATGGCGACGCCGTGCTGCAGCCGGAGCCACATTCATGCCGACGCTGCCAGGGCAGGCGGGCCTGGCTCGCGAGGTGCCAGGGAAGCAGGGGGCACCGATTTCCACGTGAAAGGAGGAGGTCACACGTGTGCACAGCCAGGCCGGCGTGGGCAGCCCCGGGAACCAGCGGTGACTGCGTGGGAACGGTCACCCGCGCTCGCACAGCCTGTGCCAGGAATCCTTCCTAACTCCACCCAGAACTTAGCGATTTGCCCACATTCCGCAACTATAATAGAACGCAGCTGAGCCCTCATCTCACCTGCGCCCCTAGCCCCGAGCACAGCGGAGGCTCAGAGGGGAGCCACCTGGCCTCCGAGCCTCAGTTTCCCCATCTGCTCCAGTGACAGCAGCTCTCATGGGGAGTGGTGGGGGGACCAGTATGATGGCCGTGCCCACACTGGTCCACCGCAAACGTCCAGCGGGTCCTGCTCAGCTCCCGCCCAGGGCTCTCAGGTCGCCCGGCCCTGCAGGTGAGAAGGGCTGCGAGGCCCACGGGCTCTGCTGGGTGCTGGGGCCCTCAGCATGTTCCACTGTGGCCTTGGGCTGTTTCCATTTTCCTGCTCCTCCCCCCAGTGTGTATGTGTGTGTGTGTGGGGTGGGGGTGGGGGGAGAGGGGCAGGGGGCACGGCCAGGGGTCGGGTTCGGAATCCTCCTCCGCTGGCTGCTTCCTCAGCCTCGGTTCCCACCTTCCCTTCACGTGGCCATTGCCGGGACTCCGGTAAGGTGGGCGGCACACAGCGGGTGCTCTGGGATCCGGGGTTAGCTCCACCCAGGAGCCTGAGGCCGGCCCCTCTCTCCGGGGTCCCCTGGCCTGGGGCAATAACAGGGTAACAGCCAACCTGCACCCCGCGCTCCGGGGGAGGCCCCCCCCAGGTGCACGCCCGGCCTCACCCGCCTCCGCCCACACCGGCTCCCCCTCCCGCTGCCCGGCTCCTCCCGCACCAGGGCCGGCGGCACCGGACAGACGGGGTCACCTTCCCGCCTCCGCGCAGAAAGCCGGCCTCCCACACCCGGTGCTCAGCCCCCCCAACCCCCCCAACCGCTAATGCCCCGCACACGCTGCCCAGTCCGCCGGCTCTGCGCCGCCCGCCCTCCCTCCCTCCCTCCGGCCGGCCCTCCTGGGGACCCTCCCGGGCGCCCACCCCGCGGGCGGCGCTGCCCCGCGGGCCCATGACCTTGGCCGCCCCTGAGCCCCGGTCCACGCCCCCCGGCGGCGGCCGGGCACGGACACCCCGTTGTTTCTCGCTGGCGAACACCCCACTTGGCGGGTGACCTCCGCACACGGGCCCGCGGCGGGGAGGCGGCTCCGGGGCGGCGGGGACGCGGATGCGAACACCGGGAGGGGAGGGCGCGTCCGCCGCCCCAGCCCGTGGCCCCGCCGAGCCCGCCTCCGCCGCCGGGCCCCGGGGCGCCGCGCCGCACCGCGCCGCACGGGCCGGGCGAGGCGGACACGGCCCGCGCCCCGCGCCCCCCGCCCGGGCGCCCGAGGACGCGCGGGACCCGCCGCCTGCAGTGCCCGCCCGCGTCCCCAGGGGGCGCCGCCGGCCGGCGCCAAATTCCGGGCGGGCGGGCGCGGCGCGTTTGAAACCCGGACAGCGCGAGGGGGCGGGGCCGGGCGCGGGAGCCTCCGCCCCCCGGCCAATGGGCGGCGGCGGCGGGCGCGGGGGCGGGGCGGGGCGGGCCGCGGTGAATGAGGAGCGGCGGCCGGCGGCGCGGGCGGCGCTCTCTCCTCAGCCCGGCGGGGCGGCGGCGGCGGCGGCGGCTCGGCCCGCGGACCCTTCGCAGACGCGGCGGCCGGGCGCGCGGCGCGGCGGCGGCTGACAGGACCTCCGGGCGGACAACTTCCGCGCCTCCCTCCGCCGCCTCACCGCGGCCCGGGCGCAGCCGCCGCCTCCGTCCGGGGCCGGCCGCCGGGCCGTCAGCATGGCCCGGGGCGCGCGGCGGGCGGCGGGCGGCGCGGCGGGCCCGGGGCGGCCGCGGGGGTCCCCGCCCGGCGGCGGGCGGCGGCGGCGGCCCCGCGGAGCCCGGGCGGCGGCCGGCGGCCCCGGAGCGGACGCGGGGGAGCGCGGCGGGCGGCCGGCCACAAAGTTGAGCGCGGGCCGGCGGCGCGGATGGTGGGCGCTCCTGGCGCTGCAGCTGCACTGGCTCCGGGCGCTGGCGCAAGGTAGGCGGCGCGGGGCCGGCGGGGCGGGGCGCGGCGGGGCCGGGCGCGGGCCCGGCCGTCGGGGTCCGCGCCCGGGACGCGCGGGGTCGGGGCCGCCCGCCGTGGGCTCCCCGCAGGCGGGGCCGGGCCGCGGGGCGGCTGGTCCGGTCGGGGCCGCGGGGCTCGGGCGGAGCCGGAGGGTCGGGGACGCCGCTCCCAGCCCCGAGGCCGGCCCCGCCGCCCCAGGCTCCGCGCACCAGCGGGGCCGCCCCGGGCGGCAAACTTGGGCTCCCGCGGCCCCTCCCCGCCGCCGCTCCCTCGGAGCCGGGGGTCGCCGGGCAGGTGAGCCCGCCGGGTGCGAGGCCCTTCGGAGTGGGAGGTGGTCCGGACCGGCTGTGCCCAGAAGCCGTCCCTTTGCCCGCCGGGCGCACCCGTGCAGGTGGGCATCCTCCGCCAGGTGTGCGGCCGGAGAGGAGCGCCGCCAGAGGGCGGAGGGTCCCTGGCCGCGTCCCCGGGCCGGGTCCTCGGAGATGGGCGCCCCCTGGGCGAGCCCTCTGGGATTGGGCACCCTTGGCGGGGCCTCTGGGATTGGGCACCCTAGGATTGGGCACCCTTGGCGGGGCCTCTGGGATTGGGCACCCTAGGATTGGGCACCCTTGGCGGGGCCTCTGGGATGAGGCACCTGTGCTGCGGGGCAGCCTCGGCGGGCACTGAGGTGGTGGAGGCGGCACTGACTCAATCCCTGTGTGTGAGGGGGAGGGGGCGACCTCTGTGCGGCCACATGCGGGGTTCAGATGTGACCACACCTGGCGGGTCTGCACTCAGCGCCCCCCACCCCCAGCCTGACCCCTGCTCCCCGTCACCGCTGACCTGGCTGCTCTACCGGCCTCGCACCCTCCCCAGGGCTCACAGATGTCCGCTCTCGTGTAGCTGCACGAAAACAAATTGCCCTATTTCTGGTTAATTTAACTCCTCCATTACTTGGGAAATTTTCATTTCACTTATTTGTGCTTCTTTTTGCTTAATGACTGACTTTTGTAGGGAAGCATTTATTAAGTCATTTTGTAAAATGGGATCGGTAGATTGCCGGAGCAGCCAGGTTCAAATGAAGTCTGAGTCACTCGGCATGACCTTTAGGATAGAAATGGTGTTTATCAAGTTTTCCTTAAGAAACAAAAAGAGCAGTGACTTGCACTTTGCAGTAATCTCTGTACATTTGCACATTTGAAAATGTATGCACACGTTCAGAGGGAAAAAACCTGGTTTTGTTTGGAAGCCTAGTACACGGATTTCAACTTTTACCATGTGCACTCTGAAGGCTCTATAAAATGTCACGTTTTCACAACTAACGTTAATGAACGTGTGTTAATTAAAAAAAAAAAGCCATTCAGGCAGTGCTCGGCCTCTGTTCGGGAGGCATATTTTATCCCTTGCTGCCAGTAAAAACACCGGTCCCTGTTTTACATTTATATGGTTTATAAAGTGTACAGATCTTTCCGTGTAACATTTCGAATAGGTTGTCACAAATTCTAAATTCATTGACAGGTTTCTGTTCTCTGTGCTCTGTGAAATGTGTAATATATCCATCATTTTTTTTATATCATATTGAAAATTCATATTACAGGAGAGATGTCACCATTTGACAAAAGCTCATGTATCTTGAAAATGAAAATTCTGGTGCTGCTGCAGAGATTCCTAATGGGATGAGGAGTTGGTCATACGGGCAGGAATGCATTGTCTTGAATGTGATCAGGTAAAATGGAACATTCTGAGTGGAATCCTTCTCCATGTTGGAGCTAGTGAAGCAAGTTTTCATTCCTCCGTGCGTGTTTGCTTCTGACGGTGTTCCGTGTGGTTAGGCTCGGCCTGGGGTCTCGGGAGAGAAGTGTGGGGGGACCAGTCACAGACAGGCAGTTACAGAGCCTGAGCCGGGGGCAGAACAAGTCCTAGGCCTGTTGTAGAACACGTGGCTCGGACCTTCTGCGTGTAGCTTTAGTAGTCCTGAGGCTTTACATGTAATGAGGATTTCTGAGGTATAGACTGGTACTCTGCTTATTGCTGGGTGTGTGTGTGTGTGTTAGTGAGAGAGACTTTTCTAGATTTCTAAAGATCCAAGACTTTAATTCTCAAAGGCGGATGGCAAGGCAAGTTTTTTATGTGGTCCAGCAGCCAGACCTGGGTGTTTTGTTTTTTATTTCTCCATTTAGTATTTTAAATACATTTTATTGTTTTTTTTACAGAGAGGAAGGGAGAGGGAGAGAGAAACATTGATCAGCTGCCTTCTGCACACCTCCTACTGGGGATGTGCCCGCAATCAAGGTACATGCCCTTGACCGGGATCGAACCCGGGACCCTTGAGTTCAAAGGCTGATGTTCTATCCACTGAGCCAACCCATCCAGGGCCAGTGCTGGGTGTGCAGAAGGATGGCAGCGCACAGGGACTCTGTGTGACGTTTCCTGCTGGGCCTTTGGCGGCTTGTTGATGCTGGTGATGCTGACCACGGCCTCTCCTGGAGTGTGTGCTTCCGGCGGGGAGAGGGAGGCTGCTTTGGGGCTGTTCACAGTTCCTCCTTTGGAGTTACTCCCGATCACTGTGCAGAGCTGGTTCTGGAACTTCCGTGTCTGTCACCATCACGTGGGGTTTAGACCCGCCGAGGGCCAGCTCCTTTGTCTGTGCCGGAGCCACACGTGCCCTCCAGGTGAATGGTGCACACCAGAGTTTGAGAACCAGGAACTTGGATGTCTTGTGTTTTTCCTCGTTCCAGTCACTGGCTGATTTCCTGGAGCTGTTCCAGCCCTGTGCCTCTTGAACTTGGCTGCTCATTGGAATCACCGGGAGCTTTAAACAATCCTGGACCCGCCTCTCATTCTCTGACTTCGTTTTAATTGGCTGGAAGCTCGACCTGGTGTCAGGGGATTGAGAACCCCCCAGGTGCTCCCAGTGTTCAGCCAAGTTTGAGAACCAGTGCTCAACACTTTGAAATGAGATCACATGACTCGTTTTGCTTTCACCTTGTCACGGGCCTTGAGGTTTTATGGTAAACACTGCCCCCCCCCCCCCCTCCCCAATCCCGGTGACTTCTGGGTACTTGGAACCTGTTTTCACTTACACACACCTGTTTCATGCTCATGATCTCAAGCTTTGAGATTTCTCTCAGACTTAATCAGTTTTTAATCACTCATTCTGTTTGTTCCAGCTGGCATTGTCAAGCTCCTGTTGGTCTGGGGAGGGGGCGGTGGTGTGTGTGTGTCAGAATCACCCGTGAAATTTAAAAACAGTTACCTGGGCTCCACCTCCACCCTGAGGGTCTCTGGAGTGTGAGTTTGTGAATTTAAAGACGCTCCGCAGGTGGTTCTATCTTTGTTACCGTTTGAGTTTGATCCTTGTGTTGGCCAATCCCATTTCTTACCCTGTTCGCTGCCATTCTTAGCCTGACTTCCTGTGGCCTCGACCCCTGCCTGGACCATTTTTCCAGCCTCGGTGAGGCTTGCTGGAGAAAGCGCCATGCAGTGTTGGTTGGGTTCACGACAAATCCAGCTTCTTGGGGGGCTCATGGCTTCCCGTTACCCCAGGAGCGCTGTTTTCCCTCCCGCGTCCCCCAAGACCCCTTCCCGGCACGACTGTGTCACTTGAGTTTTAACTGCAGCCAGAGTCCCAGACAGCCTGCTCCACGAGTCTGCAGAGCCTGGGCTGCACCGGGAGGTGCTCAGATACTTGCTGGGTGCGATCTGTGAGCCCTCTGCCTGTGTGACAGATGGCACCTGGCCCTGGCTGGTAGCCGTCTTGTAAATCTAATCAGGAGCAATTATCACCCTCCAGGCCGACCTGCGTGCGGCCACCTGCAGCTGACCTTTGTGGAGCCTTACTGTGAGCCAAGCTCTGGCCCCGCAGGCAGGCTGCTGCTCTGCCCAGCCTGGCCCAGGAGGAAGGAGCACTTGGTATCATTCACCTGCAGGACAGGGAGGCCCTGAGGTGTTCGCTGATTGCCTCAGTCCCCGGACTGGTAGTGCCGAAGCCGCCATGGAAGGCAGCTGCCTGACCCACAGTCCGTGTTCCGGCCGCTGGCCGGGCATTTCCCACTGGTGTCTGCCCTTCCACAAGAGGAGGTGTGAGGGGCTGGTGCAGGGAGTGTGTTCTAGAGACTTTATCCAGTTACTTGACCTCAAGTAACTTGACCTCAAATAACCAGAGTACTTATGTACTGTTGTAAAAAAAGAAAACATCAGATAATTTTGAAAATAGAGCAGAGGAATATGCATAACGCCCATATATATCCTCCCTTCTCCCATAATAAAACGGCTATTGCCATTTTGATGTTTTTCTTTCCCCCCATAACATACCTGTCAAATTCCAACTGAGAACGTGGCAGTTTGGTGGCAGATTTGAACACCACACAATTGACCACGAGGAGTGTGCCAACCATTTCTTTGAGGAACACTCGGGAAATTCTGTTATCTGCACTCAAGTGTGTGCATTTAAGTCCTTTAAGTGGAAATAAAAAAAGAGTCGGGCTTTGTCAGGCACAGACTTATTTGTTGTTTTGCTTCAGCATGGGTTTTGTCTAACCACAGTTACGTTTAGCGGCATGCTGTGGGTACACTTAGCCGGGAGCATCCCTGTGCCCTCACACGCTGGAATACAACAGAGTCACGCTGACAAGCAGGCAATTAGTGGAATCCGGGAAGAACTTGTAGTTAACTTCCACCTGCTAGTGGCCTTTATTGCCGTGTGAAGAGCCTTTGTGTTGCTTACGGTGTGGGACACGGGTCTGGGCCTTTGTCTCCTGTCCCAGCGATCAGAGACCAACAGCATCAGCTGACTAAACCCAGAGAATGGGACAGACCCTGACAGGGAGAACGCAACATCTGGGTCTTGACAAGCTCACAGCTTACATTTAATAGTTTTAAGCCGAAACCGGTTTGGCTCAGTGGATAGAGTGTCAGCCTGCAGACTGAAAGGTCCCAGGTTCGATTCCAGTCAAGGGCATGTACCTTGGTTGCGGGCACATTCCCGGTAGGGGGTGTGCAAGAGGCAGCTGATTTATGTTTCTCTCTCATTGGTGTTTCTAACTATCTCTCTCCCTTCCTCTCTGTAAAAAAAAAAAAAAATCAATAAAATATATTTAAAAAGTAGTTTTAAGAGTAGACCCCTTAAAATCCAAATCCATGAAAATTGAGTAAAGCTGAGGATGGGGAATGAAAGGTGCAGTAGAAAGGGGAGTTAAAGTGGATTCATCTTTTAAAAAGGAAGGGTGTTGATAGGAGTCTTATTATCTGGTTAAATACTCCTATTAAGAGATGATACGTTTCTGTCTAATGCAACTGAGTATTTTAAATTGTATGGTCTCATTTGAATCAATTTGACTTGAACATTTCTACAAGGCATTTATGAAACAAATTCTCCCCTAAATTTGTAATTATCTTTCAATAAAAAAGACGATAAACATTTGTATCTTTGATCTCACGGGAGAGTATATTTTGATGGCTAGGACAGTAAATATGGCACCTCTTATCATCGTTTTGTAGTGGCACAGAGAAATGATCCTGAAGTTTTCCAATGAATCCTTGAAATGCAAAAGTCTGTCATCGTTTGATGGACTCTATTGACATACTGCCTGTTGTTGATCCTCTCCCTGAGATCTCTCTGGAGAGCTATCTTGTTATTAGTCTTATCGTTTCATTATATTAATACTATTCTTACTGTATCTAAATACAAAACCTAAAAGTGCTGTTATGAGAGCCCTGGTCTAGGAAGCCCTAGTCCCGTGGTGGGCAAACTTCGGCTCGTGAGCCACATGTAGCTTTTTGGCCCCTCGAGTGTGGCTCTTCCACAAAGTACCATGGCCTGGGTGAGTCTATGTTGAAGAAGTGGCATTAGAAGAAGTTTAAGTGAAAAAATGTGGCTCTCCAAAGAAATTTCAATCATTGTCGTGCTGATATTTGGCTCTGTAGACTAATGAGTTTGCTGACCACTGCCCTAGTCATTTATACACTTGCTAGTCTAGGATTTCGGTGGTCTGACCTCCTGACAGGCCACTCTACAGCTAGAGGCAGACTCATTGCCTTAGCTCCTCTCCACTCCAGCTCCTGTGGTCTCCAGTGGGTATTGTGGGGATAGAATGTTTTTTTAAAGCTTTCCTTGAAACACAATGTGGTGAGTGGGAAAGACATTGGGCTAAGTATCAGTAGATCTGGTTTTTATTTCATTCTGTACCTAACTTGCAATATGAGCAAGTCTGTTAGTCTCTCTGAGTATAATTTCTCAGCTGTGAAAGTTGGGGGTGAGACTAGGTTTTGACTATTGTTCTTTCCCGATTCCCTGAATTCTGTATGTTGTCATATCTTCTCTGCCCTTCTCCCAGATTCTGTGTGTCTCTTTTTTGGGGATTCTGTAACTCCGTGTCCTAGCTCTTGGAATCTAATTCTCTTCATTTTACATTTGCCAGGGTAGTTGCAATGTTGAAGACAACTAAGATGCAATATAATATTTCTCTTTAGGTGCTGCCATCTAACGTGATGTATCTACCCTGATCATGGTTTATGTTCACAATTTTAGGTTCCATAAAATGAACTAGTGCCATAACTTGTCACTGTAAGTCTGAAGTTTGGATAAATAAATTTCTTTAAAATGTGAGATGCTTACTTGTTTAAATGGCTGGAAGAAGAAAAGGCAAGACTGATTAAAATCTCCTGGAGGTAATTAATGCAGTGAGAAAAGAGAGGAGATATGAAGTGGTGATGGATGTGAGAATGCTTACATATACTGGACAGTGACCATCAGCAATGCAAGAGGTTAGAGATGGCTCCGTTGACATTTTTGTTCAATCTAACATTAGGTTGGTTGTCTTCATTAGGGACTTTAGTATATCAAAAAGCCCTCAAAATGAACAAAAGAATTCTTTTATACTTTAGTTTTAAAAAAAAAAATATTGATTTTTTTTTTTTTTTTTTTTTTGAGAGAGGAAGGGAGAGGGATAAAGAGTTAGAAACATCGATGAGAGAGAAACATCGATCAGCTGCCTCCTGCACGCCCCCTATTGGGGATGTGCCCACAACCAAGGTACATGTCCTTGACCAGAATCGAACCCGGGACCCTTCAGTCTACAGGCCGACGCTCTACCCACTGAGCCAAACCAGTCAGGGCTCTTTTTCACTTTAACAGGCTTAGCTGGGACTGTTGACATACAGATAACATCTAGTGAAGATTAACTGCTGTCACTTAAAGAATCCAATATCTTGACCATAGATTTATCTGTTCACTAAGTCTACTAGCTTAGTGATCTTTGGAGATTAGCTTGTTGAATGTGGGCTAGGTCTAGGACAATAGTTTCTTCACGGTGTGTGTGTGTGTGTGTGTTGTTTTTGTTTTTGTTTTCTGTGTGTGCTTTAAACTGACAAGGCCAGCCTTTGAGGTGTGGGCTCTGGAGAATGGATGGGCTCACCTCCCAGGCCCGTATTATTACATGACCAACATTAGCCTTCGGTGCGAAGTTTTGTGGCCTTTTCCCCTTTCAGAACTCTGCTCTGTGTGTATTCTAGACACGCTTCCTTATCATGAGCTCTCAAGTGTGTGAGCTTGAATTTATAAAGATGAACGATCTTTCCTAGAAAAAAAATACAGGGAGGTAACCTAGGAATACTGTCCTGGCTCGGAGAGGACTGGCTATTCCAGGAGTGCCAGTAGTTTCCTTTATTAAGAAAGATCCTATACAGGCTGCTTAGGAAAACATCAGCGTTGGGGTGAGGAGGGGTTTCAGAGATTACATTGCATTGGTGTAACATGTCCTGCATGGGTAAGGACGATGGCCTCCAGAGGCTGCGGTGTCTGTGGGGTCTTCTCCTCAGGGTGATCTGTGTGCGTTTGTGCTGCTGCTCCTGAAAGAGGCCTATTTTCAAAGTGAAGGTTAGTTCCACCTCGCCTTCTCCCTAGGTGTTAGATGTGAAACTCCCCACTCCCCCGCCCCCAAAAGAGGTTTTGAATTTGCGGATCAAGCCCTTCTATATAATGGGTGTCAGCATCGATTTAATCAGGAACCACCAGATGGCAATAGAAAAAGTGTTTCTATAGAATGTAATCTGTAGTTTTCACAGCTGATTTTTCCCCCTTCCTTGAAACACTACTTTTCAGTACACTTATGCAATGTATGAAATTGTTGGTTACGAGCAAGGTGAGTTTATAATACCTGACAATGCTAATCAAAACAAGGACATAGAATAGTGGTAAAATGTTACTAGAAAATGTCATTTTATTTGCATGAGCGCATGTATGAATTGTTCTCGGAGAGTGGGTTTCCAACAATATAGCTTATGCCTTATGTTGTTATATAGCCATGATTTTGCTTCTAAATTTTTATTCGGCATTTAGCTCTGCTGTAAGCTGTGATGATTTGCAGAACATAAAAGAAAACGTGGCTCTTATCTTGCGGCATTTTATGCACTCACTACCTCCTGAAGGAGGAGATGGATGTGTTCATGAACATTGCACATATTTATGTATTTCCTGGCAAAGGTGTTTCTACCTTTTGTAGAATTTGCTTTATTTTTGCCGGTAGGCATGCCCCTCTTTCCTAAGCATGTCTTCTAGGCTCTTCAAGGCTTTCTTTTTCCGTAGCTAAGGCTCTTGGTTGCAAGCTAGAAACTCAATCTGAACTACTTAAGAAGAAAGGGTATCACAGTGGAACAAGAAGAATACCTTGAAACTTGGCAAGTTTAGGATTCAGCCCTGCCTCAGGAATAACTAGAGCCAAGTGTTTGAAATCGCTCAGGCACTGTCCTCTTTGTCATCATCTCTGTTCCTGTGTTGGTACCATTCTCGACTCTTCCTGAAAATTGGCTCTCTCGTGCCTGAAACCCAGCTATTACCAGTCTGTGTGACTGTTGCTTCAGACCCCGAAGTAAAGATGGATGGAAAGCTTTGGTCCTGATTTAAAAAACTTGTGAAATCTTCAGATTTATATATTAAAAGCAAGACCATGAGGGCAAAATAAATCGTATTGATTGCAACATTGAAAATGGGCCGAGAGAAACCAGCATGAATGACGACACACCAGTGAGGTGAGAGGAAGCAGTCGCCTGGACTTGGTGGCAGTGCTGGAGATGGAGAGAGCTGGAGAGAGTTACTGTCACGTGTGTGGGCAGGGCGTGCCTCGTTCTCCTTTTCCCACTGAGATGCGCAGGATTTGGTATGGGATATGGAGGGCATGTCCAGGTTTTTGGCTTGCATGACTAGCTGATGGGGCAGTCACTCAGTGAAGTTGGACCACCTCAGTTTGGGTGGTATGATCATGTTTTGGTTTTGAATGTGTTCATGTGAGGGACCATCAAAGCTTCCACGTGGATTGTTAAGTAGGTGCTTGGATATGAGTTTTGCACTAAGGCAAGGTCTAAGGGTTTGGTATATTGCTTAAGAGGATGGGCCGGGCCTAGAATAAAACGGGCTCAGCCCCTTGCTAGCTGTACTTCTCTCCTCCGTAGGCTGTTAAACCTTTTTTTTTATTTTATATTTTATTGATTTTTTTACAGAGAAGAGGGGAGAGATATAGAGAGCTAGAAATGTCGATGAGAGAGTAACATCGACCAGCTGCCTCTTGCACACCCCCTATTGGGGATGTGCCCGCAACTCAGGTACATGCCCTTGACCGGAATCGAACCTGGGGCCCTTCAGTCCGCAGACCGACGCTCTACCACTGCGCCAAATCGGTTTCGGCTGTTTAACCTTCTTAAGGTATTATTTCTCATCCCTGCAGTAGGTATAATCATTGCACCCACCTCAGACAGCTATGGTGAGGAACACTTGCTATGATCAGAGGTTTAGTGTTAGCACCTGACCAAGTACATAGCATGCGTCCTGTAAGTGCCGTGATTGTCACATGTGTGGGCAGGGCGTGCCTTGTTCTCCTTTTCCCACAGTCCTTAGTCATTGATGGACCACTGCAGGCCCAGAGCAGGCGGGGGAAGCACGGACTGGAGTGGAGCTAGCAGGGCTAACCTGGCTGTGATTTACTGGTAAGTTGGCGGAGATGGGAATGATGGACGTGAATTGGAGAATAGTGGCGATGATACAGGAATAATAAATATCTGACCCGGGGTGGTACTTGAGTGGGAAAATTGTCATGGTTGGTATTGCTGCAGAGGGGAATAAGATAAGGAACAAGAAAAGGCCATTGGACTTGATGATGAGGTGGGGACGTTGATCTTGTTGAGTGTGATTTCACTGGCGTTGTAGGAGAGTGAAGGAGGCTGAAGTTGATTACAGAATGAATGGGTGGGGAGAAAATGGAGCCTACAGGTGTTCTCATTCTGCTGAAATCCCGGAGCAGGAAAAGAGAATGAGAATTTGAAGTGGGTAGTGACAAAATGATCTCAAAATGCCTTAGGAATATTTATTTTTTTCAATTTGAAAACTGTTCTCGAGGCTGAAAAAAAAAAATGTGGGCTGTTGTCATCTGGCAAAATGGTAAGCAATCATCACAATTCTCTGAAGGGATCATTTCAGTTTCATACTTTGTGATGACGGGAGGCTTCCAGCAGCACTGCCGCCAGATCGGTTAGAGTGTCTGCACCCCGCCTGCTGCAGACACACGGCAGCTGTGGGCAGAACACAACAAGGACTAACCAAAGCTTCCTGAGCCTGCGAGGCCGGGAAACCCCACTCCAGCCAGGTGAGGGGGGGTCCGGGTGAGTGGAGGGTTCAGTTCTGGATGGAGGTCCCCAGGGCGTGGTCCCGAGGGTCTCCCGAAGGACAGCAGTCGGCACAGCGGGAGAAGATGGAGGTGAGGGCCACCGGCCTAACGCCTTGGAAGGCTGGCCCAGCAGTGAACAGAGGGCGAGAAAAACCTTGCCCATAGTCTGAGGAAGTGCAGAGAGACTTGCCGTCATTCTGGAGCTGTGCCCAATCAAGAGGAGAGGGGGGGGGGGGGGGAGGGGGGGGGGGGAGGGAGAGAGAGAGAGAGAGAGAGAGAGAGAGAGAGAGAGAGAGAGAGAAACATAAACATCTAACCTCAAGGCTGGATCTCACATTGGGGCTGGGTTAAAATTTCACATTCCGTACTACACAGCTAATCCTCATGGAAACCAGAGGAGCCCTGCAGAGCCAGTGAGAAACCCAGGACTCTCGTAGTACAAACACCTCATGCTAAAGATAAACTTTGCTAGCTGCCTGGCTGGTGTGGCTCCGTGGCTGAGCGTTGACCTATGAACCAGGAGGTCATGGTTCGATTCCCAGTCAGGGCACAGGCCTGGGTTGCGGGCTTGATCCCCAGAAGGGGGTGGACAGGAGACAGCGGATCAATGATTCTCTCTCATCATTGATGTTTCTCTCTCCCCACTCTCTCCCTTGCTCTCTGAAAACAATGAAAATACACTAAAAAGGAAAAGTTGCTAGCCACACAGGAAATGCATCACTGCGGGCCAGTCAGCAGGTGTGATAGGAGCAGCGGTCCTCCAGGAGATGCTCTGGGCCAGGGCACAGGCTGCTCCGGTGAGGCTCTGTTGGTTGGAGCATCATCCTGGGCACCAAAAGGTGGAAGGGCGCATCCCCAGGTTGTAGATTTGAACCCTGGTCAGGGCCCAGGTAGGAGGCAGCCATTTGAAATCTCTCTCTCTCTCTCCTCCCTCCCTCTCTCCCTCCCTCCCTCCCATTCCAGTCCTTAGCTGTGGAGACAGGATCTGAGCTGCATTAAGTGCCCAGGGATACATTTTAACATTCTCAGGAGAGTGTCCTGTGGAGGAACACGGGGAAGATCACAGTGCAGAGGGTGAAATGAATGGCAGGCCAGAGGTAGGCGTTTGCCGTTTGCAGCAGTTTGACATGGTTGGCTGGTTGTTTTTAACCAGCAGCTCCTGGACTTTTAAAACTTCTTAAATGGAGTATCACAAAGTGTTACAGTGGAAGGACAAGGTGTCTACTTTTGCTGTTGTCTGTCAGAAGCATGAGGCGTAAGGTGCTAAGGTGTGGCTTGTTTCTGTGTAGGTGGATACTTCATAGTAATTTTAAAATGGCAATTTAGCATTTTATTTGCTGCAAATATTGCTTAAGAGTTGTTTGTTTGTTTTTTAAACCACCGTTTATTTGTATTGATAGCTGCCCCTTTCTGTTCTGCTGACCCGTCGTACATTCAGTACCGTTACCACCCTGATTCAAGGTACATGGTTATATGGCTGGCAAGGCAGTTCCCCTTCAGTCTCTTTCTTAACTCTGTTCTTGGCTATGTTCAGGCATTTGTTCTCCCACACATACTTTAAAACCATTTTTATTAAATTGGCAGTATGAGATGTAATCAAGTTTTCCATTTCCGTTAGGTTGGTTGTGATGATTTATAATTAGTCAGAAAGTAATTCCTCTTCGTTTTTCAGGGCATTCTTCTTCATTTGTGATTTTGTTACCATAGGCTTGGTATTGTGTTTTCTTAAAATCCCCTTAACTCTGTTTCTGTGGCTGCATCTTTGTTCTGTTTCTAAGTAACAACCAGTTTTACTCTTTTCCTCCTCATCCGTGTCTTGAGGGACATATCTAGTTTGCTAATCTTCCCCAAGAACTGTGTTTTAGGTTTATATATCTTTTCTACTTTGTCTATTTCATAATTTCACTCTAACTTTATTATTTTCTTCTTCCAGGTTTCTTTTGGGTTATCTGTTCATATTTGTTCCAGTTGCTAAAACATGAGATATGTAGGAAAGGACTTGAATGGACATTCCAAAGAAGATATATATGTATATCTAATCAGCGAATGAAAGAGGCTCAATATCATCAATCAATAGGGAAAAGAAATAACATTACAGTGAGATACCACTTCATAACCATTAGGATAGCTACTACCCACCCCTCTCACCTTCCCCCCCCAAAAAAAAAACATACCCAAAAAACACCCCCCCCAAAAAAACAAAAACAAAACACACACACACACACACACACACACACACACACACACACAACAACCAGCCTCAGAAAATAAGTATCGGTGAGGAATGTAAAATGATACAACTGCTATAGAGAACAGTAGGACGGACGGTTCCTGAAGATTTTGGGAGCAGGGTAGGGGAGGCATATAGGATTTGTAGTTGAGAGTTCTTTTCTTTCAGTGCTTGGAAAAGGGTGGTCAGTCCCTCTGTCCTCCATGGTTCCAGAGGAGAAGGGCCGCATTGGCACTGCTTTTCCTGACCAGCACTTTGCTTTTCTCTGGCTGCTTTCAGTGGTTTCCTTTTGTCTGTAGTTTGCAGTTCATAGATTTCTCTGCATTCATTTTGTCTTTTTAAAAAAAATATATTTTATTGATTTTTTACAGAGGGGAAGAGAGAGAGAGATAGCCAGAAACATCGTTGAGAGAGAAACATCGACCAACCGCCTCCTGCACACCCCCACCGGGGATGTGCCCACAACCAACGTATATGCCCTTGGCTGGAATCGAACCCGGGACCTTTCAGGCCGCAGACTGATGCTCTACCACTGAGCCAAACTGGTTTTGGCCCTTTGCATTCGTTTTGTTTGGGGTTCATCCCTCTTCTTGAATCTGTAAGTTTATGTTTTTTACTGAATTTGGGGAGTTTTCAGATATTTCTTTGGATACTTTTTTTGCTCACCCTGTCTCTCCTTTCCTTCCTGGACTGTGTTGACATGCACATGAACTCTTTTCTTACTGACCCACAGGTCTGTGGGCCTTAATTTTTTTCAGTCTGGTTTCTCCGCTGCTCACATTGGGTACATTCTATTGGTTTATCTTGAAGTTCGCTGATTCTATCCTTGTCATCTCCACTCTGCTATTGAGTTTACTCAGCATTTTAAAAAAATTTCAGTTATTTTTCAGCGCTACTATTTCTTTTTTATTCTCTTTTTCATAAATTCTATTTTTTTTCTTGGAGTTTCTACTTATTATTTATTGTAAGATAATTTGTAAAGGCTTAAAATATTTTTATCATGGCTGCTTTCAAATATTTATCAGATTAACATCGGTGTTGGCACTGGCTGGTGATTCTTCTCATTCTTGAGTGATTTTCCTGGCTCTTGGGATTATGAATGACTGATTGTGCCCTGTACATGGAAGAAACCCTGGACCCCACTGCACTGTCTTTTAGGAGGTAATCCCCTGTGAAGCTTACTGCCAGGATGGGTGGGTATACTCACCCAGCTACCCTCCAGGTCCTCCCAGCCCAACACCCAGACAAAGCGAGGGGCTCACTCTCAGATCTTGTTTCAGACAGACGGGGTAGAGGTTCACGTTACTGACACCTTCCTCCCAGCGGTGTGGCTCCAGCCGCCATTTTTGTTGTCTTCGTGTGAGAGAAGCTTCCCTGTGGGCCGGCTGCCATCAGGGAGGGGAAACCCCAGGGCTAAGCCATCCCACTTATTGCTGCAAAGTCACTGCGCCCTAATGGGCCCAGCAGACCGCAGGAGGGGAGAGGAAGGGGAGCACCAGCTAGCCCTTCCCCTCACCCATTCCGTCCTCTCGGAGCCATTGGCTGTGGAAGCAGGTTCCCCCCTGGGAGGACTCTGGTGGGGGAGGAGGAGGGAGGAGGAGGAATACCAAGCCTGTCGGCAATTAGTGCCTATTTGCACCACCTGGTTAAGTCTCACTGAGGCTGGTTGGCCCTGTCACACCACCTGGGAGGAAAATTGAAGTGCCACCTGCTCCTGCCAGGGAGGGAATAGCTGATTAGCTCCCTGATCCAGGCACAGCTCCAGCCGCCAGGCGGGGGGGGGGGGGGGGGGGGGGGGGGGGGGGGGGGGCGGGGCCTGCTGCCTGGTTTTGAGGGGCATGGGGGAGAGGTTAGGAAGCCGGGGCCTCGCTCAGCCCTGCAGGAGATGGGAGGCACAGGAGAGCTCCCTCAGTGAGGAAGCAGGATTTCCTTAGCCCCCCGTCCCCGTCCCTGTCCCTGTCCCTGACCTCTGATTGGGGCCCAGGCTTTTCTCGGAGCCTCCCCTGTGCTGTTCCGGGTGAGAAGCTTCTACCGCTATCTGGATGCTTGAGAGACTCGCCCTGGTTCCTAGACTGTCTGCCTTCATCCCGCCTGCCAGTCTCCTGCTAGTGTGCTGTCTCCAGGGGCTCTGAGCCCGGCAGGCGGCACTGGGTTTACTAGGAGTCCATGTTGGGAGGACAGGAAGCCTCTGCCCATGCCATTTGTACCTTTCCTCTCGCTCTGCGTTCCATGCTGTGTCCGCTCTCCTGACGCCTGCTGTTTGGTCAGGTTATTCACTCCCTTTCCCCTTATTAATTTGCAAGCTCCACATTCCTTGATACTTACCCGCAGTAATAATGAGTTGCATATTTCACCACTATTGCCCTTCCACAAAGAGACTTTATCTTCAGTCCTGATAAGACAAGACCATGGGGATAATTTCACTGCTCCACCTTCCGGTCAGTACATATTTGAGGATCTGCTATTGCCAGGCAAGAAGGCATGAAACAGGAAGCAAAACAAAGTTCTACCCTCATGAAGCTTACATTCGAGTGGGGAACAGAAAAAGTTACATGTACCGCCGTGTATCTGCCCCAATACATTGCACGGGGAAGACTTTGCAGGCCAGTGTGGAAAGGTTTCGTGAGCCGGAGGGAAGGAAGAGGAGGTAAGGTAAAAAACATAGCCTGGACCACACGACATGCAGGCCATGGAAGGCCTGTACATTGTATTCCAGGTGCATTGGGTTTTCCAGGCTGAGTGGCAGCGGGAGGCATGATTGGACTTATTGCTCTGGCAGGCGGGTGCAGAAGGGTAAAGTGAGGACGACCCTTTTTAAGGCTTGTTAGACATGATGGTGGCCTGGATGGCAATAGTAGATGAACTACAAGTGGTCAGTTTCAAGATTAGGTTTGAAGGCAGAGCCCACAGACTTCATTAATGAACTAGAGACCCGTTGCACAAGGAGATTTGTGCAATAGGCCCTCCTTCCCTTGGCTTCCAGCTCCCGTTTTCCTCTAGCACCTGGGACCTAGGCCTTCGCTTCATCCGGAGTCTGCCATCTTCATCTTCATCTTCGCTGCAGTCTCTAGCCAGAGTCTGCTGTCTGCCATCTTCGTCTTGTCTTCACTGTGGCATTCCGATCCTGTAGATCCCTTCGCCCTCCTCCCGCCCTGCCCCCTCCTGCCCTCCCTCTTTCATAGCAGGCATCCTGCTCCACCTGGCTACTCTGCACCTGGAGCAGCTGGGCAGCCACCATCTTTGGCCTTCTAATTTGCATACTCATTCTGATTGGCTGTGGGCATAGCAGAGGTACGGTCAATTTACATGTTTGTCTGTTATTAGGTACGATTAAATGCGAGAAATGAGAAAGTGAAAAGACCAAGTTTCACTCCAAGGTTTTGGGGTTGAGTTACTGGGTAAATTATAATGTCATTCACCAAGACAGGGAACAATGGTGAGAGGCAGCTTTGGAGGAGAAAAAAGAATCTAGAGTTTGGTTGTAGACATTAGATTTGAGAAGATCTGGTATATCTAAGAGAAGATCAATGTAGGTCACTGAAATGTAAGTGTATACTTCTGAGGAAGGTCAGGGAGGAGGCCAGGGATAAATCAGCGAGGAGATTGCTCACAAAGAGAGAAGAAAGGAAAAGAAAAAAGAAAAGAAAAGAAAAGAAGGACCGAGCCTGAGCCAAGGAGAGGAGAGGATTCAACAAAGACATTGGAGAGGGTTTTGTTAGCGAGAGGAGTGGGAAGTGCCCTGGACTCAGTGAAGGGACCTTCTTAAGAAGGAAAGAGGAGATGGATGTGTCAGACACTCCTGGCTTGGTTTTGAAGCCTCAGAATGTTTTCCTCGCTTCCTCAGACTTGACCTTCTCACCTGGTGGACCCGTTCCCAGGGTCTCTGCGTCCATACCTCCCTCCTCCTCTTCCCTCTCTCCCCTACGGCGGTGGTGCAGCCACTCACAGGGACTGAATGGAGCAGAGAGAAGGCCAGGGGAGCAGCTGGACACCTGCCTGAAGGAGCAGCGTCTTCTCTCAGCTTCGGTTGCAGTCACCTGCTGGGAGAAGAAAGAGGGCCGCCGTCTAGTGGAGTGAGAACTGCTGCTGTAGGGAGCAGAATCCCCTCCCAAGGACGGGAAAGGACAGTGGCAGCTCAGATGAACCAGCTCGTTTGGAAATGAGACCTTGTGGGAGACGCCGTGGACGGGCTCCCCCGATCTGCAGCAGCCCCCGCTGGCAGACGCAGAGCCGGAGGACTGGCCATCACGTTTCCCAGTGCTCTTGCTGTTGGGTCTGGACTGACTGCGGTTCTGCCAATCAGGTCATGCCAAACGTGAAGCATACCAACCATGAATTCGTATGATTGATCCAACCTAGTTAAGACTGAAGCGGAAGTAAGTGGGGCGAGGAAGTGAGACGTGTCCATCACTCCTGTGGATGGCGGCCAAGACAGCGAGGCTCTGGGGCCAGGAGCTGAGCAGCTGCATCTCCTTTCATCAGCCCCTAGATCGGGCTAGCACGCCGGCTCCCTGGGGAGTCCGTTCTGCAGGGGAGACTGGGGAGTCGCTCCCAGCAGGACAGCCTGCTATTAAGCCCCCTCCACAATTCAGCAAGATATGTAGTTCCCTTTACAAATCCCTTCCTGTTTAGAAGGAACTAGATTCTGTTCTCTACCCCTGAACCCTGACCAATACAAACAGCGGTCTTCGAAGTCACTCTAACTCACCCCAGAGTACGGAGCAGTGTGGCCACAAGAGCAGACAGGATGAGGACATGTGGACAGGGAGATGCCAGGCAGGAGAAATGAAAGCCTGAAGACAGTGCGGGATGTAGGATTCGGAGCTGAGTCTGGAACCCAGGCTGAGTGTGGAAGGAAAGAAAGCCAGAGACGGTGAAAGACACAGCTGTACAGGAGGCCAGCTAACGGAGCGGAACCCAGACCTGAGCATCTCACAGCTGCCGTAGACTGTGAGAGGATGAAAGACAGCGAGCATCTCTGAGAGCGAACACCCCTTTCATGTGGCACTTGTACGCACTCTCAGAAGCCAGGGATGCCCTGGAAACAAGAGCCCGGACATTCTGCAGCAGTTTCTGAGCACACAGTGTCGCCAGTGTCTGCCCCGTGGGCTCTGAGCATCTTGGCCTCCTCAGGAAGCAGGTCCCCGCACACAGGAGCGCAGCCCCCAGGTCCCGAGCAGCCTGTGAGGCCACGCGGACACCTGCCGAAGCGGGTCTTCCTTCCGCAGCACGCCCTTATCAGAGGCTGTGACATGCTGACAGGGCAAACGGAAGAGCCTCTTTTGGACAATGAACCCACCCCCA
Organism: Pipistrellus kuhlii; assembly: GCF_014108245.1. Lineage (NCBI taxonomy): Eukaryota > Metazoa > Chordata > Mammalia > Chiroptera > Vespertilionidae > Pipistrellus > Pipistrellus kuhlii. The sequence continues at coordinate 676,187 of NW_023425584.1, forward strand.
GGCTCAACTCAGCCCTCCCTTCTCACCAGGTAATGTCACAGTGGTCACCGGAGAGCCGCTTCGCTTAAAGTGTTAATATCGCTTAGGTTCCTTCAGTAACACAATGAGAATCATGTAAAAAATAAAACTTGGCAGGTTTACCAAAAATACTTCTTGTATCTATTTCTGGGGAGGGGAGGAGGGTAGTTATTTGGAAATCAGAACAACGTACTGGCTGAATGTCAGAACCTTTAAAAATATTACTGTCCCCTACAGCACACTATGACATTCCTAGAAACGGTTCCAGTTTCTGCTAACTTTAATTATGAATGCAGAGTCTTTCTAGGGCCTAGAAATATAATTATTTTTAAAATAGGGAGTTTAGAGGCTGGTGAGAAAGGTGAAGTGATTAAGCAAGGGGGGTGGGGAAAGACTCACGGACCCGACAACACCATGGTGATTGCCAGGGGTGTGCGGGAGGTAGAGGAGGTAAAAGGGGGATAAAGGGTGATGGAAGGAGACTTGACTTGGGGTGGTAAACACAGTACAATGTACAGATGATGTATCAGAATTATACACCTGAAACCTGTATAATTTTATTAAACAATGTCACTACAATGAATTCAGTAAAATAAAAAGGAAAAATAAATGGAAGGACATTTATCCTACACACACACACACACACACACACACACACACACACACACATAAAGGATAATATGCAAATTAACCATCACTCCATCACAAAGATGGTGGCGCCCATAGCCACAAGATGGCGGTGCCCAGTCCTCTCAGCTCCACCAGAGTCCCCCAGTCCCGGGGAGGGGAGGGTGGGGCGGGGTGGGCTGGGGCAGCTGCTGAGAGTGGGCAGCGTGAACGGCCTGGTGGAATGCTTGCTTCATTGCTCGATGACAAGGCAAGAGGTCCTTGCCTGGCTATGGATGGGCCTCTGGGCCACAGAGAGCCTCGAGGCAGCAGGTGCTGAGTGGCCAGGCCTTGCAGAGAGCTACTGGCACACGGATTCGTGCTCAGGGCTACCAGTCCTATCTAATAAAAGAGTAATATGCAGATTGACCATCACTCCAGCACACAAGATAGCTGCCCCCGTGTGATCAAAGATCCTGCCCCCTTGTGAGCACAAGATTGCCATCAGAGGAGGGCAGTTGGGAGGGACCAGGCCTGCAAGGAAGGGCAGTTGTGGGCGATGAGGCAAATAGGGAAGGGCAGTTGGGAGGGACCAGGCCTGCAAGGGAGGGCAGTTAGGGGTGACCAGGCTGTAGAGGAGGGAAGTTGCAGGCAAACAGGCTGGCAGGGGAGCAGTTAGGCATCAATCAGGCTGGCAGTGGATTGGTTAGGGGGTGATCAGGCTGGTAGGCAGTAGTGGTTAAGAGCAATCAGGAAGGCAGGCAGGCAAGCAGTTGGGAGCCAGCAGTCCTGAATTGTGAGAGGGCAGTCGGACATCCCTTGAGGGGTCCCAGACTGGAGAGGGTGCAGGCTAGGCTGAGGGACACCTCCCCCCCACCTGCACGAATTTTGTGCACTGAGCCTCTAGTATTTATTATAAATGACAATAGAACTTGTTTTTCCAAATCACAGATTTCATTATCATTTCTTTATAACTACTCCGAGTTCACTCTGAAAGAGTTATTACTTACTAGAAATGAGATGGAAGATGATTTTTAAGTTCTTGAATCCCATTGAACTTGTGTCCCTTTTCACCCACAAAATAAGAATTTATATCTACATCAGATATAATGCCAGAATAACCAGAGTAATATGAGAACAATTCACAGCACTGATGTGAAAGGATGGAGCCCTGCTGGGATTAATTTGTACAGCTGTAGTCATCCAGTAAGCCATGCCAGAGCATTAATTATACAGGGAAAGGTGAGGAAATTTAAAACTACAATACAGAAGACTTTTAAACTTTCTGTGGAGGACCAAGAATAAATCCGTTTAAATCTCAAAAAAATTGTTATTATGTAGTGTCCTTCAAAAATATTAGAGATGTCTCTAAAATTAATGTATGTTTTTTATTAATTTTAGAGAGAGAGGAAGGGGGAGAAAGAAACATCAATCAGTTGCCTCCCATACATGGACAGACAGGGATCAAACTCACAACCTAGGTATATGCCCTGACCAGAAATCGCACCCACAATCTTTTGGTGTTTGGGAGGAGGCTTCAACCAACTGAGCCACCTGGCCAGAGCAAGAGGTATTAACTTTTAAGATAATCATAGTTTGGAGAAAGTATTTTTAACCTGCAACAAATTCATCACCATCTTCTTAGCATAAAGGAGAAACTTAACACTTCATCAATCAAAATAAAGTAAGGCATGAGAAAGCTACATTCTGAAATTGCAACAATTGTTTTTTTTTATTACGTATAAAGTAAGTAATAACAGATGTTTTACCATATATATGCAAAAGTACATTGCAAGGTCACATTTTATTGTAAAAGCTGGATTAATTTTCTTATGAAAATACCCTCAACCATACTTGCAAGTAAAATAAGTCATGTTAGCCGATGTAGCTCAGTTGGTTGGGTGTCATCCTGGGCACCAAAAGGTTGCGGGTTCAATTCCTGGTCAGGGCACATGCCCGGGCTGTTCTCAGCCCCCCATAGGGGGCGTGCAGGAGGAAGCTGATTGATATTTGTCTCCCTCTCTCTCTTTAAAAATAGTTTTTTATATTGTATCATTGGCGCTGCTTCAGAATAAGCTGCCCCTGAGGTCACCACACAGACTGAGTGGTTGAGTTGAGAAACGTGTTGCCTGTATCCAACCTGATGAACCCACATCCAAAGGAAAGGTCTTCATCAAACAATTTCACTGATTGAAAAGGTGAGGCTGAGACACGGCAGCAAAAGCACAAGTAACAAAAGAAAAAATTGATAAATTGGACATCATCAAAATTAAACACATGCTTCAAAGAATACCATCGAGAAATTGAAAAGAAACCCACAGAATGGGAGAAAATATTTGGAAATCATATACCCGATAAGACATTTATATCTAGAATATATAAAGAACTATTACCATTCAAAAATAAAAAGACAACTAATTTAAAAGTGGGCAAAGGACCTGAATACATATTTCTCCAGAGATATGCAAATGACCAATAAGCACATAAAAGAGATGTAATGCCTTATTAGCAATCTAGAAAATGCAAATAATAAAACAAGAAGCCACTTCACACCTATTAGGATGCCTGTGATTTAAAAGTTCTTTTTACAAAGTAAAAGATTTCAAGTGTTGGCAAAGATTTGGGAACACTGGTGCCGCACAGGCAGTTGTGGGGGACATGACATGAGGCAGCTCCTTGGGAGAGAGTGGCAGTTCCTCCAAAGCCACGCCTGGAGTTAGGATGTGACCGGCAATTCCACTTCCAGGTCGATTCCCAAGAGAAATGAAGACATACGTTTTCACAGAATGTCGTGTATGGCGGTTTTATTCAGAACCGCCAGAACGTGAGAACAACACAAATGCTTGTCCATCAGCTGGCGAGCAGGTAAAACGTGGCATCTCCATTCGATGGGATACTGCTCAACCGTAAAAAGGGAGGAAGTGCTGATCCACACGTCAAGGTGCGTGAGCCTTGGAAACATGATGATCCGTGAAAAAAGCCAGACACAAAGGCCACGTATGGCATGATTCCACTTAGATGAGCTGTCCAGAGTAGGCAACTCTAGAGACAGTAAGGAGGCTGCTAATCTAATTAACGATGTATTAGAGAAGGAGCCCAGCGCACGACCCGCAAGCACACGGCCCCACCCACCCGCGAGTTGCCGGTCCGGCCCTGCCTCGCTCCCTGGCCCCTCAGGAGCTGTGGCTGCTGCTGGTCAGGCCCCCCGCAGCCCAGGTGCGTAGAGGCCTCTGCCGCCTCCGAGGCTGCGTGTGCAACCTCCTCCTGTCTGGTTGACCCCTTACAGTGTCCCAGTTAATTAGCATATTTCTCTATTATATATGTAGGTAGATTAGGGTTAAGCTAAATACCCCCTAGGACTCCCAGGGATAAACAGCATTCATGAACATGGCAAAAAGATACACTGATGAGAGCTTGTATTTGGGTGATTCAACACTAACAACATAATACTTAGATGTACATAACCAGCATTCCCATACCATGAATCTATTGGGTTTTCTTGTAAAAATATGTCAAACTACACATACAACACTGTTCAATGCATGATCATTTTTTTTAATTTTAAAAAATATATTTTATTGGTCTTTTACAGAGAGGAAGGGAGAGGGATAGTTAAAAACACTGATGAGAGAGAAACATCGATCAGTCACCTCCTGCCTGCACATCCCCCACTGGGATGTGCCTGCAACCAAGGTACATGCCCTTGACCAGAATCGAACCTGGGACCCTTTAGTCCGCAGGTTGATGCTCTGTCCACTGAGCCACACCAGTTAGGGCGGCATGATCATTTCTAATAAAAAATAGCCTAAAAGGGGAGGGAGTGGCAGGAGCCCCTAGGAAGAGAGCAATGGGGAAAAAAGGAAACTCATGTTAATACTTGAAACAGTAAAGAATTAAAAAAAAATAGCCTAAAGGTCCTTCAAGGTTATGAAAGTCATGTACACATGGAGCACTGCGCATTGACTGAAGAGAAAGGCCCATGTGGGAAACACCTGTAGGGCACGTACATGAAAACAATGGACAATATAAAGACTATATCATCTTATTTGTATAACTTCTCAAATGTACATACATATTGACACAAATAAGTTGTGTGTTTTCTTTTTTAATATACTAAAACTTTAATAGTTACCTTGGGGCAGAAGGATGGGGTGGAGATATTTTTTGCATATTATGTTTTTCTGCTGTTTATTTTTTTAACCAAGTGAGTTGTTGCTCCTTTTACAAGTAAGTACATTTTGAAACCATACCGCCCTTCTTTCTGTGTGACGTGTGTGTGTGGCTTACAATACAAGCCGCTGAGATCATATGAACGAGAATGTTGGCATGATCTAAAATGAAATCATCGTCATTTACAAGCAACTTCAATATACACGCCTAAAAGAAAACTCAAAGAGCTCATAAATGTAGGTTTTTAAATAGACCTGATTCTGCTACATGATACATTACTTCATTTCAGATAATTTGAAGTCCCACTATTCTGCACTGATCAGATTGGAAAAAGCGAAAGATTTTAAAATGGCTCCTGTCATTGGCTCTAGAAGAACAGTTACGATAGTGCAACTGTCCATTTCACCGTGATTCCTCCTGCTCCCGGGGGAATGTTACCCGGTGCGGAATAGCAGCGCCACACCAGTGACTGTTACTCTTCCGCAGCCCTGCTCTGAATACGTTCTACGTGTTATTCTAATGTTCACAGCCTGCAAAGCACAAACTTGTTACTTAGTGGCCAGGCATCAAAATACATGGTGTGGAGTTTGACACAGAAAAAATGACATTACAGGTACAAAACCCTTTGGGCCAGAAGTGTTCCCGAATCCAGCCTTCTGGGTGCTGGGAGGGTAATAGCCCACGTCACCCAGCGCCCCCGGGGCGGAGCGCCTGTAATCAAACACGGCGGCTCCTGCAGGAATGGCCGCTGCGCCCAGCGCGGGGAGAGGGCCGTCCATCCAGGCAGGCCTGCCTGCCGGTGAGCCATGGGGGACGTCTCGGGCGTGTGTTTGAACTATAGGTGAGGGTTCTGGGCCTCCCTCGGCAGCTTTCTGGCTGGGAAATGTTTGTGTGTGTGTTTCCTCGCGGAGAGCATTTCTTCTGCAGCAAAACACCGCCAGCCGCAGAGGGACATCCTGTGCGGAGAGGCGGGCTGGCGGGCGGAGTGAACCCTGACTCAGACCGTCCCAGGTTCTTCTGGGAACTCAGGAGCGTCATGTGTGCCATAACCCACCGCTTGCGTTCATCAGCTGCGTACAAAACACAATCAGTAACAGCAAAGTAAGCAGTCAGAGGAGATAGGATTTATTCCTGCTTAATGAGCTGCCACTTCGCTATCCCAAAGCCCTTCCACGTGACGCAGCTTTGGAGAGTTGTCAGCATTCGTCACCCTCTTCCCTCGGCTTTGCCTTCCGCCGCTCCCCGAGGCCGTGCCCACCTTCGCCAGGCCGGCCCCTCGCTCCGGACGCGCTCGTTACCCCGGTCCTGAGCGCTCCACAGCCAGGCCAGATGCTGCCGTGCCCTCTGGCCGGCTCAGTGCTCACGTCCCTGGAACTGAACGTTCTCCTTCCGTCCAACACCTTCAGAGGAAACCTCTCATATCTGCCATCTTAAGGTTCTTAACCCAAGTGCTAAATCACACTAATGCAGCTGGTGCAAACCCAGAGAAAGAAACCAGCTGCTGACTCCTGAGTGGAAATGTATGGCCACTCCGGAGCTGCATCACGTGATGAACATGCCTGTCACATTTGCAGGAAGCGCAGAAGGAGCTGGAAGAACGGGAAACAGGCCCTGGGAACCCTGAAGTGAGAAGGCAGAGAGAAGAGAGACTGGCTGGCTGATCAGAGCCTCCCCCCGGCAGAGCAGCACTGAGCGCTGAGCACCCGGGAGGCAGGTGTCAGACGCCGCCCGGCTCTGCGCTGTGCCTGATGGCATCACCGTGGCGATGACCGCGGGATACACTGGACCTTCACTCAGACACAGGATCCCGGCGGGCCTGTCGGGGGGCCCGAGCCCTGGACCGCGGAGGCCTCCGGGAGAGCGGTCATCAGGGCCGTCGGGGCCTGCGTGCGGCTGCTGGGGAGGTGGGGCCACACGAGAAGGAGGTGCGTGGCCTCCAGAAGCAGAGAGTAGCCCTGGCTGACCGTTAACCAGGAAGCGATCAGTCCTTCCACGCCAGGACCTGAACTTGATCAACCACCTGAGTGAGCTTGGAAGTGGTCTTTTTCCCCCAGAATCTCCAGATATATTACAGCCCCCAATGCTGGCCCCTGTCAACCACGTCTTTCCTCCTATCCTGTGCAGCAGGCTCTGGAAATTCAGTGTGCATAGGCATAAGCGGTGATAAAGGAAAAACGCTCACAATGTATTATTCAACAAGTGTTTATTGGGTCCCTATTATGTAAAACGGGCATGGTGCCAGGTGTGAGAAATATAACGAGGAATAATATAATCCTGTCTTTTGAAGTTCTCAAACTGGTAAACGAGAGGATACGGCACACTGTAATGAGGAAAGCACTGGGGGTGGGGGGTGCGCAGAGGACTGTGGGAAGCAGGACGATGTGGTGTGGAGGACACACTCAGAAAAGGCTGCCAGGGGCAGTGGGGCCGGGTAGAGGGGGGAGAGGGCGTTAGGAGGCAGCACTCAGGGCTCAGGGGCCGGCGAGCCCCAGCAGCACAGTGAGGTGCAGGGCGGGAGCAGCCGGTGGACCTACCGGCTACGCAGTATTGGGGGCGAGCCCAGTGGAAGCTGGGAGAGCAGGGCTCGGGCCATGAGCCCTGGGCTTGCAGGGAGAGCCACGTAAGCAGAAACCCAGGGTGAGATTGAGTTTTGGAAGTGTGTGTGGGGTAAATTTCACCAAGAAAATAGGCAGAAAGTTCCCTTAGAATGAGGAGGGCAACTTGGAGAAACAGTAAACGCAAGGGCTTTCACAGCGGACTGACGGGGGGAGGGAGTCAGGAGGGAAGAGCTAAGCTCAGACACTCCGGTTGCTAGCTGCGGGGACTCCGTCGGTGCCGGTGACACCAGGCATGGGACGTCCTGGCCGGAAAACAGACGAGGTTACAGGATGAGGGAACAGCCGGAAGGAGTCCTCTGGGGCGGTGAGTTTGGAATCCTAGCCCCCTCTGGGGAAGCGTGGAGAGCCAGGTAAGGTTTGAGAGACTAACGGGAAGTCCCAAGGCATTCTCTGAAAGAGCGGTCAGTCACTGTAACAGCCCGGACGTAGAGAAACGGGATGTGTATGAAATACTTCCACGTGGAAGCAGTGGGCCCAGCACCTGACGAGGCAGGCAGGTAGGCAGGAATTAGGGTCTGCATAACATGACTTAAAAAAAAAAAAAAAAAAAAAAAAGAAAAGACGAGAGAGTGTGCGCGCTTGTTACAAAGCGCACATGCTCCCCGCAGGCCAGATCCCGCTCTGGGTCACTCAGTGACCACGTGGGCTGGGGGATGCTGGTTCTGATCGGGTGTCAGGCCCCATGCCCAGATCGGGGGTGGAAGGAGGAGACGGAGGAAGGCCGTGCTGAGGAATGGTTCATGACAAAGAACAGAGGAGATGACAAGGAAGACAAGCCCAAGAGGGAACCCTGGGGAGCACTCACACTATGGAAGCGGCATAAAACCTTGCACATTAATGCACTCCAGGTGCTTAGCTGCAATTTACTGAGCATGAAATAAGTCCCAGGCTCTGAGAAGGCACACTGGTACCAGGGAGTCTACACAGGGCCACAGGGGAGGGCACTGTACATAACGCTAGACTAACCTCCTGGGCAGCACAGTGACGCTGCACGGAGCACAGTGGGAGAGGGAATGCTGCTCTAGCGGCGCGACCTGGGGCAGATCATTGAATGGACCCTCCGGAGAGGAAGGTGGACCAGGCGAGGAGATCCGGAATGCATGGTGACCAATGGCAATGCTGCCGCTGCTCAGTCCTGGCAGCTCATTTGGTTTTTAAAAAGTGGGGCAGAATCTCAGAAAGTTGGGTGTCGTCAGCGAGTGCGTTGTGGCCAGGAAGAGGGGCACAAATCCTTCCCCATGTTTTCTGTGACCGGGGTAAAAAGCCGAAGTGGATGTTCACCGAACTGTGTAGATTTCCAGTGGAAGAGAATAGACCCGTTTATATGAAGTATAACAGCGCTCTCCTGGAAAACACTCCTGCGGACCCTCCGCAGAGGCAGCCACACTTCCCGGGGAGCCATAACTCTGACGCTGCCGGTTCTTACAGGAGGAAAGTGTGATAAAAGGTAATGGGCGCAGTGAAGAGCCATCTCAGTCCTAGGAAGTGACTCTGCTTTCAGAGACCCCTTATGTAAGACTCCAGACCGTGGCTGCAGCGAGCAACCCCGCTCTGAAAACCTGTCACCCAGACACACCGGAACAGGCGTGAAACTGCCCGCGCACACGGGCTGTTGGATAAGGACTGTCTGGAATAGTAAGAGGCTGCAGACAGCCCAAGGAACCGGCGACAGGCGGACACATTAGAGTGTATCCACACAGTGAGGTGCTATGCAGAGAGGGAGGGGAGGAAGAAAGGAAAGAGGGAACCCCTATGTACTAATATGAGTACAGCTCTGTGTGTAATATGCTACCTTTTATGCAGGATGGAGGGGGTGGGAGATGAGGTGCGTGTATGTTCACTTGTATTTTCAAAAAGAACATGGGAAGAGTGGGAGAAAATACACACATTACCTATCTGAAAGGGTTTAGTGTCCAGCATATATGAAGAATTCTTAAAACTCAACAACAAAGAGAATGCAATTTAAAAATGGGCAAAGGTATTTCTCCAAAGATGACATACAGATGCCCAATGGGTATATGAAAACATCTCAGCATCATTAACTGTTGGGCAAGTGCAGATCAAAACCATGTCACATCTAGGATGATGATGATAAAAATAAAAATAAGTATTGGCAAGCTGTGGAAAAACTGGCATTCTCATATATTGCTGGCGGGAATATAAAATGGTTTAGCCACTGTAGAACACAGTCAGTTACTCAGAAACGTAAGCATAGAATTATCCTATGATCCCACAATCGCACTCCTAGGCATATACCCAAAAGGAATGAAAACGAGCACTCAGATGCATGTCCGTGCATTTTCATAGCTGCATTATTCACAATAGCCAAAGGGCGGACACGGCAGATGCCCGTCAGCAGAGGACTGGGTAAACAAGCTATGGCATGTACATACGACAGATGATTGCTCAGCCATAAAAAGAAGCGAAGCTCTGACACATGCCACTGCGGATGACATAAACCAGGCAGGACGAGCCTCCCATTGTGTGAGTCCATTTCTGCCTCCAGAACCGCTGAAGCCATGAAACCACGCAGACTGGTGGCTGCAGGGGTGAGGGGAGCCGCCTCTCAGACACGGTTTCTCTGGGGGAGGGTAACCAGGTAAGGAGGGGTTCCGGAACCAGCTAGAGGTGGGATTGCGCAGCACTGTTAAATGCCCCTGAATTATTTATGTCAAGATGGTTCATTGTTTGCTATATGAATTTTACTTCAATTTGAAAACATGTTTTTAAAAGCAAGAAGCTAATAAAAGGATTGCCTGTGACAGGGGAGGGGGCCAACAGGCTGGAGGGCAAGGGTGAAAGCAAGACCTCTCTATAGTTCCCGCACAGTTTGGCCTCTGAACCCTATAAATATGATTAGAAAGCAGTCAATAATGACTGTGCATTCATTTGGTTAAATCTTAGGTTTAAAAATAACTTTTTTTTTAACAACACAAAGAGTGAGTGTTTCTTTGGAAAGTACCAGCTGTACCGGTTAATAATGCGGATTTGTAATCAAGAAAACACGATAATTTCAAGGGAAACATCAAAAGTGCTTTATTCAAAGTAATGTCCATCATTAGCTACATATTTCCCCCATCTTTCAGGTAATTTGTGGGTACCGTCCCAATAGAACTTTTCTTATTCTAAGGCAAACCACACAGAGACCCAATTTTCCACTTCTTCGGATGTTTTGAAGTGTCACTCAGAAAGTGCGTGTGCCATCGATCGGAACAAGTGGTCATCTGAAGGAGCAAGGGCTGGTGGGCTCATACTTCCCAGGCAAGATCTTTTAAAGAGTCTTTAAAAACGACTTTCTTTGGTGTCGTTGAAGCAACATTTTACTGATGACTTTTCGGTTTTCCGTTTGTCTTTTATTTCTGTTGATGTGGCACCCATTTTCCTTCCTTTAAAATCTTTCCCATGTACCTTGGTTGCTGGCACATCCCCAGTAGGGGGTGTGCAGGAGGCAGCTGGTCGATGTTTCTCTCTCATCGACGTTTCTAGCTCTCTATCCCTCTCCCTTCCTCTCTGTAAAAAATTAATAAAACACATTAAAAAAAAAAAAAAAAAGCTAAAATCTTTCCAATTGCTTGTAACCGATCAGAAATTGTTTGCTGAGCAACGTTTAATCTTTCAGCAAGTTGTTTTTGAATTTGACATGCATCTTCATCCAGTAATGCTTGTTATTGTTGGTCTTCAAACTCTTTCAGTTGACCTGGACGTTCTTCGTCTTTCACATCGAAATCCTCACTTTTAATGCATTTAAACCAGCATTCACAAGTATCTTGAGATGGAGCATGTTAACCATAAGCTTCTCAAAGTAAAGGATAACTTTTTCTTCAAAATAAAGTAATGAATTAAAACTTCCCGCAAATGCTCTTTTTTTTTTGGCACGAAATTCAACATTTTTAAGCATAAAAATATCTGTGATGTTAACACCTTCAGAAAATTTGACATATGAAGTTTGGAAGCTTGATGTCAATACAACAAAATAGCATACATATCAAATCACATATATATCAACATATGTGTAACTCCATCTATTGAAAAAAATTTGCATTATTAACCGGTACACCTGGTAACTTCTTCAGATACCATAAGATCTTTAAAATATCTTATTATTCAGAACCATGAGTTCTCACAGTAGCATGACCTGTTCTGGTCCACGCACACCTGACCCACATTCCTGAGCTGAGCACCGGAGTCGGGGGACCAGGACAGGCCAAGGGTCGATGCTCACAGGCTGAGCCCCCAACACCATACTCGGTACCTGGCCTTTCAGCCTTCTGTGCTCTGAAGAGATCAACTCCACCAAACGACCTGGGAAAATCAGAGGGGACTCCGCTCATTTCCCTTCGGCACCGAGGCTCTGGCAGTCCGTGAAAGAAACTGCAGTGTCATCTTGCCTCTGGATTAAAAAAGATTTTTGAAAGTCAAAGAAATTTTCTTTTCACATACAATAAATACACATAATAGTTTTCATCTCCAGAGCCTTCAGTTGATATTCCCTGAAATATCTTAGAAACCGTAGCACATCGAGATACCCGGAATCCTATCTTATGTGAGCAGAAGTTACATTTCAGAAGGAAAGTACAGAAACTCCACGAATGTTGGGATGCTCCCTGCAGAGTCTACAGGCTGCCTTCAGTTTCCATCGGGCACAGGCGGGAAGGAAGGCCGCTCAGCCTCAGCTGAAAATGTTAATTACACTGTTCCTGACAGGACCACAGCACTGATTTCTCTAATCCCTGAGAGCTATCAAAATCATTGTTTTTAACAGTTTGGGTCAATTTTAAAATTATATGTAAAGTTTTGTCTTATTCTATAACCAGTAAAACAACAACAACTTCCTTTCTTAACAAAGAAGAGTAGATAAACAGATTCTGTGTCTCAGAAGCAGGACTTATTCTGGGATGGCTGTCATTAATGTGCTTAAAACATAAGATATTTGACAAAAATCTGCAAAGTCCAAGAAATGGCACCACAGATTTGGTTTGATTACTTATTTGTAAATAACAAAAATTAGTCAAATTTTTTCCTCTGTCTTTAGGGTTTCCATAAACCAACCAAGGGAAAAATCAATCAATACTCAAAAAGGCCAGTTTTTTATAGAAGGAACTCTGACACTGAAATATATAATTTCTGAATACTAAGCAGCAATTTACAGGAACATGAATTCTTTTAAAAAAATATATATGTTATTGATTTATTACAGAGAGGAAGGGAGAGGGATAGAGAATTAGAAACATCGATGAGAGAGAAACATCGACCAGCTGCCTCCTGTACACCCCCCACTGGGGATGTGCCTGCAACCAAAGTACACGCCCTTGACCAGAATCGAACCCGGGACCTTGCAGTCTGCAGGCTGACACTATGCACTGAGCCAAACCGGTTTCAGCAGAACATGAATTCTTATTCTGTATAATATAAAAATATACTTAAAAAAAAAAACTTTATCTTCCTCCATAGAGTTCAAGGTATATGTAAAATAAGAACAAAAAATAGGAAAAAAAAAAAAAACAACCAAAAACAAAAAAACAATGGAAGAAAGCTATTCCTTTGCAAAGGAGGGCAAAGATGTGTGAGAATTAGAATCCAGCCTCTAGAATGTCTGTCTTGCAGTGTGTGTGCCACTGTGGGGGTGGGAGTCAGGGCAGATGTGTGTGCAGCAGCATCGTCTGAAGCTTCTAAATGCACATCAGGCAGGCAGGGAGAGGGATCGGAAGCCCTTTTCAAAGGTAGAAGAATTGGGGTCCTGCCACACCGCCGCCTCCCACCACTCCGCAGTGCTGGAACACGCTGACATGCACCGTCTCCTTTCTCAGAAAGCCTGGTACACAGAGAGCCGTCTCCTCTTTAAACGTTCAAATTTCCAGAACAGTAAATGGAAAAGAAAAGAATGTTAAGAACTGGTTACGTTTAGGCAAATGAAAGAGGAAATCAGATTTTTCATGTTGAAGAAGCAGTAAGAAGAGTGACACCTTGAGGAGACATTCAGGTGGATCTCGGGCACTCCATTTCTGAGCATGTCCCTCGGTGACGGTGGTCCTGAGGCCCAAGGCTGTTCTCCTTGGCAGTGAGGAGCCCAGGCCGGCACCAGACGCCCTGAGAGCGGATAACCCTCTTCCTCCTCACGGACGCAGGTGAGAAAAACCCCAGAGGGACAGAGACATGGAGATGGTCCAACAGCGCATACCGGTGCCATCTGAGCATGAGGATCCCGCAGGCCCACAGCCGAAGGACGCTCCAGTAGACAGGATAGAAGGAGGTTCTTGAACGTAAGCCCGCTTGCTTAGGCCCCAGCCCATGCTATGGATGGGATCATGGGGTTGTAGACAGCACCTTAGACTCACCGGTGCGGCCCCCAGACGCTCTCCTAGGCACTCCCCGCATCCCAGCTCCACACACACACTTCGGGGGCACAGTCCTGACTCCTCCCTGAATGACGGCTTGGCAGACGCTGCCCGGTGAGACCCACCCTCCGACCATGGCAAAGGTGGTGTTTCCCATAGGCAGGCATCTTGTCCCCCAAAGCAAGACATTGGAATAGCTCAGTCAGGCCCTCATCTGGTTTATACGCGACTTCTGTTAACTCCCCTTTTCCCCGTCGGCCACCGTTCCCACTGACCAGTGAGGTATGGAGCCCTCCCCGCGCCCCCACGCCTCACCCGGGCCCCGATGGGCAGGCCCGCACTGGCCACGTGCTTCTGGGGCGCCCCGCCCGCATTTCCTACTCTGCCAGCTGCCGTCCACCCCAACCTCAGTTCTGTCCCAGCTGAAGCCCGGTCACAGGAAGAAGCCATCTGTCGAGCGACTTGAATAAAGTTGATTGCCAGTATTAAATTCACCGGAGAATCACCACCAAAAACATTCCCTCTCTCTGGAGGCTGTATACTCATCACAGCTGATGCAATGGCGGGACGAAAGCTAGGTCAGGAAGGCCATCAGCGAGCCAACAAGCCTCGAGCGCAAGAGGCCTACGTGACATCGGCACCTGTCGGGCGAGGGAGGGGACCGAGGAGGGAGGGAGCATTACAGTGAGTCAGAGAAAAGGACAACCACAGAAAAGGGTCAGGAAACAGTGATGCCCTCCGTGTGTTCTACTTTAGATGAGAAAGGAGAAACACATGAGGCGTTCATTTGATCTGATACATGAATGAATGCAATTACAGCAATGATTTATGAAGACGCTGGGTGTGTCAAAGGCTCCATATACATTATCTCCTCTAAAATCCTTTCCAAAACTTTGGGAAGACGTACTCACTTTTCATTTTATAAATGAGCAACTGGAACGCAGGTTCTGTAACTGGCCCGAGGTCACGCAGCTCATCAGGGGCAGAGCAGGGATTTGAATCCAGCTCTGATTTGTGACACTGTCATGTGATAAGGCCAATACACTATAGTAGGGGTGTCGAACTCAATCAGAGAAGGGGCCAAAATTTAAAATCCAGCCTAAATCGCGGGCCGAATGGTTTACTGAACAGTCATAAACTGTCATTGTGATGGAAACGCAGCGGAGTGCAGTGATGACAGCGCGGTGCGGGCCACATTGCAAGGCCTGGGGGGACGGATTTGGCCCGCGGGCCTTGTGTTTGACACATGTGCACTATAGCCAACGGCTTAAAAGCATTTTCTATGTCTGTATTTAAAAATTATATATATAGCCCTAACCAGTTTGGCTCAGTGGATAGAGCATCAGCCTGTGGACTGAAAGGTCCCGGGTTCGATTCCGGTCAAGGGCATGTACCTTGGTTGTGGGCACATCCCCAGCAGGGAGTGTGCAGGAGGCAGCTGATCGATGTTTCTCTCTCATCGATGTTTCTCTCTATTCCTCTCTCTTCCTCTCTGTAAAAAAAAAAATCAAAATATATTAAAAAGAAATTATTTAATAACTAAACAAATTACACAAAGCTTTTTAAAAAATAAAAATTATACACACACACACTAATATGAAATGATTTCTAAGATACATGTTCAGTGAAGAAAATACACGTGCAATGGGGCCAGTTCCCAAGGTGCTGTGTTACCTTTGGTATAAAGCAAAGTGCGGACGGGATCTGTGTGGTTGCGTACACACAAAGAATCACTGGAAGATACTTAAGAAACTGGGAACAGTGGTGGCCTCAAGCAGCGGGCCAGGAGACTGAGGATCAGAAAAGTGGGGCATTTTACTTCAGTTTGGTACAGTTTTTTTTTTAACCTAACTCATGTACTTTTTCCTAAGGAAGAGCACTACATAGTAAATGAAATACAGCGGAAGTGTGAAAACTAGAATCCTGTCATAAAACAAGACCTTACTCCTTACTCACCGAAGCTGCATAAAGAGGCTGCGGAAGAGAGGCTTCCCCGTTTTCATCAAGCATCCTGGCCAGGCGCTTTGGTCCGTAAAGGGCACCTGTTAGCACTTCTCACATGTGACCACGGGCGAACATGCTTCCCACACGGGCAGTCAGAAACCAGTCCCTGTGAAAACGGGAGGAGAGGCTGCGGGTGGGACCTGTGAGGTCTGGGAGAAACACAGCCCCTCCAATGGAGGAAAGCAAGAGGGGCGGGCAGAGGGAGCCTCCGCTGGAGGAACACAGCGCAGAGCAGAGGCGAGCTGAGGAGCAGGGAGGGAAGGGAAGGCCAGGGGAAGACACCCACTCCCAGTGCGTCTGGAAGACGGAAAGGTGGAAACACAGACCAACTTCGTCTGCTCACTCAGAATCAATATGGCTCCTTTATTTGCCTTAAAATATTTACTTTTAGAACTTCATGGTTTTATATTTATAATGTGATTCAAATGATTGCCAATGCTTATTAAGCACGTCCGCCTCCCCCATTAAAAAAGGTTGAATACCATTTGCTCAAAGAAAAGCAACTCGGGCCCAGCCAGTGTGACAATGGCCTATGAACCAGGAGGTCAGGGTTCGATTCCTGGTCAGGGCACATGACTGAGTTGTGGGCTTGATGACCATAGGGGGCGGGGCGTGCTGGAGGCAGCTGATTAATGATTCTCTCACATCATGGATGTCTCTGTCTCTCTCTGCCTTTCCTTCTCTGAAATCAATGTAAAAAATATAATATATATGTATATGTATACCAGAGGCCTGGTGCCCGAGATCATGCAGGGTGGGGGCTCCCTTAGCCCGGCCTGTACCCTCTCGCACTCTGGGACTGATGGGGGATGTCCGACTGTGGGATTGAGCTTAGTGGGATCGGGCCTAAACTGGCAGTTGGACATCAACATCCCCCTTGCAATCCATGACTGCTGGCTCCTAACCACTCACCTGCCTGCCTGCCTCATCATTTCTAACTACTTACCTGCCTTCCTTAACCCCCCTAACTGCCTCTGCCTGCCTGCCTGATCACCCCTAACCACTCACCTGCTGCCTGCCTCATCATTTCTAACTACTCACCTGCCTTCCTTAACCCCCCCCTCAATTGCCTCTGCCTGCCTGCCTGATTGCCCCTAATCACTCACCTGCCTGCCTGCCTCATCATTTCTAACTACTCACCTGCCTTCCTTAACCCCCCTAACTGCCTCTGCCTGCCTGCCTGATCACCCCTAGCCTCTGCCTCAGTCCCCGTTGCCATGGCTTTGTCCGGAAGGATGTCCAGAGGTCGTTTGGCCTATCTGTCTAATTAGCATATTACGCTTTTATTATTATAGATATTTAAAAAAGCAGCTTGGGTTAACTGAAGCAAAAAGGGATATGCTGAAAAGCAAATAGACACGAGGAAAAGCTGAACATCCGAACTTCAGGCGAGAGCCAGAGCAGCTCGGGGCCGCGGCGGCTCTGAGCTCCAGGAAAACAAGAGGTGACCCGCTGGGAACAGGCCAGCGGGGCCCTGCTGTGTCCAGGGCCGTCCTCACAGCAGTGTCACTCCAATTGCTGCCGACTACTCTACAGCTTTCGTACATAACACTCTCCTGACTTATATAAACTTAATACATTTTCGATAAATTTGTAATCTATATAAAGCATTTAAATAAAAAAAAAACATTTTCAATGACAACTGGCTCCATGCTTCAGATTTTGTGCGTGTGATACCAGAGGAAATGAAATTATTTCAACATTGGGAGAGTTGGACGCCGGAGTCGTAGAACAGCAATGAAACAGCACTCGTCGGAAATGTGTTTGCCAGCCGTCTTTCAGCAGAGGCTTTGGTCTCCGAACGGACCTGAGCTTTCAGATGCAGCGTGCCTCTTTCAAGGTGACAAACAAAACAAGGTCCAAAGCAACCATTTAAGTTCCCTCGAATGGAAAAAGCACCCACGTTCTCCGGTCCCCATTAGCACTCGCAGCCTAAGCCGCCAAACGGCTTTCATTCCATATTCCTACAAAGGCCACTAGTTCCACCACATTATGGCAAGTAAGTGCTTTCATAATTTTTTTTTAAAGTTACAAGTGCTTGTTGCTTGAAACTCAGAACACTCAGGAACACAGAAAAAAATTATATAAGAGAGAGAAGCACTTGAAGCAGGCTGGTCTATTCTTTCAACCAGATTCGCTGCGTAGATTATAAAACAGTAATTTCTTACCCATTTCTGGCTTAATATGACATGCCCATTACCTTTTAAATCTATTATACTTTTCTGGATTTTATATTATTTCTCATTTCAAAAGCAATCTAAGCCCATTATAGAAAATCACAAAATAGGGAAAAAAGAGAAGAGAAAATATCCATATTTCTGCCAGGAAACAGCTGCTGTCAATATCTTGGTGTGCTGCATTCCAGACTGTTCCTATGTATGAATGACCCCGAGTCAGAGAAGCTTCCCATGTGTGCTCAGGGCATGTACAAAGGGCAGCACAGGGCAGGCGCCGTGAACAGGGCTCTGGAGCCGGCCGGCATGGCGTTCACAGCCCCGTCCCACCACTGGTCCGCAGGTGATCCCGGCCTGGCTGTGCTCAGTTAAGGGGGTGATCCCGGCCGGCTGTGCTCAGTTAAGGGGGTGATCCCGGCCGGCTGTGCTCAGTTAAGGGGGTGATCCCGGCTGGCTGTGCTCAGTTAAGGGGTGATCCCGGCCGGCTGTGCTCAGTTAAGGGGGTGATCCCGGCCGGCTGTGCTCAGTTAAGGGGTGATCCCGGCCGGCTGTGCTCAGTTAAGGGGTGATCCTGGCCGGCTGTGCTCAGTTAAGGGGGAGATCCTGGCCGGCTGTGCTCAGTTAAGGGGGAGATCCCGGCCGGCTGTGCTCAGTTAAGGGGTGATCCCGGCCGGCTGTGCTCAGTTAAGGGGTGATCCCGGCCTCGCTGTCCCTCCGTTTCCTCAGCGATAAAGCAGGGCTGTCAGACATAGAGGTTCTGCATTGAGAGGCCAATGCAGGAGAAGCACCGGATAAAGACAAGCAATTACACTGGACAAAGCAAGCTCTCGCCTCATTATTCCCCTCGCATATGCAGAATATCCTTCCGTGTCAATGAGACCCTCTTCTGCAGCGTCCTCTGTAATGCCGCCCAGGACTTCTCCCCACGTGCTGCCCAGCCACTAGGAAAGCCAGGTCCCAGGCACCCACAGGGACAGGACTCCGCTGCCCCCTCAAACGGGAGGGAGGACGCCCGTGTCTCCCCCCCAGCTGACGCGGGAGAAGTCCCAGGGCAAACAATGTTGGGCGGTTCGTTTTTAACGTGAAAACAGAGCAAAAAGGAATTGAGGATTTATGGGTAATGCATGAGATCATATTGTGTTCAGGATCCAATTTTATTTGTTTTATTTTAGCAGCATGAAATGAGAAAATTCTGATTTACTTAAGCAGCGGCAGTTGTTAATAGCTTTTAAGAATAGTTTCTCTTGCAATTTCAAGATGTGCTTTGGTTATATTGACACACATAGAAGCTCAAAGGAATTGATGGAAGTTTATTGCCAAGCTCAATAAAAATGTGACAGCTGCTCTCGTGTTTATCATAAATATTAATAGAAAGAAAAAAAAGGACCCCCCAAATTTGCAACAAACACTAAAACGACACTGTGATCTCAGAACGGGTGGGCATTGTCTTCGTTTGTCGTTGCCGGACGGAGCAGAACGGCGTGCTGTGAACACCGTGCTCAGATGTGCCCTTTCACGTGTGCACGTGTGTTACAGGGGGTGCTTGGTCGTACGGTTCTGTACGCGTGCTCATACGCACTCAGCCGCCTTGGATGCAGAAAACGGCGTGGGAGCCTTCCCAGTCCGCGGCCTGATGGCTGCGGCCCCCGTCCCCTCCCCGGAGCGGCCGGCGCCGTCCTTCCCTGTGTGCCCGCCGGGAGCGGACTGCACAGGGGCCCGGGGACGGCTCTGGGCCAAGACCTGGGTGGCACCCACGTGGTGAGGACGGGCGTGTGTTCCTGCAGATGGAGATAGATGCGCTGAGAAGAGGTCAGTGTGTGTGAACTCTGGGAAGTTCTGCGGGCTGGGGCCTCACGGGACAGTCTGCTCAGGACGGCGCTGCGGGGCGGAGAGCATCACCAGGGGCCGGTTGGTGCCGAGGCCGTTATTTTCCACAGGAGGTTCTGGCTGGGAGTGAACACATTGATGCTGATAGAATGATTTGTTTCCTCGTACCAGTTAATAATATCCCTGCAGTTTAAAAGAACACATTGAAAGAAGACACTGGGACAGTAACGTGTGTTAAGAAACAAATGAGAATCAACAAAGACTGAGCTAACCTTTAATTCGACATAAACATATCACGTAAACAAACTGAAAGAGATGTCATTTTTTTTTTTTTTAAAGAGATCAGGTTTTCCTGAAAAAAATGACAACCGTATTTAGTGATCCAACGTACTGAGTATATTCTAATGACTTGTACAACCAGGAGCACGGCTTGCAGAGTCATCTTTTTAATTGCCGAGTGTTAACACCGTCCCATAGCATGAGTTTCTGCTTTTCTAGAACATTCTTCCTGACCTGCCACAGGAGCGCGGTGCTCTCACTCCTCAGGACCTGAGGCTTGTTACCGACACCGGTTCCCGGGCGGCTCCTTGAAGCCGGTCACGCCTGTCCTTCTCACTCTCCTCTCTCGGGTCCCCGGGGTGCCCTCCTCGGTGGTAATGACCTTGGCCGTGCAGCTTAGGAGATGCTTTCCGCATTACACAGCCGCTGGCGGCCTTTCTCATCTCCTCGGGGAGGCGCGCCGCACGGTCTGGATGGTGCTCGGCGCTCTGCGCGCTGGAATCACACTGTCATCACATGTTTATGGCATCCAATTCGAGCCTTCTCTCTTCTAAGCATAATAACTAGAACATTTCCTTCAGAACAACCCCATTGTTAGATGTGTCTGGTGTTTGCAGGCCTGTGTAAACTGTATGTAGTTTGGGTCTAATTTTTAAGATTTAGAGCCTCAATTTTTCTGAACTGCTACTCTGAATACCGCGTACCCTTCTCTCTCAAACCCGCCCCGGGGGTCCTGCTGTCTTCAGAAGGACTTTCAGACTCCTCAGCGGGCAGAAGGCTGCTCACAGTAAAGCTGGTCCTGCCCTGCCTGTGGGGCCAGCACGGAGGTGAGCCCCACCAGTTTGCCCTCTGTGAGCGCCCGGGCTGTGGGGCAGCTCTCCGGGTCCTTCAGAGGCACCGAGGGAGCTGGCGGGCCCCAGACAGCCGTCGGCTCAGGCCGCTCCCCTGCTTGTCTGTCTGCGCAGGCTCTGCCTTATTCCGTCTCCTGCCCGCCCACCCCACCGACAGCCAGCGGTGCTCCCGCTCGGTGAAGCCAGAGGAAGCTCTCCCGCGCGCTGTGCTCCCTGCCGCCTCTGAGCAGTAACCATTGGAGCCCACAGTGACGGAGCGCACAGTGACGGAACGCTGTGCCAGGCACTGCCCCTGCACTGTCTCGTTTGACCCAGGCGGCAGGAACACGAGGCAGGTCATGACTGCCCTCGTGACAGGCAGCTGAGGAGGTGCCGGTGGTCCGTCCAGGCCACACAGCCGCCAGCTGCGAAGCCGGGATTTGGACCCAGCGATGGTGCTTGGACCCATTTGGGTTTTCAGAGACAGAATTGACATATAACAATATTTCGGTTTCAGATGTACAACATGATGATTTCAGTACATGTATAGATTGCAAGATAATGATCGCATTAGGTCTAGTTGACATTCATGGTCACACATAGTTACAGTTTTTTCTTTGTGCTGAGAACCTTTAAGGTCTGCTCTGAGCAGCTTTTAGATGTATTGTATGATGCGGTATTATCAACGACAGCCCTCAGGACGTACCTTTATTTTAAAACGGAAAGATCGAACCTTTCGACCACATTCACTCACTGTGTCCACTCTCCTCCCCGCTCTGGCAGCCACCAGTCTGTCCTGAGAGCCGGGCTCAGTTCCGTCTGTTTTTAGGTTCCCCCCGGAAGCAAGATGATGCGGTGTTTGCCCGTCTCTGCCTCGTTTCACTTTTCATTAAGCCTTCCGGATCCATCCACTTGCAAATGGCAGAATTTCCTTTTTGATGTCTGACTTGTATTCCATGGTGCATACGCACTATCTTACCCGTCCATCGGTAGCCAGCGGGCTGCTCCCATGGCTTGGCCGTGGGAAGCAATGCCGCAGTGAGTACGGGTGTGGGATACCGTCTGGAGTCTGTTTCTACGGGATTGCATGGTAATTCCATTTTTAATGTTTCCGGGATCCTCCATACTGTTCTCCATAGCGCCCGCACCATTGCCACCAACACCACCAGGTTCTCCCTTTTCCTCATTCTTGCCGGTGCTCGTTCTTTCTTGTGTTTTTGGTGACGGCCTTTCTGACGGTGTGAGGTGACATCTCATCCTGGTTTGGTCCGCCTCTCCTGCTGATTTGTGATGTCCCACGCCTTTTCATGTCCCTGTTGGCCTTCTGTCTGTCGTCTTTGGCAAAGTGTCTGTTCAGAACTTTGCCTGTTTTTTTAATTGGATTGTTTGTGTTTTCTTTTGGCTGTTAGTTGTATGAGTTTTTATATAGTTTGGATATTACCCCCTTATCAAATGTATGATTTGCTAATGTCTCTATTCCATGGGTTGTCTTTTGGTTTTGTTGGTGGTTTTCTTTGTTGTGCAGAAGCCTTTTCATTTGGATATTGTCCCACTTGTTTATTTTTGCTTTTGTTGCCTTTGGTGTCAAATTCAAAAAGTCATCACTGAGCATGTCAGGGAGCTTTCTTGTGGGAGATTGATGGTCCGAGTTCTCATGTTCCAGGCCCTGCACTCATTCTGAGTTGATTTCTGTGTGTGGCATAGGAGAGAGGTCCAGCATCATTCTTCTGCTTGTGGCTGTCAATTTTTTCAACACCACTTAGTGAAGAGACTGTCCTTTGTATGTTCTTGGCTCCTTTGTTGTACATTAATCAATCACATATGTGTAGGTTTATTTCTGGGCTCTCTGTTCTGTTCTGTTGATCCATGAGTCTGTTTTCATACCAAACCATACTGTTGTAATTACTATAGCTTTTTAATATAGTTATATCTTTATTTGGCACTAGAGGCCCGTTACACGGAGATTCATGCAAGAATACGCCTTCCTTCCCCTGGCTGCCAGCACCGGTTTTCCTCCTGCATCCAGGACCCAGGTCTTTGCTATGGCCACCGCCTTCTGCCTTCACTCCAGCCAGAGTGCTGATCCTGTAGCTTTCTCCATCCCCTGTCCTCACCCTCATAGCAGGCATCCTGTCTGCCTGGCTGCTCTGTGCCTGTATACGCAAATTAACCTGCCATATTTGTTGGATTAATTTACATACACACTCCTGATTGGCTGGTGGGTGTTGCAGAGGTACAGTCAATTTGCATAGTTCTCTTTTATTAGTGTAGATTAGAGGTTGAAAAATTGTTCAAGAACATTGATAAGAACATCAGAATCATTAAGAAGAAAGCCAGTGAGGCCCTGGCCAGTTTTTCAATGGTTAGCACATCAGCCTGCCTACTGAAGGGTCATGGGTTTGATTCCCAGTCAAAGGCACAAACCTCCATTGCAGGTTCCCCAGTCCCTATAGGGGTGTGTATGGGAGGCAGCCATTTGATGTGTTGCTATTGTGTCGATGTTTCCCTCCCTCCCTTCCTCTCCCTCTCCCTCCTTCTCTCCCTCCCTCTTTTTTCCCCTCTTCTCTCTGTCTTTCACTCTGTAGAACTCAATGGAAAAATATCCTCAGGTGAAGATTAAAAAAAAAAAAAAAAAAAAGCCAGTGAGACCACATATGAACAGAAATTAGCAGTGAAGCTGAGAAAAATCTTTGTTCTTTTTGATTTTTACGAAAGAAATGGGAGAAAGTTTCACTTCAGATCCAGTCTGCAGTTAACCCTTCCCCTGCTGCTCCTCAGAAGACTGGCGTCTTCTTACTGCTGCTCCTCGCCCGGCTGTTCCCCCCGCGTCCAGCCGTTGTTTCAGACGGTGCTTGTCCTGTAGCCCCCTGTAGCCGCCCCTTTCTCCGAGAATAGTGCTCCATGAGTGCACACCATCAGTGGTCCTCCATCTTCCGGCTTCTCTGAGCAGCTCGTCCCCCGGTGTAACCTTTGGGCACAGCTGCGTGGGCTGAGGGCGGGTCTGACCTGGCATTAGGGGCTGGCACGGCCCCGGGTGCGGTGTACACCGTTGGCGCAGGCTGTGGAGACCTGTCTCCAGGAGGCAGTGATGGAGGATGCCCTGGCAGGCGGGCGTCGGTGAGCTGTAGCTCGTGGGGGAGGGCGGGGCGGAGCGGGAGGCCTCGGTGACTTCCCGCAGCCCCCGCCCTCACCGTCTTTGCCTGAAGAAATAGGAGCAGAACCACCCTCTCCCGTCGGCTCTCTGATGCCTGCGGTGAGGTCTGTACCCCAGGCTTCCAGTTGGGCCAAACCTGTGCTCAGCTCTCTCTCCGGAAGACCTAGATATCTCCCCCGCCTGGCTTCCTTTCTGCCCGGACGGGAGGGCCGGCCTGGTTTCCCATGGCCGCCGAGCGGAGTCAGTTCTGCTGGCTGCGGTGTCTCCTCCTGCTTCCCAGGCCCTGGGGCGCCGTTTTAGCGAATTAAGAATTCAGGTCCCCGAACGAGGCCCCTGTGGCTGAAAGAATTAATCCAGTTTCCGCAGGCCTGATTAATTCCCGGGGAACCGTTTATGCACCAGAGTGCAGCCTGGTATGCAGCCAGCTACCCGCACCGGGCTTTTCCCTGGTAACGTGGGAGCAGGTGGGGCCGGGGCTGGGATCCAGGGCTCCTGCTTCGCCAGCGTTAACCGGGCGTGCCGTCCCGGGGGGCGGTGTGTGACCGTCCCCGGGGGGAGGAGGGTGACTGTCCCCGGGGGGAGGAGGGTGACCGTCCCCGGGGGGAGGAGGGTGACCGTCCCGGGGGGAAGAGGGTGACTGTCCTGAGAGGGAGGCCGCTCCGCTCTCAGCTGTGGGAGGTCGGCGTCTGCGTGCTCCCAGAGCAGGCTGTGCTCGCCCAGAGACAGCCCAGAACGGTGAGCGCTGGCGTGGTGCTGGGCGAAGCCCAGGGGCTCCGTTCCTGGCTCACGGCAGGGTAGCCGTGTGCCTTTAGGCAGATTGGCTAATCTCTCTGACTCAGCTTTTTCTGTCACCTGTAAACGGGAATAGGACTGGTGTCTAACGCATGAAGAACAGCTCAGTCACTGTGCGTTGCTATTTTACTATTCCCTGGAGGCCCGGTGCATGAATTCGTGCACGGGTGGGGTCTGGTTGGTCTGCCCGGATTGGGGCCAGGGTCATCGGGGGGAGGGGCTTCAGGCGGTCAGCAGGCCCCGCCCCCAATTGGGGGTTAATTAGGGGCGGGGACAGCCAGGGGGAGGGGCTCTGGGCTGTTGGCCAGCCGGCCCCACCCGCGATTGGGGTATTGGGGGCGCTGATTGGTCACTGCAGTGCACATCATAGCGACAGGCCGTTTCGGACGTTCTGGTGGTTCCATTGTTCCCGTCGCTCAGCTTTTCTGTGTTTAGAACGTTATGGCTTCTGCAGCTGATCAACGAAGGAGTGATACAAAGTGCCCGGTGCCCTGCCTGGGACACAGGAGCCCACGCTGGGCAGAGAGGGGCTTGTGCGCTAGTGTCACTGACAGCGGCTCCCCAGCAGAGGGCTGAGTTGAAGGTGGTGGTTGGGAACTAACTGACCTCAGAGCACAATGACGACGCCCCGCGCCTGTGTCCGGGCTGCGGGGCCTGCGCTGTCGGAACGCACTCCGCCCGCTTTGTACCTGTCACCCGAGAGTTTGTGGCCGGCGTGGCCTTCCCTTCCTCTTGGTCCCCTAGGCCAGTGGTCGGCAAACTGCGGCTCGCCAGCCACGTGTGGCTCTTTGGCCTCTTGAGGTTCTAACGCCAATTCTTCAAAATAGACGCCCAGGCCGAAAACCGGCTTCTGCGCATGGGCCACGAGGTTTCCATCGCTCCGTACGTGTGTGCCCACGTGTGGTGTTTGGTGGAAGAGCCACACTCAAGGGGCCAAAGAGCCGCACGTGGCTCGAGAGCCGCAGTTTGCCGACCATTGCCCTAGGCAGCAGCAACTTGAAGGCTAACTTTAGTTTTTGGCATTTTCTTCATTTCTCTCCCATCTTTGTGCCTCCCCCACTTCTGTCTCCATCCTGAGTCTTCCATTGCCTTCAGCTGCCCGCTGTCCCCGTTCACAGAGCCTCCAGTCTCCACGTAGGTGGGGGGGCTGCCTGGGGGCGGAGGGGCTGACAGGAGGGTCTCGCCCTTATCAGACCGGAGCTCTGCCACTAAGGGGAAGTGGCTCTTGGTTCAGGCTCTGGGAGAGGCTCTGCTCAGGCTGCAGAGGGAGCGGGCTGGTGGGGAGGCGGGAGAGGAGGGGGGAGAACTGGGCTGCTGTGGGTGGGAACTCTGCTCCCCCTGGGCGGAGTGTGACTGGCCGGGGCGTGCAGGTCGGAGCCGCCTGGGCCGTGTGTGGGAGGGACGGCCTGTGGCGGCGGTGAGGCCTGGGAGGAGGGTGGCAGGCGGGTGAGGCCTGAGGAGGAGGGTGGCAGGCGGTGAGGCCTGGGAGGAGGGTGGCGGCGGTGAGGCCTGGGAGGAGGGTGGCAGGCGGTGAGGCCTGAGGAGGAGGGTGGCAGGCGGTGAGGCCTGGGAGGAGGGTGGCAGGCGGTGAGGCCTGAGGAGGAGGGTGGCAGGCGGTGAGGCCTGAGGAGGAGGGTGGCAGGCGGTGAGGCCTGGGAGGAGGGTGGCAGGCGGTGAGGCCTGAGGAGGAGGGTGGCAGGCGGGTGAGGCCTGAGGAGGAGGGTGGCAGGCGGTGAGGCCTGGGAGGAGGGTGGCGGCGGTGAGGCCTGGGAGGAGGGTGGCAGGCGGTGAGGCCTGAGGAGGAGGGTGGCAGGCGGTGAGGCCTGGGAGGAGGGTGGCAGGCGGTGAGGCCTGAGGAGGAGGGTGGCAGGCGGTGAGGCCTGAGGAGGAGGGTGGCAGGCGGTGAGGCCTGAGGAGGAGGGTGGCAGGCGGGTGAGGCCTGAGGAGGAGGGTGGCAGGCGGTGAGGCCTGGGAGGAGGGTGGCAGGCGGTGAGGCCTGAGGAGGAGGGTGGCAGGCGGTGAGGCCTGAGGAGGAGGGTGGCAGGCGGTGAGGCCTGAGGAGGAGGGTGGCAGGCGGTGAGGCCTGGGAGGAGGGTGGCAGGCGGTGAGGCCTGGGAGGAGGGTGGCAGGCGGTGAGGCCTGGGAGGAGGGTGGCAGGCGGTGAGGCCTGAGGAGGAGGGTGGCAGGCGGGTGAGGCCTGAGGAGGAGGGTGGCAGGCGGTGAGGCCTGAGGAGGAGGGTGGCAGGCGGTGAGGCCTGGGAGGAGGGTGGCAGCGGCTGGGCAGGTGTGCCGCCTGTGGGCAGAGGACAGCACTGAGGTGGCACCTGTGGCGGTGGGTTCGAAGGCTTCTCTGTGGACACTGCAGGCTGTCGATGAGGCAGCAGCGGGAGGAGGTCACCGCGGGCTCTTATTTTCATGCAGCGGCATCGGAAGGCCCTGCCGTCAGCGGAAACAGGGCGAGGTGCTCCCCAGCAGTGAGTTGGGCTTGGGGGGGGCAGACAGTGTGAGTCAGTGGATCAGAGGGGAGAGCGTGAGAGACCGCGGACAGCGGACAGCGGGACTGAGAGAAATGACGGGAGCGGCCATTCCGCAGTGACCTCAGGACAGACCCCGAGCCGGACGGAGCGTTCTGTGCGAGGTGAGCACCATCCTCATCGTCCGAGCGGAGACCACGGACCGGTCAGGACTCTCCCTGAGATCGGACCGCCGAGCGCCCACCCACAGCCTCCCCGCCCCCTGGCGGCCACCAGAGAGCTCAGCGATCAGTCCTGTAGCTGTTGCTTGTTTTCTGTCAGTCACTAGGATTGGAAACGGGCCGTTTTGTTATGCACTGCACTGCTGTAGGCTTGTTCGGCCGGAGGTGTGTTTCCTGAGTCCAGACTGAGAAGGTCTCTGGGCTGCAGAGCTGAGGGTCCGCTGCTGGCCTGCCCGTCTCTGAGGCATTGGCATGGCCAGGCCGCCTCTCCCAGGGACGCCCAGCTCCTCACTCCTCTCGTCACCAAACCGGGCCCGCCATTTTGGCTCTGTTCGGCTAACCCTCCTCTCTGTTTACGCACTCCTTACGAGGGAGCATGCGTGTGGTGGTTTACTTGAAACTTTAAAAAATCAGGGAGACAATTATGATCAGTTTTTCCCCATGAAAAGGAAAATAACACGTTTGTTTCTGAAATATTTGATTTAACTGGCTTTTAGTTTGGGCTTGATATTAAAAGAGAATTATGCTAGAATAAACACAGTCAGTGACATCTGGTTGCTGGAAGGATCAATAGTATCTGAGTCGGAGGTATCTACTTTGTGATAATATACCTTCGTTTCATTGGCTAGAATTAGAAGATTGAAACGAATTTGAAGGCAGCTCGGTTACTGCCTCCGCGGCAGTTACGCTGAGAATCTGCTGCCATTATTTTTAATGGGGAGGTTTGTACTCCCATGGATTGATTGGTTATTCTTGAAGACCAGATGGTAGTTGTATCAAAATTTTATGAAGATTTTATGCCCTGTGTTTTGCTATCAGATAAAAGCATAAGTATTTATTAACTAGGAAAGTTAAACATCGCCTCATCCCAATGAAAAAAACAAGCATAAAATGAAAAGAATAAAAATTGATGGGTCATTTTATTTACCTAATAATCTACTGTCATTTCTCAAAAGGAACAAGGGGAGAAGTTAGAAAAAAAATGCACCTTCACACTGTTGTCTTCTGTGAAGAGGAAAAATAGAGAAAAGGCTGAGGAAACAGGGCAGAATAGCATAGTTATAAATCCAAGTGTCAGCAATTACAATAAATGTAAACAAACTAGATGTTTCAGTTAAAAGACAAAGGTTGTCAGATGAGACAAAAACACCAAATCTAATGAGATACTAGGTTAACGAGGAGCACATCCAAAACATAAGCAAAGAGAAAGCAAAACGCTGGGGAATTACATTCCAGGTTATTTCTAACCCAAAGGAAGCTGGCGGAACTCTACCGCTATTAGACAGAAGAGCCATTACGGTGAAGGCCTGAGCAGAGATGAAGAGCTTGCTCCCCGTGGTAGAACGCTCACTGCACTGGGTGTGAGAACGTAGGCACCCACCAACACAGGTGTGAATTATGGAGCAAAGATCCACAGAAACAGAAGGAAAATAGCCAAATTCACCATCTGTGGAACGTTAACAAACCTTTTAAAATAATTGATAGAAGCAGCAGACAGGAAATTTAGAAGGATGTAGACGATTTAAAGAACAGAAATGGCACTTTGACTTAGTAGATGCAGGTAGCATGCTATAGACACTTTCTGTATACCCCACTCTTTTCAAGCACCGGGAGCATTTGACATCGGTTATGTGGAGGACTCTAAACAAGTCTCAGCAAATTTCAAATGATTGGAATCATGTGGAGCGCATTTCCAAAATGAAGTGGGATTATGCAAAGAATCGATCAAAGATAATAGAAAAACCCCCTAGGTGTGAAAATTAATAAATATACTTCCAAATATTTTACAGATTAATGAATTTTATGACAGTATTGAAAGGACAATAGAACTGTCATTTTTATTTACTTATTTTAATATATATTTTATTGATTTTTTACAGAGAGGAAGGGAGAGGGATAGAGAGTTAGAAACATCAGCTGCCTCCTGCACACCCCCTACTGAGGATGTGCCCGCAACCAAGGTACATGCCCTTGACCAGAATTGAACCTGGTACCTCTCAGTCCGCAGGCCGACGCTCTATCCACTGAGCCACTCCGGCTTCGGCAAAACTGTCATTTTTAACACAAAAAAAGGTTACTGTGTTTCTGAGCCTAGTAACTAGATTGTCAATATTTGGGTGTGGTTTTCTTAATGTCCAAACATTTAATACCTTTATATCCCAGAGATCTCCAGTATTTTTTAAAAAATTCTCCTTTTCTTGGAGGCTGGTGCTCATCTGAGTTGGATTAGGAGAGTAAGTCTCTGAGCTGACGGGGCCAAGGCCACCGCTGCTGATGGCAGGAGGCAGTGCTGGGGCCGGCAGCCTGGATGCACCGCTAACGGGACCTGTGCGCACGGGCTGTGGTTCCCTGGCGGGCATTTCCCTGGAGCCCGGGCCAGCTGAGCGGGCAGTGCGACCTTGGCCAGAGGCTTAGGGCAATGTGCTGCGCAGGCCGGGAGATCACTTCTGCTTCCCGGTCTAAATAACGGGACCAGGCACCCTCCGGGCCTCCCAGATGCTCAGGTTTGGGATTTACCATTTTTTTTTTTTTTGAGGAAAAGAGAGTAGAAACCTCCAGATTATTAATGATTTGGGGGATCTAAAGAAGCCTCACCCCCTTCTCTTTTCTTCCCAAAGGTCTGAGTAGCACAAAAAGGCTAAGGCGGCCCCAGCTTCTCACAAGGCAGTGGCTCTGAGAGGAGGAGGAACTAACCTGAGCAGATGCGTGGCTGCGGGAATGTTTGTGCGTCCTGGATGCAGGGAGGAAGGGTCAGGCAGACACGTGCTTTTTTCTGGTGACCATGTCCTAGTCACTAGGACCTAGTGGCTTCTTAATTGTTTTAGTTTTAGTTTTGTTTTTAATCCTCATCAGAGGGTATTTTCCCATTGATTTTTAGAGAGAGTGGAAGGAAGAGGGAAAGAGAGAGAAATGCCGATGTGAGAGGAGCACATGGATTGGTTGCCCTAACCAGGGCCCTGGCCAGGGAGGAGTCTGCAGTCTCGGAGGCATGTGCCCTTCACAGGATTCGAACCCGGGGCCCTTTGGTCCATAGGCTGACGCTCTGTGCATGGAGCCAAAGTGGGGGTGTTTTGTTTTTAATTTAATTTCCCACATTATCCCAGTTGACAAGCTTCTCTGGGGAGTTCACTGCTTTGTATCTGCGGTTGCCTTTTTGAGCAGAGGCTGGATAGACAGGTGATGCCAATGATGGCACCGGCAACTGCAGGAACCATTAACTAATTGCATCCTGTTTTGCCTTCTTAGCATGCGTGACTTCATCTTGGTTAGCTACGTGTATATTTTAATGAAAGTCTTCCATTTTGGGGTTATTCTAAAAATTGATGGCATTTGGAACAAATGTTGATATAAACGTAGTCCACATTTAAATTTATAAAATGTACCGAACATGACTTCCAATTTTTGAAATAACCATACTTAAACACAATTAAGACAAATTAATTGAAAGTTACATTTATACTATTTATCGGAATTAATAGAACGACTCTCTGCTTTCACTCTCTGTAAAATTAAAAAAGGAATGTCTGGCCCTCAGTGGTCATGTCCCTGCGTGTGGTTTCCTTCGTGGTTCACCCAGGAGGGGGCTGAGTCCACTTCGGAGTGCCCCTCGGGCTGCCCACCCTCCGAGGCCCGTGGCACATGGTGAGACGTCCACTGTCCGCCTGGAAGCCACGGCAGCGGGACTGACACACACAGCCCCCGGGGCCAGGGTCACAGGGTCACAGGGACACACGGTGGACGTCCACTGTCCGCCTGGAAGCCACGGCAGCGGGACTGACACACACAGCCCCCGGGGCCAGGGTCACAGGGACACACGGTGAGACGTCCACTGTCCGCCTGGAAGCCACGGCAGCAGGACTGACACACACAGCCCCCGGGGCCAGGGTCACAGGGTCACAGGGTCACAGGGACACACGGTGGACGTCCACTGTCCGCCTGGAAGCCACGGCAGCAGGACTGACACACACAGCCCACGGGGCCAGGGTCACAGGGACGTGTTTGTCATCGTGGCTGAGGGCCCTCCCGGTGGACGCCGTGTGCGGTGACGGAGGAGCTGTCGGATGTGCTCTCGAACGTCCCGCGCGTCTGCGTCCACGCAGAATGCTCTCCGAGGTGCCTGTGCGGTCCTCGTGATGATCCCGGCGCTGGCGGGGACCGGCCAGGGAGGGTGCCCGGCCCGGGAACACGTCTTGCGGTGGGCCTGGTTCTGAGTCAGCATTCAGCCCACTGTCCGTTTCCCAAGGTCAGGTTTTAGTTCAAGACCAAGAAACAAAAGAGACCACGAGGGCTGTGGACAGATCAAGACGGCATGACTTCATCTTAGGCCTCGTGTTCATGTCTGGAAAATTGGACATGAGGAAGAGTTGTTTCTGAAATACTATTTTTTATTGGCACTGCTGATCGTTCTAGAAAGCAATTTTCTGAAGAACATGTTGGTAAAGCAACAGCACAAAAGTTAAAGTATAACAGCCTTTACATTTCATTGGCAAGAACTTTTATTTTTGCTTTAACAGCTCCTAAAATGAATTAATTCAAGTGATCAATATTATTGTTTTATGTATATCAATGTCACACATTTATTAAATTATGTACAGTTAATTATATTTCATTGGCAATTCATATTGACTTTAAAAGTGTGGGATAGACTGTTTAGCCCTGCTAGCTAAGGCATTAACCTTTGGCCTTATTAAAAATATATCCTCAAGTGATAAGGGTAAAGTATTATTGGCTATCTTATATTTATATATCTCATAATGAAATAGAATGAAGCAAAATTAAGGAAACTACTGGACTTAAACTGCATTTAGTTTACTACATTAAAGAATTCTTGCTGTTTAGAATCATCCACCAGATAGCACTTAACTGTATGTAAAAGTGGTTTACTTTCTATTGGAAAGCTCTAATCATATTATTATAAATAAGTTTCAGTTTATGTTCTCATTTTCTGTGATTAACCTGGGATTGCCTCTATCTCACCAAATCTCCTCATTTTTTAGTCTTGTTAGTGGATGATCCCATTGATACTGTATTTTATTAAAATATGTAGCAAGGTTTTAAAAAATTAAGTACTGAGGATTTCAGAATATCTCATGTCTAAAGATTGTGAATATTCTCTGAAATTAAGGCTGAAAGTCTGTTGAATATAAATAAGGAGTCATTCACATAGATAATGGGGTGCTTTCTGAAATACAGACATCCCCTGGTGAGAACGCGCCATTCTCCATGTGTGCACTTCAGTCCGTGTCCAGGCTCCCCGTTCTCTGTGGCAGCTCTGGGGCGCCCGCCCTGTCCTCAGCCCCATCCCTCCCTCCGCTGGCGCCTTCCCAGAAGCCACTGTCCCGTCCGTCCATCCGGGCAGCCTCCCTCACTCCTGTGTTCCAAAGCTCTCATCCCAGTTCATTCTTCCCGCACACACACTTGCCCCCCACCAGGTCGGCTGCTGCATGCCTTCTCTCTTCTCCCCTCCCCCCGGACTGTCCTTCTAGTCCCGTGGTCGGCAAACTGCTCGCCAGCCGCACGCGGCTCTTTGGCCCCTGGAGTGTGGCTCTTCCACAAAACGCCACGGCCTGGGCGAGTCTGTGTTGAAGAAGTGGTGTTAGGAGAAGTTTAAGTGTAAAAAATGTGGCTCTCCAAAGGAATGTCAGTCGTTGTCCTGTTGATATTTGGCTCTGTGGACGAATGAGTTTGCCGACCGCTGCCTTATCTTATCTAAGTTTCATTCTATACTATCCCCGCCAACCTTTGGGTTTTAGGGACCCCCCAATGTCGAATTTTCTGAAGACGGCTTCCTTTGACCGAGAAAGGAGTGTAGGTGCAATGCGTGTTTCCTATAACTGCCTGCCTGATGCGGCCTCTTTGCTGTCTACACACCCCGCTCCACGCTGAGCTTACCTCCTGACATTCATTTCAGAGGTTCGTGTCATTCTTTTATGTCCGTGCTATGTCTTTCTGTCTTTGGCACATTGCCTGTGGAAGTCTGAGCTCATCAGAAAGGACCTGCTTGGCCACATCAATCTCTGTAAGCATCTCCTCCATCTCTCTCCTCGAGGTCACGCATTTGCAGTCAGTGTGGTCTCTGCGGTGCGGGGACACTGATGGCCGCCGCCTGCACGGCCTCCGGGCGCATCACCCGTGTCTGTTCTTCCTCGTGCTCACTTTTCCCAGGCTTTTCCCTTCGTCCTCTCCCCTCTTCTGTCCGCCTCTGTCACCCTCTCCTCCCTCTCCTCCTCTGTCCTGACCACGATACAGAAACACACACACAAATAACCAGACTGTTACACTGATGGCTCCGGCCCCAGGCACCCAGACCCGCAGAGCTGGACCAGGGCAGGAAGGGAGCAGGGTAACGGGGAAGGACGGGGAGGGGAGCCCACAGGGCGGTGTGGTGGGCGCTGTGCCTTCGTGAGGAAAGATGAACTGCCAGCTTCTCCGCTGGAGCTGGGATTTGTGATTAACTGTATCTTTCCTCACGCATGCTCTCTGTCTTAGTCACGCACGGATGTATTTCTCAGCTATATTTGCTTTTGAAAGCTATAATTTAGTGGCACAAAGAATGCAGCATAATAGGACCTTAAACCGTTAATGATACCCATGGTGGGTGTGCAAGCTGCTCCCCTTTATTCCTGTACCAGAGCGGTGATCTTTTGACAGTTTGTCTGAATAGTCAGTTATTGTAATGACATGGGATATTGGGACAATTAGCTAATCTAATCATTGAAATGTCCTTTCGAGATTGCACCGGGCATTAAGGTATGACTCATAAAAAAGTTTCCTATAAAAGCAGGCTCACAATGGGAGTACCTGTTGTCTGGAATTGCTATGCAGCCAGCCTTT
The DNA here is from genome assembly GCF_014108245.1 of Pipistrellus kuhlii. Lineage (NCBI taxonomy): Eukaryota > Metazoa > Chordata > Mammalia > Chiroptera > Vespertilionidae > Pipistrellus > Pipistrellus kuhlii. Next base: position 710,523 of record NW_023425584.1, read on the forward strand.
CCTGCAGGACTGAGGGCTGGAGCAGCTCGGAGCACTGGTATTGATTCTGAAAATTAAACCAATTGGCAGCCATCCCTGGAGGACCCGACTCCTGAGGTCTAAGATGCACTCGAGCTGCAGTAAATAATGCGCCAGAAGGAGCCAATGTGGGGGCTGTGAGCGTTTAGTGAGAGCATTACACATTTAACTTCCAAATGTTCTTCTTAATCGCAAATAAAGACTGAGTAATGGTGATTACAGACAGGGCTGTGCACACTCACTTCCAAGGCAGGCCCCCCACTGCCCAAAGGGGAGCCTGTGGCTTAGACTGCGCCCCGAACCCCAGGAGCTGGGGAGCTTCCATGCCATCACCTTGGGGTGAAGAATGAACGTGGCGGTGTGTGTTGGGGGCCGGAGAATGGGGGTGATCAGACGTCGTTCTCCCACCTTTCCAGCCAGCTCTGCTTTTCTGTTTTATTTATTTGCTTCTATACAGAAATAACAAGTAAGGTTTAATTTAAAGGAAGGTTTTGCTTTCATAAAAATGGGGGGAAAGGGTGCTGACCCAGAGCTGCACTGATAACACCCATCAGGTGGGCCACGGCCCCCTGGCTGCCGCACACGCGCTGTCCGGACCCCGGTCCGCCCCGGAGCACATCCACCGTCAGCGGCAGCCCTTGTCTCTGCCTGAGGCACATCTTGGAATCACCCTCTACTGCAGACTTCTCAGGCCCAGAGGGTTTAGTTTGTCATTGCGATGTCAGAGCAGGATCGGGCGGAAAGGGGAGAAGAATAAATTTTCTGAGTGAAGGGCCTCCCTCCTGCTCTCTCTGCGACTGCGTCCAGCTTTGTTGGGTCAATTTGCATACTCGCTCCTGATTGGCTGGTGGGCGTGGCTGGTGGGTGTAGATGAGTGATGGTTATTTGCATATTACTCTTTTATTAGATAGGATAAAGCTACCTAATAAACTCCAAGAGGACTTAAGGGAGGAGTCCTCTCCGTAAATACTATGAAGGAATATACTGGTACAGAGTACTGAGTTTAAAAATCTTTTACACAGTTCTTTTATCAGTGTAGATATTTTACCAATTTGATGCAAACATTAGTTTATTTCTATTTCTTTACATACTCCATTTAATTTGCTCTTTCTCTATCTGTATGTGTACTTATATACATAGATATGGGACCCTTCAGTCCAGAGGTTGATGCGCTATCCACTGAGCCAGACTGGTCAGGGCTGTTTATTGTTCTTCCTCTTTTTCATATAAAAGGCAGTATTCTATGTTCTCCGTCCTTCACCTTGCCGTTTTTATTTCACACTACATCCTGGAGATAGTTTGTAACAGTGCATAGAGACGGCCCTCACTCCTTTTTACAGCTGCGTAAGTACTGGGTAATTTTACATGTGAATTTTATTAGATGTTACAAGATGCCCCGTTACAAGGATTTTATTTTGTACTTTTATGAACAGTGTTCATAATTTTCAGGGTTTTTCCTCAGCCAGATAGGTGAGAAGCCGTGTCTTAGTGCGACTATAATTTACATTTCCCTCGGGAGTGCAGGTGAGCATCTTCTGAAACAGTAAAGGTCTTTCTCTTCTGCCGGCTGTTGGTTTATGTCTTTGCCTATTTGCCTGTCAGGATTTCTGTATTTGTCTGACTTTTCCAAGAAAAAAGAAGATTATCTCCTTGGGAGGCGAATGTGAGTGTTATGTATCAGTTTGCCGTTTGTCTGGTCCTTTGCTTTGGCTGTGTAAGTTCTAAAAGGTGTGTCTTCTTTATGGTCGTGGTCTCCGAAGACGGCGTTCTGCGGCGCCTGCTCAGCGCGGTGGGGAGGGAGGGGGGACCGTGTCCGCCTTCCCCAGCCGCTCGCCTGCCTGTGTCAGGCCCCTGTTGGTCATTCCCTCACCACTCACCAGAAAACCACGGCTGCCTCCTCTGGCTTCTGGTCTGTCCCAGTGGTCGGCAAACTCATTAGTCCTCAGAGCCAAATATCAGCAGTACAACAATTGACATTTCTTTGTGGAGAGCCAAATTTTTTAAACTTAAACTATATAGGTAGGCACATTGTTACAAACTTAATTAGGGTCTTCCTAAGCTGGCCTTTGCTAAAAACCCCAGGGGCCAAAGAGCCGCCTGTGGCTCTCGAGCCGCGGTTTGCCGACCACGGGTCTGTCCCAAAGTGTGCTTTGTGAAGCAGTTGCCTGTGACGCTAATCCTCTCTGTGGGACCGAATCCCCGCCCGCCCCGTGTGTGGTTACCCTGCAGGCTGTCCGGGCCCCGGGGGAGGGCGAGGAGCAGCGTGCTCTGGGGCCCGGAGTGAGGCCATCGCGCTTTGCGGGCCAGAGAGTGAGACACAGCAGCTCAGGTCCGCTGTTGTCATCTGGAGCGGCCATCGGCGGGCTGGACGTGAACGGCCATGGCTGTGCTCACGTGGGGAGAGGCGTGGGCAGGTTGGGCCCGTGGGCTCCCGTCCGCCGAACCCCGGGTGGACCGTTCCAATTGAACGCCACGTCCGCCTGCTCTGCCCCCTGCCTGCGGGCACGGGCTCCCCCAGCTCCCTCAGCGGGAAAGCCAGCTCACGGCCATGGGCTGCCAGGGAGCCAGCGTCTCATTTGGATGATGACGATGATTAGCTTTTATTGTATTTTTGATAGAAACTGTTATTACGGCACTAAATAAATACACAGGAAAGTGTTTTTCTTAGAAAATTACAACAACCAGAGCATGCTAAACGCCCCGTGTGTTGGCTGCCGCTGCCAGCGCCCAGAGGAGGGAGCGTGCAGAAAGGCCGTTAAGCAGTGGGTGCCATCACTGGCAGAGCCTCCCGCCGCCGGAGAGAAAACCATCTGCAGAGGGGCAGCGTCCTGCCACGTGTTTGCCAGATGATTGCTGCCCTCCATGGAGAGCAAAGCAAATCTGATACAGACAAGAAGTGCAAAAATGTTACTGTCAGTTATGTAAGGCCTGCTCACTCTGGCTGTTACAAAGAGAGGACGTGTTCTTCAGCTTCCTATAATGCTGTTAATAGGTCTTAGCGAGAGGAAGGGGGGGAGGGGAACATGGATTGCTTGCTTTCCCCAGGCGCCCCAACCAGGGATCCAGCTGCACCCTGGGCGTGTGCCCTGACCCGGAATCCACCTGCCCTTCCTCGGTGTCCAGGATGACACTCCGACCACTGAGCCACACCGGTTAGGGCCAGCTTCTCCGTTTTTTAAAGACAGTACCTTCTGTGCACCTGCCACGGACATCAAAGATATCTGTCCTCTTGTTCGGCTGCTGCTTAAGTGAACATTAAAAAACACAACCTATTGTCCAGCTCACTTTGGTGGAAACATTTATTCATTTCCAAATTTTGTCAGAGGGATTGCAAATCCCGTATTTCTTCCTACCATACTTCCGTCTGGCTTTCATGGTATGGACAAGAGCAGTCAGTGCAGGGGAGAGGAGGCTGGTAAGTGGAGAATTAAAGTTGGTCTGGCCCTGGCCAGGTGGTTAGTTGGAGGGTCATCCTGGGCACCCTTTTGTTTCGGGCCAGGTTAGGGTGCACACAGAAGGCATCTGATCCCTGGTCCTCCTCACATCGATGTTTCTCTCTCCCCACCTCCTCTGTCTCTAAAAAAACCAATTGAAAAATATCCTCAGATGAGTATTAAAAAAATCAATGGGCCCTAGCTGGTTTAGCTCAGTGGACAGAGCATCGGCCTGCAAACTGAAAGATCCCGGGTTCGATTCTGGTCAAGGGCATGTACCTTGGTTGTGGGCACATCCCCGGTAGGGGGTGTACAGGAGGTAGCTGATCGATGTTTCTCTTTCATTGATGTTTCTAACTCTCTATCCCTCTCTCTTCCTCCCTGTAAAAAATCAATATAATATATTTTAAAAAATCAATGGGAAAACCAAAACAAAACCAATGGTGATGGCTGAGTTGAAGGGTAACCAGTGAGGACAGCAGAGGGACTGACTGCCAACTCCTACACGTGAGAGGCTGTCATTGAACTTAAACCTTCCCACACCCTTCTCCCCTCCGAGTCACTGTTTCTGTGTCTGAGTGAGAGGCCTGACGTGAGCGGCATCTCCCATAACAAAGAATCAGCGCCGTTTCAGACCTCTCCGCTGTGATGGACAGTCAGTGTAGAGAGCTTAGAACAGTGCTTAACTCATGGATAGCAAGAGCTGAATAAAAGCGAGCTGGCACGCATAAGATTTGATTGCTATTAAATAATAGAAGCATTGTCCTTGGTTTTCTTTATTTCATATATACGTACAAAAGTAGAGGACTCTCTGTGATTCTGTGAAATTGTGTTGTCCAAATTCTTATATTTCATTGAACTATGCTTCTTCCCGCTGCCTCATTTAATAATGCAAATGGGGTTTTACTGAAAAAGAGTCTGCTTCTGTAATAGCGTACATATTGCCTATGCTGCTTTCACCCTCAACGACAGAGTGGGAAGATGCGGCAGAGTATACGGCCTGCAAGATATACTACTAACCTGAACTACCCACTCTCGGGGCGTTACGGGAAAAGCTTGCCAACCCCCGACGTGCGGGGTCTGCTGGTCCCGGGTAAAAGGCCACGGAATCATCAGGTGCAAACAGCTTCTGAACCAGCAGCCAGTGTTCCCTGCTCTCACATCTCACGTTGGAGCCAATCAAACAGCGAGAACAAAAGGTTGCCAGTTTCCATTTACGTTGCTACCCAAGAGCCGGTTTGAAGAACGTAAACGGATAAGACATGAGCAGTTGCAGTCAACTATGTGGATTAATTTAAAAGTTTGATGTTGTTCCTTTTTTCCTAATAAGTGAAAAACCAAACCCACAAAATGTGTGCCGTTTCCCCTCCCCGCCAGCACCCCTCTGGCGGACCTGAGAGGGCGGACCAGCTCCAAGCCTGGGTCCGGGTCCCAGAGCGGCGCCTCCCGCAGGCTGTCAGGCGAGTGGCGCTTCCGGACAGGAAGGCAGATGCTCTTCTCCGGTGCAGGGCGTGCCCCCGGGAGACGGCGCCCAAATGCCAGCCCCGGAGGGAGCGGCTCCGCCAGCTGCTCTCCGTGCCCTCCGCTCGCTGCGGATGCTGTGGGCAGGTCACCTCCTGAGGACAGTGCAGCTGAGCTCCCGGTGAGACGGGACGGCGATGGAATTGCTTAGGGAAGGAACTCCAGCCCGGCGTTCCCGGGACCATGCGGCCGGCGGCTCGGGCCCGCGAGGCCGCTGCCCAGTCCGGTCAGACGCCCGCAGAGGACACACGCGGACCGCTGCTTAGAGCACACAGGCAGCTGCTCTGGCTGCAGGCCCCGCAGCGGGCTGTGGAGCGGCTGGACCCTCGTTCATGTCCTGCTTCCGAACCAGCACGCACGTGGCCCCCAGGAGGCAGGCCCGGTTAGAACGGCTGGCCCAGCCCAGCCCGGCCCTCAGGAGGCAGCCCCGGTTAGAACGGCTGGCCCGGCCCGGCCCCCAGGAGGCAGCCCCGGTTAGAACGGCCGGCCCGGCCCGGCCCGGCCCCCAGGAGGCAGGCCCGGTTAGAACGGCTGGCCCGGCCCGGCCCGGCCCCCAGGAGGCAGGCCCGGTTAGAATGGCTGGCCCGGCCCCCAGGAGGCAGGCCCGGTTAGAACGGCTGGCCCGGCCCGGCACGCGGCCCCCAGGAGGCAGGCCCGGTTAGAACGGCTGGCCCGGCCCGGCCCGGCCCCCAGGAGGCAGCCCCGGTTAGAACGGCTGGCCCGGCCCGGCACACGGCCCCCGGCCCCCAGGAGGCAGGCCCGGTTAGAAAGGCTGGCCCAGCCCGGCACACGGCCCCCAGGAGGCAGGCCCGGTTAGAACGGCTGGCCCGGCCCGGCCCGGCCCCCGGCCCCCAGGAGGCAGGCCCGGCCCGGCCCCCGGCCCCCAGGAGGCAGGCCCGGTTAGAACGGCTGGCCCGGCCCGGCACACGGCCCCCAGGAGGCAGGCCCCGGTTAGAACGGCTGGCCCGGCCCGGCCCGGCCCGGCCCCCAGGAGGCAGGCCCCGGTTAGAACGGCCGGCCCGGCCCGCCTGGCTCTGGGAGCACATGGCACGCTGGGGCAGCAGTTCCATGTGGGCACCTGGAGCCACTCCACCCGGCGTCCTTGTCCTGCCCTGCCCAGCCCCACCATTCCTTCCTGTTCACGCTCATCCAGAAACGGCACCTCCAGCAGCACAGCAGCAGGCGGGGGGGAGGGAGGCGGGGATGAGGGTGCCCGCACTGCGGATGCATGTCAGATAAGGCAGGCTTTTTACATAGAGCTGTGGTGCCAGTGTGTCTGTTCCATGTGTTCCATGTGGTGCATGTGACAGCTGACAGGAGTCCCTGGACAGCCAGAGCAGGAAGAGCCACACCCTGTGCACACGCTCCCTGAGAGGGAGCGGCTGTCACGTTACCGGCCCGGCGGAACGTGGAGCATGCTGAACATGGAACACGCTAAACATGGAACACACTGAACACGGAACACACTGAACATGGAACACACTGAACATGAAACACACTGAACATAGAACACGCTGAACACTGAACACAGAACACGCTGAACACGGAAAACACAGAACACACTGAACATGGAATATGCTGAGCATGGAACACACTGAACACGGAACACACTGGACTCGGAGCACACGGAGTCCAGGCTCCAGCGCAGAGGGAGAGCCCGCAGCACTCAGTGGCCGTCGCGGAGCCTGAGGCCGCTCTCCTGTGCGGGCAGCTCCGTCAAAGGGAGGACACCCAGGGGCCGGGCGGGGCCCTGGGGAACATTCTGGAAGGCCGGGAAAGGAGAGAAAGGCTGTGACCACGTGCTGATTCTCTGGAAATGGTTACACGGAAGGTACACGTTTAGCATACATGTACAGTACGTTTAGTGTGGATCTCTGGTGCCTTAAAGAAAACCCAGCCTGTTGTGATGTGGAAAGCAGAGCCTGTCGGAACGGAGCGGAGGGGACGGGCGTGGGGAGGTAGAGAAGCCGGTTGGCATACAGGACCGCAGGAAACAAAGGCTGCAGTGATTTAAAACCCACGTTAAAGCAATCAGAAGAAGACATGACACTCACAATAGAAAAATAAAGGGAGGAGGAATGTGGACGGCAAACCCGAGAGCTCTCCGGAGTGAAGAGGAAGGAGAAGGACAGAGACTGCAGACGTGAGAAGTGGGTGTGGAGGACAGATCACAGCTCTTCACCCCAGAGCAGAGGCCGGGGGAGCGGGATTGAACTTCCTGCGCCAGAGAGGAGGGCGAGCAAATAGCAAAGGGCCCCCTGAGAGCCGCGCATCCTGGCGAGAATCCGAATGGTGAGGGTAGAACACGCCCGGAGGTTCAGGCAGGCTGCCCACCACGCAGCACAAATGGGCTTCTCTCCGTGTCTTGGCTGTGAAATGTCAGGGGTCTGTGGCTGGGACCCAGGAACCATGTTCAGATCGGGCGTAAATGTGAAACCCGGACTGTTCGGATGTGCGTCCGCCCTTCCCGGCTGCTCCCGTGGCCCCGTGGGCAGGCCCCGCGGTCCCTGCGGGGGAGCGGGGGTGACAGCGCCCCCGGGGGAGGGGGCACATCTGGCTTCACGTCCTCAGGCGGGTGGTCAGCGGCTCCGGCTCCGAGGCACGTCTCCCCCTGACCCGGCCGGGAAGCGGCGCCCGAAGGAAGACGTTAGAGAACGAAAACCCACCAACCAAACACACAGCCAAACGCAGTCCAACTGTGTTTCCTTATAAAACCCACATTTCAAATAAAGCAACTCGGGCTTGAAGGAGAGGAATTGGTAAATGAAGCACACGGCGCATCCCATTATTGCTGGGAGACAAAGCATTACAGCGGGACAAAAGGATCATGGAGAGGAAAGGATAAGAAAGTTATTAGAGACAAAAATATGCACTAGCAAACAATAACGGCGCAGTGGATCAATTTAAGTATGATTTTGGAGGAAAAACCCGCAGTATCGCGAGTGAGGCTTTCGGTAGCCTGAGACGAAACAAAACATGAAAAACGAGGAAATGAAGAGGGAAATTACGAAAACCTGTGTTTTTATTTATATGCCCACGTATTCTTAAATGTGAAACCCCAATTACGTGGATTCTCTCCTCGGAAGATACAAATGGCGCCCGGAGACTGGAGTGGAGAGAGGAGGAGGATGGCGATGGTGACGGCAGGAAGGGAGGCTGCTGAGGAGCCGGCGGGCCCTCCTGGCACACACATGCCCCGCCAGCTCGTCAGCCTGTGAGCGGGCCACCGGGGCGGGGTCCCCGGCAGCCCAGCCTTCAGGTGAATGGGGGATGGGAGGGGGGCGCACCAGGATCCAAAGCCAGAACCCAGAGCTGAGCTGCTCTTCAATGCCTGATCCACAGAGACTAATGCTCACTGAAGCCAACATGGAGCTCATTTGTTATGTAGAAATAGGTAATTGATCAGAGAAAGTCTTCAATAAATGGCACTTTGCCCTGACTGGTGTGGCTCAGTGGATAGAGCGTTGGCCTGCAGACCGAAAGGTCCCAGGTTCAATTCCGGTCAAGGGCATAGACCTTGGTTGTGGGCACATCTCTCTCATCGATGTTTCTAACTTTCTGTCTCTCTCCCTTCCTTTCTGTAAAAAATCAATAAAATATATTTTTAAAAAATGGCACTGGGACATCCAGCCCATATTTGGAGGAAAGATATAGATTCTTTCTGTATTCCTTTCATCAAGAAAACTGCAGACGAATTAAAAACTTAAATGTAAAAATAAAACCATCAGTGTATGTATTGATAGAATAAACTAAAGCTGAGCATTTTTATACCCATGGGGTGGGAAGGACTTCCTAATCACGAATACAGGCCTTTTTAAAGCTTCTGTTTGATTGCCACCTTTTCTCCGAGTGTGAGGGGCTGGAATAATCAGAAAAAGGAAACTGATGTTTACCTTGCAGCGTGTAATGGTATGTAAACACATGCAGAGTGTGTTGCTGGGTCAGTGGGGTACCAGGGCAGTATCATAGAGATGGCAATGAGTACTTAGTGAAGATGGCAGATAGGTCGTGGCAGCACTGACCCAGCGGCAGCAGACAATTACTTTGTACTTAAGGGTTCTCGCTGGTGTTCCATGACATAATTGTCTTAAAGCTGTTCAGTCGTTCATGGTGATCAAAGGCATTAAACCTTTCTATCCTACAAATACCGTTTAAGAGAGAAGAACTGTGAGTTTTAAGAACCCCGATGTGAGTGTCTGTAGAATGACAGTTAGGGCGTCAGGCCTGGAGTGTGTGCTTAGGAGTTCGCAACGTGGCTATTGTCTCATTGGGGTTATATTCAGCTGCAACTAACAGGCACCCAGACAGATAATTAAGTGCTTATACAAGTAAATTAAAGAGAGCAGGGTTGACATTTAATTTGAACCCATTTTCCTTAACTAAAATGGATTTCAGGAGAGAGGAAGGGAGAGGGAGAGAAACATCAATGATGAGGGAGACTCGTCATCAGTCCGCTGCCTCCTGCCCGCCCCCTAGTGGTGATGGGGCCCAAGGCCTGGGCAGGGCCTTGGCCCCGAGTCCTTCCGTGACCTCCTGGTTCAGAGGCTCAGCCGCTGAGCCCGTGGCCGGCGTGGTTTAGGAACACGTGGGGCAGTTTGGTAGGTGCCACGGAGGAGCCAGGCTTCCCTCCTGATGTGCCCCTCCGGCAGTTCCCCCTGCGATCCGGGCGGCCCGAGGAGGAGGTGTTCCCGCCGGCGTGTCTCTGCCAGAGGAAACCAGCGGCGTTTCCAGAAGCCTCACTCGTTGGGCCTCCGGGCACACGTCCCCCCAGAGCTGTGTCCGGAGCCATCTTTAACGCCGGAGAGCCGAGCAGGCCCGCTGCTGCTCTTGTTTTCAGCCCGCAGCGCGCTGCCCTCGGAGCACAGCTCCGTCCGGAGGAGCCGGGCTCGGGCGGCCGCGGTGCTCCCTGCGGACGGCGGGGTTGGAGTCTGAGTGGCTCGCTGTCCGAGGGCGTGGACAGCCAGGAGGGAGCCCAGCGGGAGGAGGAGCTCGGCGTGGGGGGGACTCGGGGACGTGGTCTCAGGACCGGGAGAGGGCCGAGCCCCGGGAGGTGCGGGTGACCCCGGGCCCGGGAGCGGGCAGAGCTGGTGGCGGCCTGCGGGGGGAGGGCTCCCCTGAGGCTCAGCAGGAGCGGCGTCTGCGTGGCCGTGGCTGTGGGTGAGAGGGGCTGGGCCGGCCACGGCGGGAACGGCTCCCAGGCTGAGCCCTGTGAGCGGAGCGGAGGGCAGGGAGGGGGTGAAGGAGGGCGATGGGGCCCAGGGACAGGGCCCGAGCATGGCTGCACGCTGCAGATGCTGGGGAAGGAGGTGGCGGAGGCTCATTTTCCAAGGAGCGGAGGCGGGAGGAGCGCCAGGAAGGAGGGGCTCCTGGGCTGGAAGAGGGCAGAGGGCAGAAGGAGAGGTTACTGAGCCAGAGAGGGGGCAGAGGGCAGAAGGAGGGCAGGCCGGAGTGTGCGGAGGGCAGATGGGACCACTGGCTGGTGCGTCAGAGACCTGGGCGAGGGGAATGTGCCACGTGAAGAGGCCGCTGGGAGCCGGTCGTGGTCAGAGAACGGGGCTGAACTAAGCCCTAGTGCCCGTCTGGGTGCCTCATCTCAGAACGGGCACTCCTGGACAGTCTGAATGGCACCCACAAACGTCTTACAAAAAGCAGTCAAAGCGGGCAGTGGTTTTGTCTCTAAAACAAGTTGTTTATAGTAACTAACATTTAAAAATATATGTTTTATTGATTTTTACAGAGAGGAGGGGAGAGGGATAGAGAGCTAGAAACATTGATGAGAGAGAAACATTAGTCAGCTGCCTCCTGCACACCCCTTACTGGGGATGTGCCCACAACTAAGGTACATGCCCTTGACGGGAATCCAACCTGGGACCCTTCAGTCCGCAGGCCAATGCTCTATCCACTGAGCCACACCGATTAGGGCAGTGATCGGCAAACTCATTAGTCAGCAGAGCCAAATACCAACAGGACGACGATTGAAATTTCTTTGGAGAGCCACATTTTTTACACTTAAACTTCTAAGGCCACTTCTTCAACACAGACCCGCCCAGGCCGTGGTATTCTGTGGAAGAGCCACACTCAAGGGGCCAAAGAGCTGCATGTGGCTCGCGAGCCGCACTTTGCCGACCACTGGGTCAGGGCATAACTAACATTTACTGAGGACCTCCTCTGTCCCAGACACAGCTGCGCATCCTCTCTGCATTGCTGTGCGGTCTCCCGGGAGCCTGTGATGCGGGTCCTCACTGTGCCTGTGGTAAAGGCCACAGATCCCGCTCAGGGGACAGACATGGCGTCGGGCTCCCGGGGCCGGTGAGCGGGAGCCCCGGGCTTGCACGGCGTCTCTGGGCTCCGGAGCGGTGTCAGTGACGCCCTGTGTGCAGGGGACATGGAGAACTGCCTGCCAGTGGGCATGGAAAATGGTAACAGACAGTCAGATCTATGGTTTAACCGAACATACACACCGAAATGATGGCCAAGGTCGCTGGACCACGGTGGGCCAGGCTCTGCCCTGAGCGTTTTAATCGCCAGCACCTGTAACGTTTTGAAATATTTACAGCCTTAGTTATCCTGATTTTCAAGTCATCACATAGAGCTATTTTTGGAATAATACTAGCGTCCTTAGTTTATCTGTCTCAAATGAGTACATTTCAGCAGCGATGCTGTCCTTTCCTCACTGTGTTGACAAATCATATTTTGTGGGGGGAATTGCTGGGGATATTGGAAAAATATAGAAGAAAACAATGAAAATATAGTTTCTCACAACGTGAACACAACATAAAAACAAACTAAATTTGAGTAGTTGTAAGCCTGCTTATTTGGTATGCATTTTTATTATCTACCTATTATCTATGATATACTTATTATATATGTATACATAATCATGGTAAGCCAAAACATATGATAAATATCAGTTTCTTTTTAGAACACTTTTTCTGATATACAAGCAATCAAAGAAAAGTTGAAAATCATATCTATAAACTATATTATATAACCCAAAATATACACATATTTGATCAACTCTGTATACTGTATTGTATTTTTCACAGCATCTGAGTCAATGAGTGGTAGTTACTTAAGAAATGTGGGTAGCCGAAACCGGTTTGGCTCAGTGGATAGAGCGTCGGTCTGCGGACTGAAAGGTTCCAGGTTTGATTCCGGTCAAGGGCATGGACCTTGGTTGTGGGCTCATCCCCAGTAGGAGGTGTGCAGGAGGCAGCTGATCAAAGTTTCTTTCTCATAGATGTTTCTGTCTCTCTGTCTCTCTGTCTCCCTTTCTCTCCATCCGCTCCCTCCCTCCATCCCTCCCCCCTCCCTCCCTCCCTCCTCCTCTCTCTCTCTCTCCCCCCCCCTCCTTCCCCCTTCCTCTCTCTAAAAAAATCAGTAAAATGTATTAAAAAAAAGAAAAGAAACGTGGGTAGGTCTTCTTTCCGTGGCTCCTGTCTCCAGAGTTGACTGGGTTCTCTCCCTCACAAAGCTGCTTTGGAATGAGGAAGGAATTCCTTCTGGTCGGCCCACTTCGCCTCCACCTGTGCGCCCGCAGGCCCGGCCAATGATACTAATTAAAAGCGAATCACACTCCCACTGTACTAATCAAGTGTTAGTTATTAAATTATGTCCTTAGAAGTCCGCTACAAACTTCTTATACTCCATTTAAGAATCTGAGCTAGGAACTGGGTTTCCCCAATTAAGAGTCTTGGTGAGGAGAGTCAGAGCGAGGCCGGGGAGTGTCTGCTGGGAGGCGGTGCGGCCCTCCGGCCAGCCTCCGGTGGTCGCTGGGAGGGCAGCCTGTTCGGGACACGGGAGAGCCTCTCGAATCTTACCCCTCCGCGGAGGACCTGGTCTTAGACTCTTAGCCTTGGCTTTTCTGTGTGTGTGACTTTTAGTTCAGGTACGAGAATTCTTTTAAAAAGGCATAGACCATTAATGATGTGGCTAAGAAAGATGATTTCCCCCGAGCTAATTGCACAGATTACCACAGCCCTAAAGGTTAATGATTGTCAAACATCCGTGATGCATGGAGACTATTAATGCTGGTATCACATGAATAATTTAAGTCGGTGGACTAGTCCTTCGTGGACAAATGGTCTTGTCCGAAGGACAACAGTGCCCAGTGCCCTTTTTCAGTTTAAGGAAACATTTAAAAAAACTCTTCAGCTGGAGAACTCGAGTCACTCTCACGAGCGGTGATGGATTCTTATACTCAGACATATAAGATGTTAAAATAGTCTTTATTTCAAAAGGTAACTATTATACATTACCCACACGTACTTTATATAACTACTGAGTTATTACTTGAGGTCTGTAAAGTTTTTATATTTTATGCAGACTTAGCTTAAGCCTTAAAGAAGTAGGCAAAATGCATGCACGCTTATCACTGGACATCTGAAATAAAGCTTCTTTTATAGCTAGCTGATCACGGAAGAAAACTTGGATATTTTATTGTTAATATTTTCATTTTATTTTAAAATGCCCAAGTTTAATTTGTTATGTATTTCTTAAACTTTGTCTTTTAATTTTTCCTTTTATGTTGTGCTTTTTAGTATTGTATAGCCAGTAGCAGGTTCCAAAGAAATTAGCTGGAATATACTTTTATTTTCAATATAAATATATCCTGAAGGACAGACTGAAAAATACTAATTCTTGTTCTTTTAATATATATTTTCTATTGATTTCAGAAAGGAAGGAAGAGGGAGAGAGAGGTAGAAACATCAATAATGAGAATGAATGATCAGCTGCCTCCTGCACGCCCCCTGCTGGGGATGGAGCCCACAACCAGGGAATGTACTCTGACCTGAAATCCAGCTATGACCTTCTGGCTAATAGGCTGACGCTCACTGAGCCATGCCGACCAGCAAGAATACTAACCGTTTTAAGAGATGCTTTCCCTAAAAGGTTTCAGTTGTTGAATAAATGGTAAAGACTGCACACTATCTCCTCTCCCCAGAACAGTCACGGTAACATTTTGAAGGATCTAAGAAAAATCCAGAGCAAATCAATCCCTCAGCGCACACATGGTCTCGTCCTGGCTTCCTGAACGTGCTGGGTGTCAGACTTTCCCTCTCCGCCTGCGGGTGTGCCGAGCGCTCCCTGGGGCCGTCCGGCACCCACCGTCCGTTTGTGATCTGATGTTACAAGCCTTAGCTCTCCTCAGCAGGTGTGTTCTCTGCTACACCTGTACCTCTACATGCACATGTGTATAAACACACCTGTATAAACAGACATACACCCTTCTACATGAGCATATAGATACACACACACACACACACACACACACGCACATAATTTATTCACCACGCTGCCTGCAGAGTGCGGCAGAGTAGATCGGAAAGTATTTGCTGAGTAAATGGGTGAGAGATGTTACCGCTCCGTGTCATAGTCCCGCTGCCTCCTCCAGATGCAGAACAGCCGCCTCAGCAGCTTAGCCAGAGGTGACATCCTCAAACACGAAGATGGATGGCATCTTTCTAGGACACTTGCAACATTGAAGACAAACTACATTATTTTCCATGCCATTTCTGTGTCGTATTAAAAATAAATAAATAAAAAAAAGAGCACTGGATTTTAGGTCAGGACACCCAGACTCAGGTCTCCGTCCTACCCTCTTCCACTCCGGTGATGTTAGGCAAGATGGGAGCTTTCCTAGCCTTAGCTTCTCTCCTCTGCGAATGGAGATAATGCCTTATAATAGGATCAATAATACAGGGAATGTATCGAAGCTTGTTTGAATGAATTGGAAATGATGCTATGAATGTCTCCCTATCCTGATGTGAGGAAGTCCCTGTTAAAAACATGATTCACTCAAACTTTCCCATTCCATATGTAGGATGAGAACACTCCTTTTAAATTTTTAATGAAGATGCTCATTTTTTAAAACTACACACATAGAAACATATTTTTCTTGTTGATGAAGAATAATGAGTGGACGTTCCCCCTCCCCATTCATGTTTAAAAGCGTCCCTCCTTCCCCTACAGCCCCTGGACCTAAGCATTCCTGAGGGGCGTCTCCACGCGTCCGCCTCTGCCTGGCATCTCTCTCTCCGACACCAGCTCTGTCTCTGGGTGCCGCCGTCCCTGCCCTCCCTCCCATCCTCTCTCCGCCAGACGTGTCCTTACGTGTGCTGTTTGTGGGAGAGATGAGACCGCCCTGCGGACATTAGTGAGGCGTGTGATGGTTGTGCTTTGACATGTTAACAGCATTTCTCCGGAGCAGGTGTGTGACTGCCGGGTAGTTCTCCATCCCCGTCTTCCAGCCCCACAGCGGATGAAGTGCACCGGAGTGAAAACGTCACAGGTCTCCACTGCTCAGTGACGCCAATCACACAAACACGGGGATGGTTCTCCCCACAGGGTCAGTGACTGCAGGAAAAGTGGAACTGCTGCTTCACAACGACGTGGGTAACTCAAAATGCTTAACAGCAGGAATAAGACTCCTTTTATGTATCAGCATCAGTACAGGTTATAACATTGTGTGATGTTAGGTTAACGCCATGGTGGGCAAACTGCGGCTCGTGAGCCACATGCGGCTCTTTGGCCCCTTGAGTGTGGCTCTTCCACAAAATACCAGGGCCTGGGTGAGTCTATGTTGAAGAAGTGGCGTCAGAAGAAGTTTAAGTTTAAAAAAAACTGGCTCTCAAGAGAAATCTCAATTGTCGTCCTGTTGTTATTTGGCTCTGTGGACTGACGAGTTTGCTGACCGCTGTGTTATGATCGTTGAAGATGTGGAACATTCGGTTTGACATCGTATTGATTTGAAGTGAGTTTGTTTTTGGTGATCTTGAGGGTCTAAGCCAGTATCTGAGAACTGTGCGTTCTCTTCCTGCTTTAGAGACTGTCTGTGGGGTGGACGGTGCTTCCCTTAGGCCCGTGTTCCTCCGGAGTCACACCCCTGACCTTACTTGGAAATGGGGTCTGTGCAGGTGTGATGAGGCTGAGATGAGGTCATAAGGGTGGGTGGGGCCTGGTCCAGTGACTGGTGACCCTGGGCTGGGAGGGGCGTGTGGACACCGGGGACACGGGCCACGGCCTTGTGAGACAGAGGCAGAGAGGAGGTATGCTCCCGCCAGCTGGGATTGACTGTCCGCAACCACCGGGAGGTGACCGGCTCCCGGAGGAGCCAGCTCTGCTGCCATTGACCTTGGACTTCTGGCCCGAGCGGTGAGAGAATTCACTTCTGTTGTTTTATGAAACCCAGCTGCGGTCTTGTCACAGGAGCCCTAAGAACTAACACATCTTCCAAAAACTAAAAATTAAATAATGGGCCCTAACAAACTAATTAAAACAAAACAAACCAACGGAAAACGTCCTCTTACAGCGGCAGCACTGAGCGTGACGCTGTCTTCAGGTTGGGCGATCAGAAAGTGGAAGTTAGTTACTGTAGCTCCCTGGGTAATGCTTTTCTTTCTTTCTTTTAAAAAATATATATATTTTATTGATTTTTTTTTTTTTATTTTTATAGAGAGGAAGGGAGAGGGATAGAGAGTTAGAAACATTGATGAGAGAGAAACATTAGTCAGCTGCCTCTTGCACACCCGCTCCTGGGGATGTGCCCGCAACCAAGGTCCATGTCCTTGACCAGAATCGAACCTGGGACCCTTCAGTCCACAGGCCGACGCTCTATCCACTGAGCCACACTGGTCTCGGCTCCCGGGGTGATTCTGAAGCCTCCGGTACCGGCCCAGCTTCGGGATGCAGTAAGCAGGCCGGACTCAGTCACACTGCACACCCACCGGGAAGGCCTGTGTTTCTCTGCTGGCGTTCGCCTGGGGCTGTGGGTGATGGAGCCGTAGAGGCAGCTCTGACAGGTCCCTCCCCCGTCACTCTGTCCCCGTCCGCCAGGCCGGCACCCTGGCCTGTGCCGGGCGCGGCTTGCACGGGGGATGCAGTCGCCGCCGGGCGCTGCGAGGGCGCGTCCCGGGGAGTGTGCGTGGAAGTGCGTTCAGAGGGATGTTTCTCCTTTTCCGTTTCCTGTTATGGAATGAAACATTTCTTCTCCCAAAGAAGTAATTGTACCCAAAATGTATGTACAAAACTGTCTAAAAGGCGATACGTGTGTATCCTATTTTAAAAAAAAAGTATTTTACTGATTTTTTACAGAGAGGAAGAGAGAGGGATAGAGAGCCAGAAACATCTATGAGAGAGAAACACCGATCAGCTGCCTCCTGTACACCTCCTATTGGGGATGTGCCTGCAACCAAGGTACATGCCCTTGACCGGAATCGAACCCGGGACCCTTCAGTCCTCAGGCCAACGCTCTATCCACTGGGCCACATCGGTTGGGGCACGTGTCTATCCTATTATCAAACAATAGAAATGTTTTAAAAAGACCATGTGTCCTATGCACAAAAGCAATATACTTACACTACCTAAGGCTAAATTAAA
Organism: Pipistrellus kuhlii; assembly: GCF_014108245.1. Taxonomy (NCBI): domain Eukaryota; kingdom Metazoa; phylum Chordata; class Mammalia; order Chiroptera; family Vespertilionidae; genus Pipistrellus; species Pipistrellus kuhlii. Next base: position 727,874 of record NW_023425584.1, read on the forward strand.
AAACACAAAACATGCAAAGCCTTTACTGAGACATAAAAGACACAAATAAGTGCATTTATGTACCATATTCACAACGAACGTGTCAGTATTATAAAGATGGCCCTTGTGCCCGCATTAATCCATAAGTTCAGTTCCAATCAATAACGGAACATTTACAGCATTTTCATTACAGGCTTTCTCAGACGCGCAGAGTGACAGTGCCATGGAATGAGCCCGTGCAAGCCACCCAGGCCCCCAGGTCGGCAGCCCCAGCACATGGCAGTCCGGGCACAGCTCCAGGGACTTAGGGCCCGGGGTGTGGTTTTGTTTTCCTGGAGAATTTTTAAGCAGGACCAGAGAGCATCACGCTGGTTTACCTCTGATTACTCTGACTGATGACTACTGATTTAAAAAATGTAGCTACTCTTCTGTTATACCTGAAAAATGAATAATAGTTCCTTAATAGCTCCGGATTTTCCGTCCATATTCAGATTTCTCAGGCTGTCTCCAAATGGCCTTTTACCATAGGTTTGCTCGAATCAGCATGTAAGCAAGACGAGGTCCTTACACTGTATTTGATTATGACACTTAAGCCTCTTTGATTGTATAACTAGTGACCCAGTGCACGGATTTGTGCACATCGAAAGGAAATTAATTAGAAGGTGGCTGGCTGGGTGGGACTGGATGAGACAGGTTGGACACGTCCTGGAGCCAAGCCCCTGTGGTCCCTCCCCGTTGTGCAGAGTGAGCGGGGGTCCCTCCAGCAGGTGGGTCCCTCAGCATGGCCCATGGGATCAGGCCCAAACCAGCTCTCCGACATCCCCTGAGGGGTCCCTGAGTGCGAAAGGGCACTCTGCAAAGGTGCTGTCCCACAGGATGTGGAATGAAAATGCAATAAACCAGATTCAGGTGACAGTGCCCCAGGGACACATCACCCACGGCCGGAGGTGGAATCGCTGGTCCCGTGAGGAATCAGGCCCCCTCCTCTCTGGTTTGAGATGCGTCCCCTGAGAACCACCACTGCCCAGTCACTGCAGCTCCATGAGCACCTGCTCCCTGGTGGTCAGTGTGCATCATAGCAACTGGTTGGAGGGTCAGACACTTAGCATATTAGCTTTTTATGTATATAGATGGCATCCCCTCCCTTCTCCTCCTCCCTCTGCTCTTTCCCTCCCCACCATTCCCCTCCCTTCATTTTATTTCCTGCAGTCTATTTGTTGAGAGAGAGTGCGAGTGAGGGGCACACGCGTGTGCTGGTGGGATGAGCCTGGTCCCACTCTTATCAGCCTCCCACCTGAGGTTTCGGTGTTCGCTGATGATGATTGCCTGGAGCTGTGATTTCCTCAGGGTTTGAGAGACAGTGTACTTCTAATTGCATCATTCCTTATGCTTTTATTAGCGGGAGCTCCATAGAGCTCAGCTCCCGTCAGCTAGAGTTCCTCTGAAATAGTTTATACCAGAAGGCCAGGATAAATGCTTGTTTTTTGTGTGTATTTTTCTCCCCCTTGATCAATTTTCAGAGTAATGAGCTGATACCTGCTTGCTTAGCTCCTGCTGCATAATGAATTACCCCACCCTCAAGGGGCTAAAACCACAACCATTTCATTCCACGTCACGATGCAATCGGTCAGGATTTGGGAGGGATTGGCCGGAGAGTCTGTTCTGCTTGGAAGAAGGTGTTTAGCTGGCGGATGGGCTGGTCTGCAGGGTCCGTGATGGGTTCACGCACGTGTCTGACACGCTGGAGGAGCGGTTAGAAGGTTGGGCTCACCCGGACTGTTGACCAGAGAGCCTGTGCCCCTGCCCTCGGCACGGAGGGCCCAGCGTAGTTGGACTTTCTCTCCTGCTGCTCAGAGTCCTGGAGAGAACATTGTAAGCCCGGGTGTAAGCTGCAAAGCTGCTGAAGTCCTGGACCTGCAGCTCAGGCTGTGCTTCCTCTGCATCCATGGTACAAACTGACCACCGAGGCCAGGGTGGACGTAGGGGGGGCAGGAGAGAATTTGCAGGCATTTTTAATCTACCCTGATACCATAGCGAATTCTCCGGGGACTGATGGTTTAAAAATATCATTATTGCTTTATGAATTTTTATGGATTTGAGGTGTTTAATCCACCTCAGGAGTTTTTAGTGATATTTAAATTGTCACATTGTTGGCCAATTGGGACCCCTTTAAGTTGGATCTTGTGACCTACTGACGTGACTCCATTCATTTGAAAAAATATTCTTTTATGCAGGATGGGGCAAAAGTAGGGTTACAGTTGTTTGTGTGGAAAATAACACAATATATAAATAACAGAGGCCCAGTGCATGCATCCCTACACTTGTTGGGGGGGAGGGGCCCTCAGCCCAGCCTGCGCCCTCTCGCAGTTCGGGAGCCCTTGGGGCAGGGGCCTAAGCCATCACGATACCCTCAGCGCTGCCGCAGAGGCTGGAGAGGCTTCTGGTTGAGCGTCTGCCCCCAGTGGTCAGTGCACATCATAGCAACCGGCCGTTCTGCTGTGTGGTCGATTTGCATATTAGTCTTCTATTATATAGGATAATATAAAAATAAACTGTGTTTTGAGTACTCATAATTGTAAGCCTACTTTTGCCCCACCCTGTACATATGTAATAAAAATTGCCTTCTTAACCATTGTTAAGTATACAGTTCAGTGGCTTTAATTATATTCACAGTGTCATCCCCTGTCACCACTATGTGCAGTATTTCCAAAACGATTTCATTAACCAAACAGAATTTTGTAGCCAATAAGCAACAACTCCCCCATTCTGCTCCTCCAACTCCTGCTCACTCCTAATCTACTTTCTGTCTCTTTGAATGTGCTTGTTATAGATATTAGTGGAATCATACGATATTTGTCCATTTGTGATTATCTTATTTCAAACGATGACCTCCTTAGTCTTTATGCGCTGGAGTGGAAGCCAGCAGTCCCACTTCTTCAGAAAGTCCTCTGCCTGCCTCTGTCTCCTCTCCTCCTGGGACTCCCAGTATCTTTGTACACTGGATGAAATGTCAGAGGTTTGTTCATTTTTGTTCACTCTTCCTTCTGTCTTTCGAACTGGGTAGTCTCAGTTGAGATTATCTTCAAATTTGTTGGTTCGTTCTTCTGCCAGTTCAAGTCTGTTATTGAGCAGCTGTAGTGAATATTTTTTTCTTCAGTTATTATATTTTTCAACTTAAGAGTTTCTATTTGGTTCCTTTTGATAATATCCATGTCTTTATTGAAATTCATTATCTTGTGAACCATTGTTCTCATCCTGTTGGGTAGGATGAGATTTCCTTTTGTTCTTTGAACATGGTTATGACAGGTTAGTTAAATCTTTGTCTAATAAGTCTAAAGCCTGGGCTTTTTCTGGGACGGTTTCTGTTGATAGCTCTTTTTCCTGTATATGGGCCACACTTCCCTGCTTCTTCGTGTGTCTTGTAATTTTTTGGTCAAAAACTGGACATTTTTTAATAGGGGAATTTTATTGATTTCAGAGAGGAAGGGAGAGGAAGAGAGAGAAACATCAATGATGAGAGAGAATCATGAATTGGATGCCTCCTGCATGCCCCCAACTAGGGGATCGAGTTCCCAACCCTGGGCACGTGCCCTTGACCAGAATTGAACCCAGGATCCTTCTGTCCACAGGCTGACACTCTATCTGCTGAGCCAAACTGGCCAGGGCAAAATGTGGACATTTAAAATGAGTTAATGCATGAACTGTGGAACCCAGAGTCCCTCATCCCCTTAGGAGCGTCTCTTCTCGTGTGGCTGCTCTTCGCTTGTGCAGTGACTCTTCCGGGCTAACCCTGTGGAGTCTGTTTGCTCCGCTGCGCGGCCATGGGGGTCTCTGCGTGGTTGATTAGCGGTAAGCTGGTGATGGGGTAAGATTTTTTAAATTCTCGCTGCCAATACGTCTTCTAGGCTTTGCGAGTCGTCGTGTGTGCGTGTTGGGGCATACTTTCCTCATCAGGGACTTTATGAGTCTGCCTTCATCTTGTGAGACGTGTCTGTGTTTTAATGTAAAAATCTGTGTTTTCCGATGGTCTTAGGCTACCCACAGATTGAGAACCGCTGCTGTAGAGCCTAAGACCATCGGAAAACACAGATATTTACATTATGATTCATAACAGTCGCAAAATTACAGTTTTGAAGTAGCAACGAAAGTAATGTTATGGCTGGGGGTCCCCACCACAGGAGGAGCTGGATTAGAGGGTCGCGGCGATAGGAAGGGTGAGAGCCGCTGGCTAGGGGATCTTCCTGGAAAATGGCTAGTGGTCACGTGCACAGCTCTCCTATCTCCCCGCTCCCCTGCCTCCCCGTATCCTGTGTGGGGCCTCAAGGTCACGGGAGTGTGAGAGGGGCTCAGTCTTTCTGGGACGCACATTGGTGTGTGCAGAGTCCTGGGTCCCCCACACAGACGTCTGATTCCACAGGCCTTCCCTTCAATGTTGGCTGCGCTCCTGGTGGCCCAGGCGGCATGGCGGACCTCAGAGCTGCCGGCGGGTCAGCTGCCGCGAACGGGCTCTGACAGGCACCTGAGGACGGGCTTTCCCTGCTCTGAGCGCTGGCGCTTCAGTGAAGATATACATTGTGAATGGGCTTCCCGGAGCCGGGCCACTCAGGCATGACAGAGCCCCAGAGGAGCTTGGCTCGGAGTCCGGCCCTGGCTTCAGGGCCAGGCCTTCCCGGCGGCTGGCCGTGGGAGGCCGCCGGCTTGTAAGGCTGCTGCAGCGCAGAGCAGTCAGTGCACACAACAGACAACGTTAAAATGACATCAGCCCAGCTGGTTTTGTAAAAAAACTATTTTATTGATTTTTTACAGAGAGGAAGGGAGAAGGAGAGAGAGCTAGAAACATCAATGAGAGAGAAACGTCGATCAGCTGCCTCCTGCACACCCCCTACTGGGGATGTGCCCACAACCAGGGTGCATGCCCTTGGCCGGAATTGAACCTGGGACTCTATCCACTGAGCCAGTATTTAGGGCCGTGGTCGGCAAACTGCGGCTCGAAAACTACATGGGGCTCTTTGGCCCCTTGACTGTGGCTCTTCCACAAAATACCACGTGCAGGCGCACACGCACAGTGCCATTGAAACTTCATGGTCCATGCGCAGAAGTCGGTTTTCGGCTCTCAAGAGAAATTTCAATCGTTGTGCTGTTGATATTTGGCTCTGTTGACTAATGAGTTTGTTGACCACTGGGTTAAGGCAGTGGTCAGCAAACATATAAACAGGAAAACAATTGACATTTCTTTTGAGAGCCAAATTTTTTATATTTAAACTTCTCCTAATGCCACTTCTTCAAAATAGACTCTCCCAGGCCGTGGTGTTTTGTGGAAGAACCACACTTAAGGGGCCAAAGAGCCACAGTTTGCTGACCACGGGGTTAGGGCATCAGCCCAGCTGTTTTAACCACGGTCCCACAGTTTTCCTAGGAAATTGCTTCTCAGTTAGATTAGGGTAAGCCTTCGGTTAATATCTAGGATTTTGAAAAATTGATTTTTACAGTGTGCCAGTGTTTTTCATTGTCTTATGGATGAGAGTATTTACACAGGTCCTCACTCCACTAACTACTCTGGGAATTCTGCCCGCCCGTCTCCCACCCGCCTGTCCCCACTGCGCGGGTGAATTTTAATAGCAAGTGAACACAGTCAGTCCCCAGAGATTGCACACAGCATCTCACCGATTTCATAAACTCAGGAACAGCTAACAGAGCATACATACACAGATATACATAAAACGTGTTTATTTGCACTGCAGGAAAATAAATGAACATAAATGAGCATAAAGCTCTAAAAAGAACAGTATAGGATCCCAGATATTGTCGATTCAGTGGGATGGGGTGGAGCACGCAGGAGCTTCTGCGTTATAATTGAGACTTTTATTGTGGAGCAGTGGCCTCACGGGTTTTGTTACATCATTAAGGCATACACGAGTAAAAAACATTTTACGATGATGATGGTTTCCACATTACCAGGTGAGGTGGGACGGAAAGCCACGGAGTTCTATAAAAGAGCTTCAACCTCAGCTTTTAAGGCCGTTCTTTATGGGCAGAGGAATTACTTAGGAGCATAACTGCCCACGCCCCATGCTCAGCTGGCCGGGCTCCAGCCCCAGGAGAAGCAGAGAGAAGTGGAGGAGGAGCTGCTGCCTGTGCTACTGAGAGACTAGCCTGGGCCAGCACCGCCCCTGCCACCCCCGGAGCCCCCGGGCCTGAAAGGCCTCTGGGCTGTCAGCCCCGGGCACACACAGGCCGTACTGCCCTTGTTAGAATCAGTCCTCACAGCGCGCATGCACCACTGGCACAGTGTGCAGGCGGGTGACCTGCATAATAAAAGCCCAGCGACCAGACAGTGTGATGACCAGAACGACCGGTCAACCAGTCGCTATGATGTGCCCTGACCCCCAGGGGGCAGACTGGGAGCGCCGCTCTGCTGACCCGGATGAGCTGCTGCTGCCGCAGTGGGCCGATCCCCGCAGGCCACACCCCCCACCTGTGTGTGAAGCCCGCACTCTGGGCCTCTGGCTTTAGAATGAGAAGTGAAGGTTGGGGGGAAATACCCAAACCACAGTCCAGATGATTGCACATAGCATCATGGTGGCAGGATCGGAATGGAAAGGTAACTGAGAAAATGGAAATTTAAATAGTTTTTGTTTTCAAGAATGAAATGGAAACCAATGTGCTTAAGTTTCAACATGACCGAGTCTGTTAGTTAATATGAGTCTATTCTACACTGAACAGCGGACCCCATTATAACTGTGGGGGCGTGTTAGATTATTTCCCTCCTCTGCCAATGTGCCAGCCTCTGATCGATGGAGACTTAGTTCGGATCTGATCTCACTCACCCTCTGGGCAGCTGCGTCACTGCTCCGCGCCTCGGTGTACATGCGGTGCCCGAACCCCGGGACCAGTGCTGTTTGTAACAATCTTGTATCTGCTAATATTCTGATATAAACATTGCCCCTTAGCTTCCCAGATATTTAAAATGTAACGTTTCAGTGTCAGCCCGAATGAGAGCAAACGGAATTCGCCCGGGTGCAGAGCCCTTGGGTGCCACCATCATCTAACCGGATGGGCGTGGAGCGGGGCGCGTGGCGTGTGCTCTCGTGTATCCGTGTGGCTGCCTGGCTGCGTTGTCAGGCGGGGGTGACGTGCCCGCCACACATGTGCCTGGTGCCAGCCGTGGGAGGTACCACAGAAGCAGAAAACCGGGCCCTGCCTCACGGGGCGCAGTCGGCTTGTGAGGTGTGGCTTTTATGCGAATCCTAGACAACAGAGTGGTGTCATTTCCAGGGAGTGACAGGCGGGGAATAAATGAAAACACCCAGCCCTCGAGGCAGGGAAAGCGCCATGTGACGAGGAGCGCTGATGGGGTTCCCGGAGCGCTGCACCGGCGGAGGGGAAGGCGGGACCGTGGCCGTTCCGGCCTCAGGGCGGGAGCACTGCCTGTGTCTCCCAGGAGTCCTCTGGGGAGCATGGTGTTCATCTCTGAGAGGCAGAGACCTGCGCTCAGCAGAAGCGTCGCCGGATGTTGGTGCAGTTGGAGTATTCCTGTTTCGCTTTTATTGCCTTCCAGCTGTGGTCGATGTTTCGCTGAAATTATTTGGATGTTATCTTCAAGCTGTGACAATGATGCTCTAAAGGTCATATGCAAAACACAATTAAACCTCCAGTAAAATAAGAACGTGCATTGTGAAAGGCAAATAATCGGAATTAGTTCCTTTTTATTTTTTTTCATCTGGGCCATTTTATGGTGACATTTTCAGCTGTTGAAATAAATCACAAGGTTGTTTTTCTTCTTGATTGCAATTTCCCTTCTCTCTTTGTGTAGGTTAAAAATAGAAACCACTGTGCTTAAGTTTTTATATTATCGAGTCTGTTAGTTAATATTAACTTTATTCCAAGCTCAATAATAGATTCTATTATAATTCTATGTGGAGACTTATTATTTTGCTTTTATGTAAATGTGATGGTTTCTGATTGGCAGAGATTTAATTATGTACACTTTAGTTTAAATTAGATAAGCCAAACATTTCTATACCTCTGTCATTAGCTTACCCATTAGGACAGTGGTTGGCAAACTCATTAGTCAACAGAGTCAAATACCAACAGTACAACGATGGAAATTTCTTTGGAGAGCCAAATTGTTTAAACTTAAACTTCTTCTAACGCCAGTTCTTCAACATAGACTCGCCCAGGCTGTGGTATTTTGTGGAAGAGCCACACTCAAGGGGCCAAAGAGCCGCGTGTGGCTTAAGAGCCGCAGTTTGCCGACCACGGCATTAGGAGATTGCTAAGATTCCTTTACTCTGGAACTTGGTGATTCTCTGTTATTCCCCTGTATTCCCCATAGAAGCAGTGAGTGATCGTTTCTGTCGTGTGTTTGGAAGTTCAAACAGGAAACACGTTCACCATTACTGCCTCCTCGGGCTGTTTGAACCGTGGCTTTGGACGGTGATTTCCGTGCGGCTGTGGTGACTCCTCCGGCTGCTGAGGAAGGCGATCTGCTGCTCCCGGAGGCTCGGGGCTCGGTGTCGGCGTCATGGCTGAGCCAACAAGCCTTTGTGCTCGGGGGAAAGGACAGGACACCGCCGTGGCCTGCTGGCAGAGAGGAACACGGGGGACCAGAAAGGGCCTCACTTCACGTCAGTTTTTGGGGTACAATCGCCCATTGGTTCCCGTCATTGAAATAGTCTGCTCCCTTGTCAGTTCCCTACAGATGGCTCCCTTCCATGCTCCCTCTGAGGGGGCGCCGCAGGTCTGTGTGGGTGCCGGAGTGTGGGCCGCACGTCCGTGTGGGTGCTGGGGGGCGGGCTGCACGTCTGTGTGGGTGTCGGGGGGGCGGAGTGCGGGCCGCACGTCCGTGTGGGTGCTGGGGGGCGGGCTGCACGTCTGTGTGGGTGCTGGAGGCGGGCTGCACGTCCGTGTGGGTGCCGGGCCGTGGCCCCCACGTTGCCGTGAAGCACCACGAGGCTTCTATGGGGTGTGCACAGCCTGTCTCCCTCTGCCTGTCTTTCTGTCTCAGACAAAAGGGACCCTGTTACCTGGAGTCTATTGGCCTTTCCTTTTCACCTAAACAAGTTGTTCGTCTGCCCTGAGGCTTGCCATGCTTTTCCAGGTGCACGGATCCGCGGTGGGAGGAATATTTACAATTATTAAGTGTTTGTGAGCCGGTTTTGAAGGCTGCTCTGGGCTGGCCGCCAGTGGGGCTTGTCCGTGCTGTGACATGACTGAGGTCAGTGACTCCGGAGCGAGCAGCGTGCGGCCTTGGCAGCGGCTCAGGCCGGCTGCGGGCGCAGAGCCTGCCCGGCCGTCAGTGGCCGGAGGAAATGCGCTTTGACTGGACGGGAAGGTAAAAGCTATTTTGGAGTGTTGTCAAAGGCACGGAGTTTAGAATAATGTAACCGGTTCGTTTTGTGTTCCGAACTGACTGTATATATAATAGGATTCAGATTTCAATTTTTGCATTAAGCAAATGAAAGTATTCAAATAAGCCCTTTACAGGAGGGGAATTGCCTGCATGTTGAAATATTCCGAATAAAACTGCAAGGTGGGTTTAGGAGCGGGACTGGTCGCCAGGGGTTCTGGTCCTGGCCTGCCGACAGGCAGCCCTGTGACCTGGCAGTGCCGGTGTTCTCCTCGTCCATGGGCTCCAGGCCCACAGCTTCCTGTCCACTCGTCCACTGATGGCACCTAGCATGATGCTAACTGCAGTGGCAGACAGAGACACACAAACCACGTGATTTCACTTACATGTGGAATCTAAAGAACAAAATAAACAAGCAACGTGGAAACAGACTCACGGATACAGAGAACAGACTGATGATTGTCAGCGGGGAGCGGGTTCGAGGGAATGAGAAGTACAAATTGCTAGTTGCAAAATAGTCACAGGATGTACTGGTAAGGCACAGCCCCTCCCTGGCTGGCCAACCTCCCACGTCCCTCCCCAGCCCCGATTATGGATCGTGCACTGGTGAGGTCCCTGGGCCTGGCCTGTGTCCTCTCACAATCCCGGACTTCTCGGGGGATGTTGGAGAGTCAGTTTCGACCCAATCCTGCAGGCCAGGCCGAGGGACCCCACTGTGTATGAATTCGTGCACCGGGCCTTTACAAAAATAAATGTAAAAAACAAGGGGCTCTGCTCCAACATGGGTCCACTCCACATCCTCATTTGTAAAACTTCCTTCGTTCTGAGTACGTTTTGTAAGAACGTGGCCTGGTGCTGGCCCTGTGGACGCCGTGCTGCTCTGTGAGCTTGGAGTGTGAGGGTCATGCAGAGTACGTGGGAGTGACACCTGGACATGCCACGCCCGGAAAACCCAGAGCCTTAGGCCGACAGCCGCTCAGATGCACCTGTGGGCACATGTATTAGATCAGGAGCCGCGGGGCTGACACTGGTTTTAGCTCATCCTGAGCACAGCGCGTCCGAGACCTCCCCGGGGCACCTCCTTCCCCTCCCCGCCCCCTGCTCCTCCTGAGCGCAGACACCTGCCGTCGCCGCGGACAGCGTGTGAGCTGGTCCCGGTGAGGTAATGTGACGGGAGGCTGCGGGGTGACATCACCGGACGGGTCACAGCGCTGCCAGCCCTCGGACAGGCTGGGGAGCGCACGGGGCTGGCCACCGACCCCGAAGGACGTTAATGCCGGAACTCCTGGTTTGTTTCTCACTTTCCTCCTCAGGATAGTTTGTATGTTTAACTTTCTAACCGAACTCCGCAACAAGTCAGGCCGGTGGTTAATCCAGATAACTTTTTGCCCTCATGTCAAAGCTGTTGCACTGAAATAAGAATGCAGTCAGCTACCTTCTCTTGGCATTGAACTTGGATGAGTATATTACACTGGACACTTAGCTTAAAAAAATCACCTGTCATCTCCTACCTCCTCTTTTCTTTCTGCCTGTCAGTCTTCCCACCCACCTACCTGGCTATCGCTGCGGTGAGACATAACTCAGATATGTACTTAAGCAGAAAATGGTTCCTCTCCCACCCCCTCCCCCTCCCCTTCCCCCTCCCCCTCCCCCCCCTCCCTCTCCCCCTCCCTCCCTCCCCTTCTCCCCTCTCCCGCCCCCCCCCCCTCTCCCTTCCCCCCTCTCCCTCTCCCTCCCTCTCCCTCTCCTCTCCCTCTCCCCCTCTCCCTCTCCCCTCCCCTCCCCCTCCCCCTCCCCTCCCCTCCCCCCCCTCCCCTCCCCCTCCCTCTCCCTCTCCCTCTCCCTCTCTCTCCCCTCTCCCTCTCCTCTCCCCCTCCCCCTCCCTCTCCCTCTCCCTCTCCCTCCTCCCTCTCCTCTCCTCTCCCCCTCTCTCTCCCTCTCCTCTCCCCCCCCTCCCCCTCCTCTTCCCCCCTCCCCCTCTCCCCCTCCCTTTCCCCTCCCCTCTCCCCCTCTCCCCTCTCCCCTCCCCCCCTCTCCCTTCCCTTCCCCCTCTCCCTCTCCCTTCCCTCTCCTCCCCTCTCCCTCTCCCTCTCCCTCTCCCTCTCCCTCTCCCCTCCCCCTCCCCTCCCCCTCCCCCTCCCCCTCTCCTCCTTCTCCCTCTCTCTCTCCCTCCCCCCCTCCCCCCTCGGTTATGACTTGTGTCTGAGGAAAACTGGCCGGGTTATTTCTCCTCCCCTACCGCACGCCTTGGAATATTACTTTCCAGATCAGATGCTCTGGACTCGGACAGACCTTGTTCAGATTTTGCCTCTCTTTCTTCAACTGTGGCCAATGTATTGATCTGGGTTTTGCTTTCTTGCTACAGATTATTTTGCAGATTAAAGGAAACATCACACAGAGAGCGTTCAGCTTTACCACCCAGACTTTACCAAGCCAGTCCTAGGTTTTGGGTGTGTTTCAGGGAAAGGAATATTTAAGGGAAATATTTAAAAATTTAAGACTTAAAGGAATGATCGATAAGCCACACACATGTCCGTATATAAACACACACACAGAAAGGAACCTCCATGTAAGCATGTATGCTGGCATTTATGTGCACACAGCGTGAATCCGGAAGTTGGTGGACAATGGGGTTTTCATTTTGTAAAAGCAGCGTGAGCAGCCATTGTAAGGCCAGCAGTCCGCTGCCGTCTCACACAAAGCCGGAGGATCTGGGCCGCCATCTCCGTACGCTCCCCTTGTGGACCGGGCTGGGCGGACCCAGCGCGGGACCCCTGGGAAAGGAGAGATTACCTTCTCCCCGCACTGCCCGTCTCTCCGGGGCGCAGGCAGGGGTGCGGGCCTGCGCTGAGGGTGGGTGAAGGGAGCCTGAGGAGGGGCTCTGCTCCCCCGCCTTCCCCTCCGCCCCCGCCTCCGGGACTTGGGGCCTCAGACATCATGCTGGGATTGCCGCGGCCAGACGTGTCCTCGGGGGCGGCCTGAGGACGGAGCTGGGGGCCCCTGCCCAGCGCTATGGGCGGCCCCGGGCCCCGCTACCCGCTGGCCTGGCTGCGCCGGGCTCCGGGGGAGGACAGGGGGAGGTAGAGGCAAACACTCCCCCTCGGGAGCGCTCAGCTGGGCGCCGCTGCCATGGAGGGCTGCTCCAGGTGGTGAGCCAGAGCCCACTGTCTGCCTGGACGGCGGTCGGCAAACTCACCAGCCAACAGTACCAAACACCAACAGCGCAACCACTGAAATTTCTTTGGAGAGTCAATTTTTTAAAACTTAAACCTCTTCTAACGCCACTTCTTGAAAACAGGCTCGCCCAGGCCGTGGTGTTTTGTGGAAGAGCCACACTCAAGGCGCCAAAGAGTGGCCTGTGGCTCGCGAACCGAGGTTTGCTGACCACGGCCTATGCAATCCCAAGCCGGGCCCTGTTACACAGTGAAGATGCAGGCCCTTGATTGGCACCCATTTCTGGGTGCGTGTATGGTGAGGCGCTGTGCCGGGCGCTGGGCACACAGGACCAGTGAGCTTGGTGGCTCCTTCCAGCAGTCCACCTTCCGTGGCAGGGAGATCGTGGCAAACCCTTTGGCTTGAGTACCGTGTGGCAGGCGAGGACCAGGCTCCGGAGGAGGCAGAGGGAGTGCTGGCCCCCGCGGACCGGTGCTAATGAGGGTGCGGGCTGGAGGGCCGGGGCCTGCGGAGAATGGGGGAGGCCAGTGTGCTGCGATGGCGGAGCACCAGCCCCCATCCTGTCATTGTGGCTCAGATACACCCACCCGATGGCTGAGATGCCGCTTCTCTTCCATTTATAATGTGACCGAACCGCCTTCAGTCTTCAATGCCAGGCACTGGCTTGATTGATTTTTAAAAAACGTTTACACCCTGGTTATTTATTTCTGAAGGAAGTTATGAACAAATTCCACACAGCATGCCACCTGATCGATTATTAAAAATTATATTTAATAGGTTTTAATACCTCACTTTTCTTGTTCTTCAAGCAAGTTTTCGCCAAATGCCCTTTGCTTCTTGCGTGTTGAATTGACCACTCTGCTCACGCACGTGCTGGCGCTCAGGTACCCGTTTGACCTGCCCTGGGATTAACTGTCCGCAATGGATAGGTTGGCCAGTGCGGTTAGGAGTGTGTTTCATTTTAATATACACATTTCAAATTCTGCTCGTAGGGCTTCATTTGCTTTTGTGCTCACTGTTTAACAATAATGATGATGTGTTACAGAACGGCAATGCCATGTATTTACTAAAGGCTTTGCAATGTTTACTTAGCAGTTTCCAGTTTTGAAATAATTAAGCAGGGCCATGTTTTAGAGACCTCGCTGGCTAATTAGCGTAAGTGGTTCTGTCGCCCTGTCGCCAGTCCGGGGCACACAGTGTGAGGATGTGGCTGCTGACATGGGAGATGAGGATGGCATCGCCGTGGCTGGCTTCTGGCCCTCCCCGCCCTGGAGGTCTGAGCTGGCTTTCTCTCTCACGACGTAACCACCAACCAGACGGTAGACGGACACTCTTGTCCTGGCCAGCAGGGGCCTCGCTGCTCATTGTCGGTCGGTGTTTCTACTCCTTAGCCGCTGAGACTCACTGTCTCCGCCCGTTCGCCCACCTCCCCCTCAAGGCGGTCTCTCTGAAGCTTTTGTTACTTTATTTGGGTGCGTGCGAGGCCATTTGAGTACTGTGCGTGGTTCCTCCGCATCCAGGTGCCTGGTCCCGCTGCGCCCAGGGCTGGGCTGGGGCGGCTCGGTCCCGTGGTCTTGCTGGGCCTTTGCTCCCTCCGTTACCTCCCAGCGCCCTTTAGGGGGGACTCTGAGCGTTGCTGCTTCCCCTTTTCACCAAACTGTAGGAGAGACAGCATCGTTCCCGAGCACCCATGGAGTGCAGAGTGTTTGGCTCCGGAAGTCCCCCTGGCAGGCCGGGTGAGGGCCGGGAAGCGGAGAGAGGGGGAGTGTGGTAGGAGGATTCCGGGCCGGAGCGGGCTGGGAGGCGGTGGGGAGGAGCGCGGGGGGCAGCTGTGATCCCGCCCTGTGGCCGCTGGCCCTGGGAAGGAAGCCGAGTTGTGGTGGGATGAAATGTGGTTTATTGATCGCCTCATGTGTACGTTGGTGCAGCATCCTGCGGGAATCCATGTCGGGTTGAAGTGGGTGAAGATGTGTGTAGATCACATGTGTCAAACACAAGGCCCGCGGGCCAAATCCGTCCCGCCAGGCCTTGCCATGTGGCCCGCACCGCGCTGTCATCACTGCACTCCGCTGTGTTTCCATCACAATGACAGTTTATGACTGTTCAGTAAACCATTCGGCCCGCGATTTAGGCTGGATTTTAGATTTTGGCCCCTTCTCTGATTGAGTTCGACACCCCTAGTGTAGATGGGTGTGGATTTGAGAGTGGCAGTGCGGAGGCCTGCCTAGGGCAGCCCATGATCACTGCATGCCTGTGAGCTCTGTGATAGGGCTGTGCACACATGATGTCTGTGCCTGAGCTTCCTCTTCCGTTAGAGGGCACACTAGTGGAGCGAACATGTATGAAGTGCTTGGCAGCGTCTAGCACAGAACAAGAATGTTTCGGTGTAAGTGACCCTCCTCACGATGTAACGGCCATCTCTGCGGAGACAGGCGTCCCACGCTGCAAAGGAGGGAGGCTGTGGCCCCAGCAGGTCAGCGTCCTCCGCCCGGGTCCCGGGACCAGGGAGGGGGAGTCAGAAGTTGAACCCAGGCCAGACCGTGTTCCTAAGTGTGCCACCTCTCTCCTTTCCTCCGGGACTGACATCGTGAGACGCCATCCCTCAAGTTCAGCGCCAAGAGAAGCTGCAGGGGTCAGGCACCTGTCGCACAGGAGCCTGTGGGTGTCGCGTGGACAGCGGCCTTTCAGGTGCTCAGGAGGGCTTTCAGTGACAGCTGTCACTGTCAGAGAGAAAGCTGGCGGGAGAGGAGGACGCGGGTTGGCGCTGAGCTGGAGGGAAGGAAGGTCCACATGGAACGGGGCGGAGCGAGAGCGCGGATGGAGGGAAGGCGATGGCGCCTCTGCGTTTCGGGACAGGAGCCCACCTGTTCGCGCCGGGAGCGCTGTGCGGGGTGACGGGGAGGAGACGGGGAGGCAGTCCGAGTCACTGCTTCTATCGGATTAAATTTACACCCGCGAGCAGCTCACACAAGTGGCTGTCAGAACAACGATATGAAGCAGAAACACATGGCCTGGGGATATCGATGAACCAGGAGCTCAGACTGGGCGCTTCTCTTTACTCTTTTAATTCCTCCCCTTTTCCAGCGCCTGCGACTTATCAGCAGAGGATTCTGCTGGCAGCAGCGCCTGACACTTGTCAGCTTCATGGGAGATCCGGTCGCGAAGCTCAGCCCTCGGGCACCTGCGATGCTTCTCAGCCGATCTGAGTGCCGATCTGAGTGCCGTGGCGCAGGGCGGGTGGGAGAGGATGGGTCATGAGCGCCGTTAATCTGGTAGCTCGGCCAGCAGTGCACGTCCTCTTACCCAGCGGCTTTCCCATTCCCCTGTGTTCTTGTGTCTGTGCTCCCCACAGCAGAAATGACTGACCTGGAACTCAGGCCGCAGCTGCGGTGTCGGAGGTGGAGTTGTGGGATGTCTGGGTCCGGAGGTTCAGCAGGGCTGGGACTTGGTTCACCTGATGTGAGCCCACTGCCCTGGAGAGTAGGTCCTTAATAAATCCACTTTGTGTAACGGTGAAGGACTGTCCATGGAGCTTCATTTCCTATTTATAAAACTAACAGTTTACCTGACACAACAAAATGATGTGCATTGTTAGTATGTTGTTTCAAATTTAATAAAAAATAGAAAATAGACTAGGTAAATTGCCACTAAGTATAATTTCTTTTACTAGGTGTACCGGTTAATAATGCGGATTTTTTCAATAGATGGAGTTACACATATGTTGATATATATGCCATTTGATATGTATGCTATTTTATTGTATTGACAGGAAGTTTCAAAACTTCATGTGTCAAATTTGCTGAAGGTGTTAACATCACAGATGTTTTTACGCTTAAAAATGTATAATTTTGTGCCAAAAAAAGACCATTTGTAGGAAGTTTTAATTCATTACTTTATTTTGAAGAAAAAGTTATCCTATACTTCAGGAAGCTTATGGTGGACATGCTCCATCTAAGATCCTTGTGAGCGCTGGTTTAAACGCTTTAAAAGTGAGGATTTCCATGTGAAAGACAAAGAACGTCCAGGCCAACTGAAAAAGTTTGAAGACCAACAATGACACGCATTATTGGATGAAGATGCATGTCAAACTCAAAAACAACTTGCTGAAAGATTAAACGTTGCTCAGCAAACAATTTCTGATCATTTACAAGCAATGGGAAAGATTTTAAAGGAAGAAAAATGGGTGCCACATCAACTGAACAAAAGACAAATGGAAAACCGAAAAGTCATCAGTAAAATGTTGCTTCAACAACACGAAAGAAAGTCTTTTTGCATGGAATTGTGACTGGCCATGAAAAGTGGATTTATTTTGAGAATCCCAAATGCACAGAATCATGGGTTGATCCAGGTCAACCATCAACATCGACTGCAAGGCCAAATCGCTTCAGAAAAAAGACAATGCTCTGTGTTTGGTGGGATCAGGAAGGTGTGGTGTATCATGAGCTTCTAAACCAGGTGAAACCGTTAATACTGATGGCTACCGAAAACAAATAATCAATTTGAACCACACTTTGATTGTGAAACAACCAGAATGGGCCAGAAGACACGGCAAAGTAATTTTGCTTCCTGATAATGCACCATCACACACTTCAAAACCAGTTAAAGACACGCTAAGAGATCTTGCCTGGGAAGTATGAACCCACCAGCCCTTGCTCCTTCAGATGACCACTTGTTCCGATCGATGGCACACGCACTTTCTGAGTGACACTTCAAAATGTCCAAAGAGGTGGAAAATTGGGTCTCTGAATGGTTTGCCTCAGAACAAGACAGTTCTATTGGGACGGTGTCACAAATTACCTGAAAGATGGGGAAATGTGTAGCTAGCGATGGACATGACTTTGAATAAAGCACTTTTCTTATTTCTCTTGAAATTATCATGTTTTCTTCGATTACAAAGTCCATCTTATTAACCAGTACACCTGCTATATAATAAAACCAGGCTTTTCTGCAATTCAGACTGCGTGTGCCTGTGTGGGGGCCGGTGGCAGGATTAGGCGCCAAGTTCAGGACCCCGGACAGCGCAGACTTGTCACAGGAGCTGCCCAGGCTTCCGCCTTCCCGTTTGCCAGTTTCCTCATCTGTTTATGATGGTTATGAGCGGGCACTCTGGGGGCATCCGGAGCCTGGCCATTCACTGCTGTGGGAGGCAGCCTCTGCGCTCTGGTGAGAGTTACACTCATTGTGACAAGGAGGAAGCACACAGCGAGCCTGCCTGAGGGGAGCCGCCTGAGGGGGGCTGCCTGAGGGGGCCTGTCTGAGGGGGGGCCTGTGAGGAGGGGCTGCCTGAGGGGGGCCGCCTGAGGGGGGCCTGTCTGAGGGAGGGCCTGTGAGGAGGGGCTGCCTGAGGGGGGCCACCTGAGGGGGGCCTGTCTGAGGGGGGGCCCGTGAGGAGGGGCTGCCTGAGGGGGGCCGCCGGAGGGGGGCCTGTCTGAGGGGGGGCCTGTGAGGAGGGGCTGCCTGAGGGGGGCCGCCTGAGGGGGGCCTGTCTGAGGGGGGGCCTGTGAGGAGGGGCTGCCTGAGGGGGGCCGCCTGAGGGGGGCCGCCTGAGGGGGGCCGCCTGAGGGGGGCCTGCCTGAGGGGGGCCGCCTGAGGGGGGCCTGTCTGAGGGGGGCTGCCTGAGGGGGGCTGTCTGAGGGGGGCTGTCTGAGGGGGGCTGAGGGGGGCTGTCTGAGGGGAGCTGTCTGAGGGGGGCTGCCTGAGGGGGGCTGTCTGAGGGGGGCTGAGGGGGGCTGTCTGAGGGGGGCTGCCTGAGGGGGGCTGTCTGAGGGGGGCTGAGGGGGGCTGTCTGAGGGGGGCTGCCTGAGGGGGGCTGTCTGAGGGGGGCTGCCTTAGGGGGCCCTGCGGGGGAGCCTGCCTGAGGGGGGCCTGTCTGAGGGGGGCTGCCTGAGGAGGGGCCTGTGAGGAGGGGCTGTCTGAGGGGGGCTGCCTTAGGGGTCCTGAGGGGGCTGCCTGAGGGGCCTGCCTGAGGGGGGCTGCCTGAGGGGGCTGCCTGAGGGGGGCTGTCTGAGGGGGGCTGCCTGAGGGGGCCTGTCTGAGGGGGGCTGCCTGAGGGGGGCTGTCTGATGGGGGCTGCCTGAGGGGGGCTGTCTGATGGGGGCCTGGCTGAGGGGGGCTGTCTGAGGGGGGCTGCCTGAGGGGGGCTGCCTGAGGGGGGCTGCCTGAGGGGGGCTGTCTGATGGGGGCTGCCTGAGGGGGGCTGTCTGAGGGGGGCCTGGCTGAGGGGGGCTGTCTGAGGGGGGCTGCCTGAGGGGGGCTGTCTGAGGGGGGCTGCCTGAGGGGGGCTGTCTGAGGGGGGCTGTCTGAGGGGGCCTGTCTGAGGGGGGCTGCCTGAGGGGGGCTGTCTGATGGGGGCTGCCTGAGGGGGCTGCCTGAGGGGGGCTGCCTGAGGGGGGCCTGTCTGAGGGGGGAGCTGTCTGAGGGGGGCTGTCTGATGGGGGCCTGGCTGAGGGGGGCTGTCTGAGGGGGGAGCTGTCTGAGGGGAGCTGTCTGATGGGGGCCTGGCTGAGGGGGGCTGTCTGATGGGGGCCTGGCTGAGGGGGGCTGTCTGAGGGGGGCTGCCTGAGGGGGGCTGCCTGAGGGGGGCTGCCTGAGGGAGGCCTGAGGGGGGCCGCCTGAGGGGGGCCTGTCTGAGGGGGGCTGCCTGAGGGGGCTGCCTGAGGGGGGCTGCCTGAGGGGGGAGCTGTCTGAGGGGGGCTGTCTGATGGGGGCTGCCTGAGGGGGGCTGTCTGAGGGGGGCCTGGCTGAGGGGGGCTGCCTGAGGGGGCTGCCTGAGGGGGGCTGCCTGAGGGGGGCTGTCTGAGGGGGGCTGCCTGAGGGGGGCTGTCTGAGGGGGGCTGTCTGAGGGGGGCTGCCTGAGGGGGGCTGCCTGAGGGGGGAGCTGTCTGAGGGGGGCCTGTCTGAGGGGGGCTGCCTGAGGGGGGCTGCCTGAGGGGGGCCTGTCTGAGGGGGGCTGCCTGAGGGGGGCTGCCTGAGGGGGGCTGCCTGAGGGGGGCTGCCTGAGGGGGGCTGTCTGAGGGGGGCTGCCTGAGGGGGGCTGTCTGAGGGGGCTGCCTGAGGGGGGCTGCCTGAGGGGGGCTGCCTGAGGGGGGCCGCCTGATGGGGGCCTGTCTGAGGGGGGCTGCCTGAGGGGGGCTGTCTGAGGGGGGGGCTGCCTGAGGGGGCCTGCCTGAGGGGGCTGCGCCCGGGTAGTGACGCAGCCCCTGTGAGTTAGAGCCTGCACCCCATGGACATGCTGCTTTGGGGGAATGAACAGAAGGCACAGTTCACTGGGAAGTTACAGGCTGGAACTTTAGTCTGCAGATATACGTTATGTACCGTGAACGTCGCCATTTAAAAGTGGGCAGGTCAGTGATCTTTAGCAAAATATTTGGGAGGATTGCAACCTCCATCACCCCTAATCAGAATGCTTTCGTCATTCCAGGAGGAAATCCCAAACACTGGTTAGAAGTCCCTCCCTAGTCTCCCTCCCTCCAGCCCCTGGCACCGACCCACCGACTTTTCTGTCTTTATGACTTTGCCTGTTCTGGACAGTCCTTACACATGGCAACACACAGTCCTTACACATGGCAACACACAGTCCTTACACATGGCAACACACAGTCCTTACATATGGGGACACAGTCCTTACACATGGGAACACACAGTCCTTACACATGGGAACACACAGTCCTTACACATGGCAACACACAGTCTTTACACATGGCAACACACAGTCCTTATTCATGGAAACACACAGTCCTTACACATGGCAACACACAGTCCTTACACGTGGCAACACACAGTCCTTATTCATGGAAACACACAGTCCTTACACATGTCAACACACAGTCCTTACACATGGGAACACACAGTCCTTATACATGGAAACACACAGTCCTTACACATGGCAACACACAGTCCTTACACCTGGGAACACAGAGTCCTTCTACATGGAACACAGTCCTTCTACATGGAAACACAGTCCTTACACATGGGAACACACAGTCATTATACATGGCAACACACAGTCCTTACACATGAAACACACAGTCCTTACATATGGCAACACACAGTCCTTACACCTGGGAACACAGAGTCCTTCTACATGGAACACAGTCCTTCTACATGGAAACACAGTCCTTACACATAGCAACACACAGTCCTTACACATGGCAACACACAGTCCTTACACATGGCAACACACAGTCCTTACACATAGCAACACACAGTCCTTAAACGTGGCAACACACAGTCCTTATTCATGGAAATACACAGTCCTTACACATGTCAACACACAGTCCTTACACATGGGAACACACAGTCCTTATACATGGAAACACACAGTCCTTACACATGGCAACACACAGTCCTTACACCTGGGAACACAGAGTCCTTCTACATGGAACACAGTCCTTCTACATGGAAACACAGTCCTTACACATGGGAACACACAGTCCTTATACATGGCAACACACAGTCCTTCTACATGGAAACACAGTTCTTACACATGTCAACACACAGTCCTTACTCATGGAAACACACAGTCCTTACACATGTCAACACACAGTCCTTATACATGGCAACACACAGTCATTACTCATGGAAACACACAGTCTTTCTACAATACATGGAAACACACAGTCCTTACACATGGCAACACACAGTCATTACTCATGGAAACACACAGTCTTTCTACATGGAAACACACAGTCCTTACAAATGGAAACACACAGTCCTTACTCATGGAAACACACAGTCCTTTTACATGGCAACACACAGTCTTATACATGAAACACACAGTCCTTACACATGTCAACACACAGTCCTTACATATGGGGACACAGTCCTTACACATGGGAACACACAGTCCTTACACATGGAAACACACAGTCCTTACACATGGAAACACACAGTCTTTACTCATGGAAACACACAGTCCTTACACATGGAAACACACAGTCCTTACACATGGCAACACACAGTCCTTACACATGGCAACACAGTCCTTACACATGGCAACACAGTCTTACACATGGCAACACACAGTCCTTACACATGGAAACGCACAGTCCTTATACATGGGAACACACAGGCCTTACACATGGCAACACACAGTCCTTACACATGGAAACACACAGTCCTTATACATGGGAACACACAGTCCTTATACATGGCAACACACAGTCCTTACACGTGGGAACACACAGAACGTGGCCTTGTGTGACTGTTTCCCCCACTCGCCTCCCACAAAGTGTCCCGGCTCACCATGTGGCCGCGGTGTCACTCCCTCCTGTCACCGCTGAGTGCACCCCGTTCCGTTTACCTTCATCAGCGGATGGACGTCCGGGCGGCTTCTGCTTCCGTCCGCCATGGGTGACACTGTGTGAACAGCACAGGTGTTTGTGGGAACCTGTTTTCATTTCTCTCGGTGACCCGGTGGGCAGAGTCGGTTGACAGTTGGGAGTATGGGAAGCAGTTCACTCTGCCGTGTGGTTGATGAATTATCACTGTTTCCCTGCGAACAGCCGTCGGCCTTTTGCTGCCCCGGCCTGGAGCTGAGCTGGCCTCTGCAGCCATTCGTGCCAACCTCAGACCGCGTGGTGGTGGGGCCCGGGCAGCCCGGGGCATGCTGTGCCCGGTCCCTGCTGCTTCTCCCATGAAAAGTCGTCCTAGTGACACACGCACACAGCGCAGGGCAGTTAGCTGTCACCCAGTCCTCACCCAGGCCTATGGGGAGTGCCCTTGGCCTTGTCCGCTGGTCAGAGCGGGCGCTCAGAGCGGACGGGGTGGAGGGGGAGGGGGTGGACTGGCGTTGGCACCGGGGCCTTCGGGCTCAGTCCCCACACACTGCCCTGCTGTGGTGCCCCCTCTCTGTGGGCCCTGGCCACGCAGTCAGTGCCCTGGCCCACAGCACTGACCGCCCCTCCCTCCGCCCCCGGCTCCTGCCTCTGCCTTCTCACCCGGGCGCTCTGCACCTGCCCGGCGGGGCTCCCGCCGTGTCCTCCGGGCGGCTCTCCGGGCCCCCGCGCCCGGGCTCGTCCCCGGAGCTCTGCGTGGGCTGGCCCGGCCACGGCGCCGCTCGGAGCGGTCCCGGCGGGATGGGAATGGCTCCGGTTCCCCAGCCGGTCCCCGCGCACACTCGGCGCTAATCCGCTGTAAGTTGATAAATACCTGAGTCTCCGAGTGCCGGGCGCGCCGTGCGGGAAGGCCCGCGCTATTAAAGGAGAATTAGCGGCTCCTCTCGGGGACACAGCTAAGCCTGGCGTGGCCGGTCCTAATCCCTGCCTGAAGTTCCTCCATCAAAGGGCGAAATGTGGGGAAGCGGAGATAAACGGGAGCGCGGGAAAATATGCAAAGCCTAGAGGTGCGCCAGGGACGCGGCAGCGGGCTCACGGAGACGCGGCGAGGGCCGTGGCCGTGGCCGTGGCCGTGGCCGTGGCCGTGCCCGCGTCCCGGGCTGGAAGTGTTCTCTGCTCACCCGTCCGGACGGACAGCCCTCCGTGCACACGGCGCAGAGAGCGACGCCCGAGAGTGACAGCAAAACAAAATGCCATTTAATATTCAATTTGATTTCCTTTAAGTTGGAAAGCGCTAGTCAGAATAATAACAGGATTAACAGGATTGTCATCGTAGCATTAAAGTTTTCCCATTATCCTCTTGGCTTGGTGATTTGAAAGCATTGTTTACCTGAAAAGGTTTTTGCAGGTTAGATGAAATAGCATTTATTGTGCAGTTTGATGGATTGCCAGCAGCAGCGAAGGCCTTCTGATCTCTTTGCATTTTTCCTTTCTCATTACTTTCTCCTTCAGAGCAGTAATCATCTCACTGACTGTAGAGAAGGCCCGGGAGGAGCGGGCGCTGATGAGATTCTCCTGCGCGTCTGACACGTCTGTGCGTCTGCTGCATCACAGCTCTTCATAACGCAGCGGATCTTGTGGAGATGAGGGAGGGGAGGCTTTCCTTAATTTGGTGATATGCTCTGTCCTTTGTGGACCTGGCCACGTGGCTCAGTAGTACGCAGGATTCTAATAAGTCATGATTTTGTTTGTTCGTTTGTTTTCTGAGAAACTGAATGTTGTCTCGTTCATTGTGACATACAGACAGTCCTCATGGAAGCATTGACCGAATTTCAAGAGCAATCCTTTTTCAAACACAGTACGTGGGCTGTTTTATTGCATTGTTGCTTAAGGCCAAAGGAGGAAGAATAAACTAAAGCCTTTTATCTGTGATGTTTTTTACAGCAAATTTCCTTCTCTGCACTTTCACCTTTGTTATTTCAATGTTAAAATTATTGTTTGTCACTAAATAGTGATGTTCACAGTTACCAAATATTTTCAAGCTGCATTTTTATACATTTTGCTCCGGATAGAAGACGTTTTGACCTATCATTTTATGAGTAATGTAAAACTTTCCTAGTATTTGTGTTAGTGTAGATGTGTAAAGCATGTTAATTTTCAGCACTGAGGGGTCATACGTAAACTGGGTATATGGTGAAGTGAAGTCAGCAGAGAGGGGGCATTTCTGTATTGCATGGGGTCCAAAACGAGAGACTCCGGGCAGCGGGCAGCGTGCCATTAGCTCTGGGTGTGCGTCCCTGCGGACAGGACAGGGGCTTTACCAAAAGACACACGCCCGCCCGCCCTGCTGTGAAGATGGGGGTTGAGGGCAGGTTCTCAGCCTCAAGTCCTGGGCTGCGGGGGGCCGGGCTCTCCTTCCTGATTTCTGGGCACTTGAGACTCCTTTGGCGAGTGGGCAGGCTTCTTGAGATGATGTTTCAAGTCCTTCAGCCTAAGATCCCGGCGTGCCTGAGCCTCCCCGTGGCCTCTAATGCCGCTTCCGCGCTTCCTGTGTTGC
Organism: Pipistrellus kuhlii; assembly: GCF_014108245.1. Taxonomy (NCBI): domain Eukaryota; kingdom Metazoa; phylum Chordata; class Mammalia; order Chiroptera; family Vespertilionidae; genus Pipistrellus; species Pipistrellus kuhlii. The sequence continues at coordinate 752,208 of NW_023425584.1, forward strand.
AGTGACGAGCCGGGATAACAGCTAGATGAGCCTGGGTTTTAGTTGGCGTCCACCCTGGGTCCTGTGGGAATAGCATTTAAGCTGAGACCTGATAATTATTATTTTTTTGGGTAATTCTCACCGGAGGATATTTTCTCCATTGATTTCTAGAGAGTGGAAGGAAGGGTGGGGGTGGGGGACAGCGACATGAGAGAAACATGTTGCTTGGTTGCCTCCTGCATGTGCCCTGACGGGGGCCAAGGATCGAATCTCAACTTGAGTATGTGCTCTTGACTGGGAATAGAACCCAGGACCTTTTGGTGCACAGGCCGATGCTCTAAGCACTTAGCACACCCACCAGGCTGGTAAGTACGTTTTTAATGAAATTTTAAATGTGCTAAGCCTATAAAATAAGAAGAGACTGCTCTCAAAGGGAAGCAGTCTGGGTGTGGGATAGGATGCTTGGATATGTAAAGTATAGTTGCTGAGTGGGAGAATGAAATAGACTGGATGGTGCTCAAAAAATCAAATATGAATCTGAAGACATAAGGCCTGATCAACAACAGCAGCAACAACAGCAGGCATACAATATGATATGTTATAACATGTCTCTAATGAGATTTCTGAATTTCAAAATAAATAGGGAGTTCTACAGTTTTGTAATCAGGAGAAAACATGTTACCTTTACGTGGACAAAAATCAGAGAGACGTGAGAATTCTATACCTAGCCAAACTACTCTGCAGTCATGCCGCTGTTCTAACATTAATCCTTTCAAGAAAAAAATTAAGAATATGTTGAAGATAGTGGCAAAATCAAGGCTGAAAAATCCAGATGCTACAATAAGAAAGAATTGTATGAACCAACGGAACTTGAATTGAATCTAAATAATTGTTAATAGCGCCGAAACCGATTTGGCTCAATGGATAGAGCGTCAGCCTGCGGACTCAAGCATCCCAAGTTCCATTCCGGTCAAGGGCATGTACCTTGGTTGCAGGCACATCCCCAGTGGGGAGTGTGCAGGAGGCAGCTGATTGATGTTTCTCTCTCATTGATGTTTCTTGCTCTCTACCTCTCTCCCTTCCTCTGTAAAAAATAAATAAAATATATTATAAAATATATTTATTAAAAAAATGTTAATAGGTTGTGAAGCCAAGTGGTTGAATGACCTGAAAAATTCTTTTAAAAATAACAATGGAGGTTTTTTTTTTGTTTTTTTTTTTTTTTTACCATATAGCTCTTGAGTTCACATGCATTTCTAATTAATTGATTGAAAAATCTATTCTGGCAAAATCCAGGCCAGGAATGAAAAGTGAAGGTTAAAGTGAGGGTATTTAGGTGTGGGAAATGATACAACTATGACATACTGTCAATTCCAGGGAAAAAATGCCAGAAACAATTGATCTGATTTTAAAAAGTAATCATAAAAATAGACAGTGCTTGTACAGTGCTTCAACGTCCTGTGCTAAATTATTCTTCTCATTTACCCTGCATGCTGTCAGGGGTATTAATTGGCAGGTCAGTTTTATGTACCTGCTCAAGTTTAATAAGCATTCATTATTAATTTAATTTTAAAGTGTTTTTCATACTATTTCTCCCTTACTCTTCAGTGGAACGTACAGGGAGTTGTCATAATCAATAGGCGTGGAAGGGAATTACTATCCACCCGGCAGGAAAGGAGAAAAGAATAAATCGGGTGTGAGAGTTGTCATCCTTCCCTAAGGAAATTTAAGCACAGACGATTCCAGTAATTTATATTTTTTATTCTGGCCAATATAGTTGGCTTGGTTTATATCAGATGGTAAAGGAGAGTCAACTTTTTATTGAGGAATCAGGATCTGAGTTTTCTGTCTTTGAAAGAGGAAAATGTGTAGTTAATTTTCAGGATTCCTGTCAAAAAAATAATGAACTTCTGGCATATTGGCTGAGCAGAGGGAGTGCGCGGAGCAGGGCTAATTGAATCTGCGGCAGCGAGCATTCTGTGAGAAAGCAGGTCCCTCTGACTCTGTGTGAAGGGTTTTGGGGAGAGAACATAAAAACAGGAGCGAAAAGTCAGTGGGTAAGCCCTGATTGTGTTTTAATCTTGGAGCCAATTTCTTAAAATATGTTTTCATTTTTATCTTCCATGCAGGTAATGCTGGACACGAAGGCAGTGTATTTCTGGGTAGTGTGGTAATATGGAACCTAGGAAGCTCAGTGGGATAGGCTTGGTATCTGAATGGATTAGGAGAAGCCCTTTGGGCACCTTGAGCCGGGAGATCAGATAGGCGCTGTGCCAGTTTCTTTGCTATGATGATTATAATCCAATCTTGTAGCATTTTTCTAATATCTTCTCTGTAAATAATAGAGGAAAATAAGCAAAACCATTACTATTTATTTATTTATTTATTTATTTTTGGTTTAGTTTTCTAGGAATTTTCCTTTTAAAAACAAAGTATATTTATAGTTAACACATTTCATTCTTAGAAAAATAAAACGGAAAATATTTAAGATGGACAGGAAAGTAGTTCTTATATTTTGAAGTAGTTAAAGCCGATTAAAGCCGTTTCTAGCTTAATCAAGTATTTAGTCATTTACGTAGTTATATGCCCTATGTGGAAGAAATATTTAGTCCTGGAGGCCTCTGTCCATTCTTGAGAGTTATAAAGTGGCCAGCTTTTCGGCAAGTGGCAGAGAAGCCGTAGGCTCCACCAAACGAAAACCACCTCTCCTCTCGCCGTCCGGCTGCGGAGTGTCCCGGGAGGCAGGCGTGTTACCCGCGCGGCAGTTTATGGCCTTATCGCTGGGAGACGTTTATGAATGGCCGGCGTAAATCAAGCACTGAATGCCTATTTTCCCTCCGAGGATAAATCTGTGAGTGGGAGATTGATTTCCGGGTGACTTTTTGGTAACCCATGTAAATTGTCTCTCCTACCAATTTTCTATATTTTGGCATGCACCGAGCAAGTGAAATATAACTGAATGCCAGCATGATGGATTTGTTTTTCTCCCGCGAGGTGTTCTGGAGTTCACCTGGATCTCTTGTACAACTCCATAAATAACTCAGGTCCCAGTCAGAGAGAGCAAGTGGATAGAGTGGGAGCCCCATTAACGGAATGACCGAAGAGACTATATCTACCTTTTAGGCAGGAGACAGGAAATGAAATGTTGCATATTTAATTTCAAACATATTTATGATGAAACGTGCTGTTACGCAGGGAACATAAGCAGGTGGAAAGGCATTTGCAGACACAGCTTTCTATGGGAGTTCCTGGGGAAGGACACGCCATCGCGCCCAGGCCCTTTAAGACTTTCCTGCAAGGCTTTCCTCTGGGCGATGAGCTTTTTAACGCGAGGCGGGCGGTGCAGAGCCTGGTGACCAGTTTGCAATCAGAGAGACTGAGCCTCAGGCAGGGGAAGTTAAAAGGTGTCCCATAGCTAAAAGGTGTCAGCAGCCGGGACCTCACTGGCCCAGCCTCTCCGGCTTCGGTGCTGTAAGCAGGTCCGCCGTCTCCTGTGCTCCTGTCGAGGACAGTACTGACGGAGTCTGTTACTCGCCGATTGTCTTTAAAAAGGCACAGCGTCTCACTGAGCCTGTGCGCTGTAGGGACTGTTGCGGCCTAGCCGGGCTGAGCATGTGAATTCGCCAGAAGCCAGAGCTCGTGTGACAGTGAATGCCTGTGCAGAGCTGCTGGGAGCCGGTGCTCGCTGCCTCCTCTGAGGAGGCTGTTTGGGATGAATCCAGGAGTAAGTCTGAGCCAGGCTGGTTCTGGGGTGCAGCTCAGCGTCCAAAGCTCGGGGCCATGCGGAGCACCTAACGTTGCCCAGACTGAAGGGTTGGTGGCTAGGCCTGGGGTGTTGAAGGCTGAGGAAAAATACGATTAAAGGAAAAAGGGGGTGTTATTCAGTCTCTAAAATGCCAGGCCTTGTGCATGGCTTTTGCTCATTAACTTTGTAATTCTCATAAAAACCTGGTTAGCAGGTGTTACCGTGAGAATCGGAAATGTTAAGTAACTCTCCTATGATAATAGAATTAGTGGTAAAGCTGGCGTGGATCAGTGGTTTTGACCTATGAGCCAGGAAGTCACAGTGTGATTCCCAGTAGGGCACGTGCCTGAGTAGCAGGCTGGATCGCCAGTGTGGGGCGTGCAGGAGGCAGCCAACCAACGATTCTCTCTCATTGTTGATGTTTCTCTATCTTTCTCTTCCTCTCTGAAATCAATAAAAATATATTTAAAAAAAATTAGTGGTAAAGCTGAAATTTCCTTTTGAAACCCAGGCTCCTTTTATATATCACACAGCTCTTAAGAGGAAGGTACCAGACAAAAACATTACTGAAAGAAGATACTTAGGGAGCATATTTCTCATCTTTGATCTTGAACTAAGGCTATTACGTGGACCTCAAAAATGCACTCTTCTGTAGAAAACATGTTTGAAAATGTGATTTGGTACACGGGCCATGCGGCAAACCTATTTTTCTATGCATAGCCGTATGTTTTTGTGTCTGTGGCTGTGCTCACCTCTTTGTACATTTTTTTCTGTATTTAAACAATGCATGCCATTATTATGTACAACACTGCATTTGGATCCCAGCTGGGCATCCTGGGAACTCTGCCTCGCACCTGGAGGGCAGCCTTCCTGTCCGCCCCACGCTGGGGGCCGGAGCCAGTCCGGGTAATGGGTCTCACCGGGCAGATGGGCATCTGTCTCTGTGCGCGCAGGAGAGAAGCACCATGTCAGCGGATCCCCACTCAGGTCTGTAAACTAGAGAAATCGGACGTTACTTGTATTCTACGCTCCCTTTCCGACCCTGTAAGCACTCTTGCTTGTTTTCATGGACCAGGACTGTGTCTTAATCGTGATTAAAGTTTTTTTCTTTAAAAAATATATTTCTATTGATTTCAGAGAGGAAGGGAGAGGGGGTGAGGGATAGAAACATCAGTGATGAGAGAGAATCATTGATGGGCTGCCTCCTGCACACCCCCGCTGAGGATCGAGCCTGCAACCCAGGGCTTATGCCCTGACCGGGAATCCAACTGTGACTTCCTGGTTCATAGGTCGATGCTCGACCACTGAGCCACACCAGCCGGGCTAACGTTCCTTTGTTAGAAGTAACGGGAACAGACTGCCGGCTAACAGGGTACCAGTTCTGAGGCTGTGCTGGGTGTTTCACGTCAGCATCCGGACCCGGGGACAGGGACCGGCCTCCGCCAGGCGCTCAGAGCGCCTCTGCCTCGGGCTCTGCTCTGGCCGCGCCCTCTGGCTTCCCCGCCGGCTGTGAGGTCACCTGGAGCAGCTTCCTTTCTGGCTCTGGAAGAAGCTCCGTTCTTCTCTGTCCGTGGGCTGGTTGGCTCTGTACCCTGAGCACACGGTCCCACACGCCTGCCTTCTGGCTCATGAGCTCAAGATGCTGTCTTTTTGGCAACCGGCTGGCGCTGTGACCGGGAGCGAGCACACTGACCTCTGTGCCTCTCAGTGCAGACACAGGCGCCTCCTGAGCTCGGCCTCTGAGCAAGAAAGGGTTTGCGCGATCAGGAGTGTTTCCATTGTGTTTTTTACTCTGAGAAGACTGGTTTATAAAATGATCCTCCCAATAATTCCTTTAAGATTCAACTTCTCGATCCTTTAAACTGTGATTAATTGGCAAAATTAAATTTATACACATCAGTTAAAAAAAAGTACATCACTGCATAGAGAAGGAAATTCTCTCAGAGCGTGATAAGAAGTCAGTAAATTCATGTGAAATGGTTTAAGACCAGTGTCTTGCAGGCTGCAGGGAACAGAGCATCCTGCTCCATGGACTTATTTCCAGGATGAGGGTGGCATGGGGGCCGTTTTTGCCGTATGCTCGCCATCTTGTTGACGTGGGCATCGTCCTATCGGTCTGGGCACCGACACTGGTGCTGAGTTGGCGTTCACAGGCAGTGTCATCTCCAGTGGTCGGCAAACTCATTAGTCAACAGAGCCTCATGACAACAGGACAGCGATTGAAATTTCTTTGGAGAGCCACATTTTTTAAACTTAAACTTCTAATACTTCTTCTTGAAAATAGACTTGCTGAGGCCGTGGTATTTTGTGGAAGAGCCACACTCCAGGGGCCAAAGAGCTGTATGAGGCTCTCGAGCCGCAGTTTGCCGACCATGGATCTGGCCCATCGGGAGCGACCCGAGGCCGTTCAGTCCCTCCTGGGGCGCTGTGTGCAGCTGAGGGGGAGTTTGATTGCTGGGCGGCATCTGTGGCTCCTCCGGATGTTCGTGGCCGCCTTCTCCGGGGACAGAGCTCCCTCTCAGCCAGCAGGAGAGCCAGCTCGGAGGATTGTGGTCGTGGGAAGACGCAGTCGTTTGTCACGTTTGTGCTGAATTTACATACCGCCCTGGTCACTTAAAAGAAAGGCACTTTGCCAGGTTTTTACGGAGGAACTCCTGAAGCTCAGGGATTAGGTGCTGGAGACTTCGGCTGGACCCGACTCCTAAGAGCCCAGGGGTGTGGACAGGTCAGTCAGCCCGCACCGGACTGACAGAGCAGGGCTGGCTGCCGCGCTCCTGTGGAAGGGCCAGCCCCCCGCCCCCCAGGTCTGGGAACAGAATTTGCTGATAGCCCCCAAATTCATTTCTTTCTCTACGTCTAACAGAGGCCTCCGAACCAGCCCGCCTTTCCAGAAAGAAGGCCATGACTCACAGCAGATGGTTACTGAGACGTTAAATCCTCACTCCCAGACCAGACCTCCTCCAGGCGCTGGTCTCTCGGGGTGGACGTTTCCAGCCAAGTTGAGCTCGTTTCCCAGTTCTGAGAGAGGCCGGTTTCCCCAGGTTCACGCTGACTGCAGAGCCTGCCCCCGGAGACCCCGCACGCAGCCTGAGTCATGCGGCCGGGGCATCCCAGTGCTCAGCGCCCGCCCGCTGTGTCCTGACGGCCTGGGTCACCGCTCAGCCTCCTCCCGCCTCCCTCCATGGACGTCAGACCGAGCGGCTGCACAGCCTCTGCGACACCGCACACGCCTGGCCATGGCTGTGTCTGATTTAGAGCCACTTCAGAGGCGTGTGCGCGTCTGGCCCCGGTCATTTCAGCGGGGAGGAGGGCAGGCTGTTCCGTTCTCTGAGAAAAGTGAGGCGGGTTCTCATATCAGTACCCCTCCGCCTCTTTCCCTCTGCCTCTCCCTCTGTTTCTCCATCTCTTTCTCTCTGACCCCCGCTTCCTTCCCCTCCCTCCTCAGCGGGTTTGCTTAAGCAGGAGGAACATTCCAGCTGAGGGTGTGAGCGGGCTGTGCGGTGAGACTGCTGGGCCCAGAAGCGATCAGTCTGCGAGCAGCCTGCAGGGGCCCCACCCCGTCAAACACACACACAGATCCCCGCCGTCCGCGCAGCTGACTCGCAGCATTGCTAAGAGCAGGCGTCAGCGCGCAGCAGAGAGACTGTGTGAACTCAAACCCCGCCCTGAACGTGGCTCTTAGGAGTCTGTGCCGCCAGCTGACAGCCTCCGGGGGACACGCAGGCTGCAGCCGAGGGCACGCGTTTGTGTGTGCACACAGCTGTACACGGGAGTTCCTGTGAGCGGAATGGTTTGTTAGTAAGTCCAGCTTCTGTTAAGTAGGTTCTGTTGGATATAAACGCATTAAGGTTGTTACCCCGTGAATCGGCCGTGGAAAGCAGCGTTCCCTGAAAGCAGGTGTTGAAGGAAGTTTGCTACCGAGTGAAGAACAGGCGAGAGGCCAAGTCCATGCCTGTGGGCCCATCTTTTTATTTTTAAAACATTTTTATTGATTTCAGAGGAAGAGGAAGAGGGGGAGAGGGATGGAGTCGTCCATGATGAGAAACTGATTGGCTGCCCCCTGCCGCCCCCTGTTGGTGATCGTGCGCATGTGCTCTCCCGGGAACCAAACCCGGCCTCCCAGTCGTGGACCAGCCGCTGGCCACGCCGGTCCGGGCTGTGGTCCGTCTCTGAGCTGCGTTTTGGGTAATTCTGGCCGTTGTGTGATGGTTTTCTCCTTCCTCTCTGAAGAGCCGGATGAGAAAGTGCAGGCGGTGCTGCCCCCGTGCCGGGCCAGGGAGCCGGGGCCGGAGCCGATGAGGGAACGCATTTCCCGTCTCCTCAGTGACTCAGGGCGGCCGGTGTGCCCATTGGGCTCTTCTCTCCCCAGGGCCTGGCCGTTTCCACGTCATTCCCGCTGAGTTTGTGCGTGACAGTGGGCTTCCCGCAGGTCCTCTCTCGTTCATGTCACCGAGGACCGTGTCCTAGCGGTGCCACCTGTCCTCACCCCAGGGCCGCCCACTGCTTCTGGCGCCGCCACCTACTGGGGGGCACGCGGTTTTCGTTTGATCCTCACCCGCCGCCACCCCCCTCGCCCAGTGGCCGTCTGGGGCTCAGCGCCCAGCTCCGCCCCGCGCTGGGGTTCCAGTCCGTCTGCCGGACCCACGGGGCGGGGGTCCTCGCTGCCCCCCGACCCTGCCCGCTCTCGGCGCTGAGCTCAGCCGTGGCAGCAGGCGGGCGCCGAGAGAGCAGGCCCGGGGCGTCCTGCTCCCACACAGGCACAACGCACCCATTTCAGGAAGTGGACATGCGTGTCCTTTTGTTTCCCAGGGATTGTTTTTTTTTGGGGAAAGACGATGGGCTAAATTTCTAGATTAGTTTTTTAAAAATTTATTTTCTCTTTATTGTTGGAAGAATTACAGAGGGTCCCTTTTTTCCATTGACCTTCCCCGCACCCCCGTCACCCCCTCCCTGCCCCGCTAGGCCTTCCCCGCACTAGTAGATCAGTTTCGGAAGACTTTTCCTAATTGTTAAGTCCTGCCTGGACCCCCTTTCACCGCCTCCTCTGCTCGGTCCGCAGTCACTGTCCTGGGACCTTCCCTTTCTCACGGACCTAGGGGCCTCTGAACCTGGGTTTCCAGACCTGCCCTCTCCGAGTCACTGGCTAAGCACCGACTGTGTACTGGGACCAACACCGGGTGTTCTCTTCACTGAAAATATTTGAAAAGATAGGCCTGCTGCTCGTGACTAAATGTTAGCCTGGAAATCAGTTCTAAATCACGTTTAAGGCTGTAAATGAGCTTCGCGTCCTGTGACGTGCATGGGAAATTGTTTTAAGGAGCTTAGCGCCATAATGGTCCCAAGTAATTACGCCATTTTATTTTCCATACAGTATTGATTTTAATTGTAACACTGACGAGCACTGAGGACACTTCACATCCACTCATGTAAAGCGATTGGATGAATTGAGGTCTGGTGACAGTTGATGGGTTTAATGGAAGCTTAGATTCCATTTGCATTTCAGTGGTGTATTATGGCTGACTTTAGAAAACTTTTTAGGTGGGTTTTCTTGGTAAATTAAAGGATTTGGGGGGATGATTATGAAATAATTGATTAAAAGGTGTGTAATATTAGTTTTCATTGAACTTAAACTTGTATGGGTTCAATTTAAAACCTAATTCAATACATTTTAGATTTTATATTTCCCGGAACTCCTCTGGAGCATTAATTTTGTCATGCCTGTCATTCTAATCTAATGATGATTTAATGTCTGCAAACCTGAATAAATTTATATGCAAGGAACTCTATGTGTCTAATCAATGAAGGTTGAAATTTGGCAAATGAGATGATAAAAAAATGGAAAATTTTAAATAGAAAATGAAAATAATGATTATACGTTAGAAAGTACTTTTGTTAATGTTCTTGGCTAGTAAACACATCTTTTTTCCTCTTCTTTTTATCATGTAATATTTAGAAGGTGATTGGACCTTGAAAGAAGTAACTACTACTAAATGGTGAAGAGTATTTAAATTAGAGCAGACTCTCAATGCTCACTTTCTGTCCTCTTTCCCTGAATTATAAAAAATTACAGAGAATTTGTAATTCTCTAGAATTATAAATAAAAAGCAGAAAGAGGCTAGACCACCTTCTAAAAGCTCCTCACCTTCCCCAGGAACCTACAGAGGCACTAGAACGTTCTCGAATGAAAGCATTCCTTCACTGGATTATTGATAACAATGCAGAACTTAGAACTTGGGGTAGACAGTCATGCTGAACGGAAACTCTCGGCTTAGGTTCCGGGGGCGGCAGCCCCTCCTCAGTAACCCGGGAGCCGCCTGGTTTGACGTGGCTGCTCTTTCTCAGAGATCCCGGCCCTGAGAGGCGGGCGGTGCAGCCCGAGCACTCACACAGGAGGTCTCACTGCCGTCCTCCACCTCCTGGCCACCGCCTGGGGGGAAGGAGACGGCCCGAGGCAATAGCAGGTGTCTGCGCCCGAGCAGGGGTGAGTGTGGGTGACTCTATAACGTCGGACAGCGCTCTGCCGGGAGTGAGGGCGGCTTTGAGGTGGAATGAAAGCTCGGTGTGATGGTTCAGGCTGAATAAGGAGAAATGAGCAGAGTATCACACTGTTTTATAGCATATGATGGAAAGCAAACCTTACATTTATGAACCCGGTGATCCCCTCTCAGAGGCCAGCACTAACCCTGCCTGTGACTCAGGAGCCAGGGAGTGGGCCGTGGCTGTGGACACGGGCGAGGAGCAGCGTTTCCTGCGGAGCCCCCTGCTGGCTCCTCTGAGAGCTGACCTGGCCCGGCCCCCAGTGCCAGCGGCTGACCGATGGCCCCCCAGTGCCAGCGGCTGACCGATGGCCCCGCCCCCCAGTGCCAGAGGCTGACCGATGGCCCCCAGTGCCAGAGGCTGACCGATGGCCCCTCAGTGCCAGAGGCTGACCGATGGCTCCGCCCCTCAGTGCCGGAGGCTGACCGATGGCCCCTCAGTGCCGGAGGCTGACCGATGGCCCCTCAGTGCCAGAGGCTGACCGATGGCCCCTTGGTGCCGGAGGCTGACCGATGGCCCCTCGGTGCCGGAGGCTGACCGATGGCCCCGCGGTGCCGGAGGCTGACCGATGGCCCCCCAGTGCCGGAGGCTGACCGATGGCCCCTCGGTGCCGGAGGCTGACCGATGGCCCCTCGGTGCCGGAGGCTGACCGATGGCCCCTCGGTGCCGGAGGCTGACCGATGGCCCCTCGGTGCCGGAGGCTGACCGATGGCCCCTCGGTGCCGGAGGCTGACCGATGGCCCGGCCCCCAGTGCCGGAGGCTGACCGATGGCCCCTCAGTGCCGGAGGCTGACCGATGGCCCGGCCCCCCAGTGCCAGAGGCTGACCGATGGCTCCTCAGTGCCAGAGGCTGACCGATGGCCCGGCCCCCCAGTGCCAGAGGCGGCCGTTCCCCCCTCCTCTCCCTGCGCCCGGGCTGGGCTGACATGGCAGGCGGGCTTCTCCTCCGTCCCACAGAGGAGGGAGCGGCCGGGCCAGGAGCCCCCAGGCTGCCCGGCTCCCTCCGGCCTCAGACACGCTGCCCGCGGGCCTCCAGGTGCCCCCGTGCGGCCCTGTCCTCCCGGTTTTGTGCGTGAACCTTACCGCGCAGCCGGACGTCTGCTCTGAGGGCCCGGGTGGCGCCCTTATCTCATGTTCCCGGTGTGACTTCTCCGGAAAACATGCTCCCAGGACTATCATGTTACAGTGGTGTCATTCCGCCTCCCGCTCCGTCTGACGCCTTCACATCAGGAGGACAGAGGTGCGGGCGCTGCCCAGGCCTCCGGGAGCCAGGCCTCCTGAGTGGTCCCTGGCCCTGGCCCCGCGTCCACGGGCCTCACTGGACACTGCGGGGGCACCGGCGGCCGCCCCGCGGCAGGAGGGAGCTGGGCCGTGCGGGTGTCTGGGTTGGCTTAGCTCCTCACAGCGGCTGGAAAATACAGAAAAGCTCCTCTTACCTTCGTTTCTTAAGGATCTGATACGCGTTTGAGTGACATATCGTAGTTTGCTTTATGGAACAGATAAAACATTCTCCTTCATGCATTAGCTTTATTGTCAGGATGTAAGGCCAGCAGCTTTGTGAGAGGAAGACGGAGGCTGGCACAGCTCTGCCGATGGGTGTGGAGACCATCTCCCTACCGCGGCCCCTCTGTGCCAGAGGCTCCGAGTGGATCAGACGGGACACGCCCGCAGTTAGCTCCCAGGCTGACCCGTTTGACCTTCACTGGACTGTTTATTTTACATTATTTTTATTGTGACTTAAAACATTTTATTTCTATTGTTGGAGGTGTTTCAGATGTCTGCTCTCCCCGCACCCCACCATTCATCCCCTCCTCCCATTCCAGCCCCTCCCCGGCCTCCGTTCGCTGTGGGCTGTGCCAGGGCGATGCACACGTGCATCTAAGTTCTCTGGTTAATCCCCTCCGGCTCCCTCCTCCCCGTCCCTCTGGGAATCATCCGAACAGGAGAGACCTGAGAGCATTATGCTAATTAAAATAAGCCAGTCGGAGAAAGGCAAATAGCACTTGCCCTCACTTACGTGTGGAATCTAATGAATAAAATAAACTGACAAAACGGGCCCAGAGACATGGAGGCATGCAGCTGGGCTGTGTTTTAAAGCTACAGCTCTGTCAAGGTGAAATTGATATACAGCAGCCTGAGACTACATAAAGGCACAATGGTTAGTTTGATGTGTATACACCATGAAATCACCACCACGACGAAGATAGCGGACATGTTTGTCCTCTCCTCACATTGCACTGAGGGAGCTGTGATTCCTTCATCAGTTGTTTGCACACGTCCCGTCATCAATGGCCGATCTGATTTTTGTCACTGAATATTAGTTTGTATCTTCTAGAGTTTTATCTAAAATGAAGGGCTGTAGCCTGGCCGGCATGGCTCAGGGGTCGAGCATTGGCACCTATGGACCAGGAGGTCCCAGTTCAATTCCCGGTCAGCACACGCCTGGCTGTGGGCTCAGCTCCCATAGGGGGTGTGCAGGAGGCAGCCGATCAGTGATTCTCATCATTGATGTTTCTATCTCTCTTTCCCTCTCCCCTCCACTCAATAAATCAATAAAAATATATTTAAAAAGATAAAAGAAAATGAAGGGATGTAATGTTTTCTTTTTGCCCTACTTATTTTGCGATTCATGCATGTTTGGTGCATGTGCCAGGAAGAACTGCATTGTATGGATATACAGTATGTTTCTCCACTCATAGGTTGATGAGCATTGGGATTATTTTGAGGCTTGGACTCATAACTCAAGCTGGTGTGAACATTTGTGTGTATCTATGTACATACATTTTTTTTCCTCTTGGGGTGTTGGCATCATATGGTAACTATTCTAGCAGCTCAGCTGCCAAGTTTCCAGGTCTTGGTAATCACTGTCCGTGAGCGTAGGGGTCTGTTTGGGACTGTCCCTTTGTCCCATTGTCCTGTTTGTCTCATCTTACACCCGCTCCACACACCTTTGGCTCAAGTAGCTTTATCGTCTTGAAATCAGCTGGCATTATTGCTCCAACTGTGTTCTTCGTTTTCAAAATCCTTTTTGCTGTTCTCTATGGATCTTAGAGCTGGTTTGTCATCTTCTTTCAAAAGGTCTGCTGGGATTTTGATTGGGATTACACTGAACTTATAAATCAATTTGGGGAGAATTAACATCTGAACAATATTAAGTCTTTCGAATCATGAGCAAGATCTTTGGGTCGCTGGAATTTAGAACCGTGTCTGGGTGTAAAGTGTAAATCACACCGAATCACCGAACAGGAAGGAAAGCCAAGGGGATTCTGGGTGCCTCTCAGTTAGAATAAGCAAGACTCTGGCATTGGGCTTCCTGCTTGAGTCGCCTGACCAGGTCCCCACAGGATTCTCACTTACCATGCGGTGTCTGACTATTAGATGCCTTTCCCCAAATAGCAACCCTCTCCACACGCATCCTGTCACGCAGGTGCCACGTGACCGTGGATACATACATGCACCTGGTCTGCCCACACCCTCCCAGGTGGTGGGCATCTTGGGAGGGGTTAGCGGTCCGAGAATATCCACCTTCTCTTCTGACAGCTCCCCTTCCCGGGAGTTCCCTGCGGGAGGGCCAAGGAGTGTCAGCGAGAAGACGAAGCCGTTGTTGACAGGAGGCAGCTGAGCCGGGAAGCGAAGAGGGGGGGCCACAGGCGATCAGACAGCTGGTCTTCACTGGTACAGGCTTCCTGTGCGGGAGGCCCTGACGGCTTTGAGCCCACGCTTTGACTTGGTGACGGATCATGCCCACCGTGGCGGGTACCACAGGCCCGCGTAGCCAGTTGTGTAAAGATGACACGTGGATTGGTGACTGAGCCCCTGCAGATTTGTGGAAACCCCTTGCACGTCCCACGTGGTTCAGGGTTCCGGTTCTGGAGAAGGCCGCACACAATGCAAAGAGACTAGAGAAGCATTAATTTGGGAAATGGGGGCCAGGCGGGAGCCCCAGAGAGGACTACCTCTCGCTCTGGCTTTGCCATCCCTTTCGTTGAGATTAAGATTAAGGGATACACCCACATCCCTCCGACAGGAAATGCCAATAAGAGCCAATCATAAGACTAATTGGAGGAAGCTGCTTCAGCTACCAATGTCTCAATCAAACACTGAGTGATTAGCCCTGACCTTTCAGAGCAGTTAAGGTTCACCGGCCTTCCGCCCTGTCCACACCTCTCTGCTAGCGAGACGGTGACCGGCTTCCGGCGTTGATTAACCCCAGGTGTTCGGGGACAGGCCGAGGCCCTCCCACGTGAACACCTCTCCCCCCGGGTGGCTGGTGTCCAGGGCGGGCGGTCGCCGCCTGGGTGCGGACTGTCCCTGTGCTGCAGAGCTGGCCTCGGTGCTCGGAGCCTCTTCGTTAAGGGCGGAGAGATGAGCAGGGAGTCCCTGGGTCCGGGTACTGGGCACACCGGGAGTGTCAGCACACTGCATTCCCCCCTTCCTCCTGTGTTTGTGGCCTCCTGCCACGGCCTCCCTGTGAGCGTGGGCGGCGTGCCCGATGCCCGCCTTTGTTCACGGCGGTGAATTATTTGTTCAGCTCACCTCCTCCGCGTTTGATCTTTCCTCTCACCGGCCAGGCCTCTGCCCCGCTCAGCCCGTTCCTCCGTGCAGCTGCCCGCACGCACCTCGCATGACTTATAGATCAGAGCGGGCGGGACACGCGTTGCCTGACAAAGCAACAAGCAGCCTGCCCGGGCCGGCCTGACACAGAGGCCGGGGCTGCTTCTGCTCCCAAGCCAAGCTGTAGGGTTACGTTCTGAATGTAATTTGGAGGGTCCGGAACACGCTACCTTCTGTACAGCCAGGCTGCAAGTACCGGGTCTTAATAAGCATTGGCAAAAAAATAAAATAAATAAACCCACAAAATAACCGTGTGCTAGATAGTGTTCTGCCAATTAACAGTTTATTTTATTTTTAAAAAATCTTTATTGTTGCAACTATTACATATGCCCCCTCTTCCCCTCCCCCACACTGACCTCTTCTAGCCCCCCTCTACCCCCTCCCCACCCCACCCCCACCCCCACCCCTGGGTTTATTTTATCAGCTGCAGAATGCACGTGTCACTGTGAGAGCCAGCGGTACTTGTTTGTGACTTCTTTAGAACAGGAACCAGGCAGAAATACCCAGTCCCGGTAATGGGGCTTGAAAACCGTTTATGTCAAATATGTTAGAACTTGAAATAGTTGGAGACTGGGACCCAGATCAGGGGTAATTAACCAACAGAGCTGACAGATGTCAGCCAATGCTAATAGAATGTGTACGCCCTGACTGTTTTCCAGCTCGCAATTAACTGCCCAGATGATGGGGTCTGATTTTGTCACTAACTGCTTATTAGCGAGGGAGAGGATGACGAGTGACCAGCCCGGAGAGCCAGACGAAGGCCAAGTCCGGCTGTGTCTCCGCAGCTGGAGGAGCGGCAGGGACACAGCCGCGCTGAGGCTGGCTGTGAGCTCCCCTCCTCGCCAGCGCTGCCGAGGGGAAGCGGTTTGTGGGGTTCGGCTCCGAGTGACCTTGAAGGTGGCGAATCTGTGGGCGGCAAACACAGCTTTCACTTTGAGAGTCTCCGTACACAGTTATTGTCATCAGGCCGGTGATGTCACCATTGGAAGTTCCATAAAAAATGCAAATAGATAATTTCAACTTCAATTAAAGCGAAGGGGGACGCAGTCTGCCAGTATGAGTTGGCGACCTGAATGCGGATGCGGCGGACAGAGTGGCTCAGGGACAAAGCGCACGTCTGTGCTCACGGGCGGCCTTCCCCTGGCGGAGAGGGCGATGCTGCCCGTGTGGCTGGTGAGCAACAGGTGGCACCGGGCTGCTGCCTCAGCACACGTACCCCCTGGCTCCAGCCTCGCCTTTGGCTTCCGGTGGCCTGCTCCGTGCCCAGCCTGCAGGAGCGCCGTGTGCCCGCAGTCCCCGCGCCCGGCGGTGACCGCGGCTGGGCACCTGGGCCCGGCACTCGGAGGGGCAGACAGGCAGGCACCCCAGTCCTCTCTGGGGGCGTCTTACTGTCTTGCTCCCTGGAGGAGGCACAGGCGGCTTATGTTGGAATCTGAAGTTGCCCGGGTGAAAAGGGAGGGGAGCAGGGAGAGGGCAGGGCTGGTGCGGAGGTCGTTGGAGGGGGGGCAGGAGGTGCTTAGAGAAGGCCGGGGGGGGGGGGGGGGTAGAGAGCCGTGGGTCAGGTGATAGAAGGTTCTGGAGGGGAGAGCCAGAGCTCGCAGGCCAGAACGCCCATCGCAGAAGAGGTGTCTTCCTGCCAGAGACTCAGCAGCTGAGACCGCTGCTTAGAGGCCAAGACCATCGGCAAACACAGATATTCACATTACAATTCAGAACAGCAGCAAAATCACATTGTGAAGTAGTTTTACGGCCGGGGTCTCCAGCACCTGAGGAGCTGGGTTAAAGGGTCGCGGCGTTAGGAAGGGTGAGAGCCGCGGCCATAGAGCGAAGGGCGCCCCCTGGAGGGATTGAGGGAAGAGGGTAACAGGAGCACCTTCGGTTTGATAAGAATCTCTGGCTGATAAGAATCTCTGTGGTTTGATAAGAGTTTCTGTGGTTTGATAAGAATCTCTGTGGTTTGATAAGAGTCTCTGTGGTTTGATAAGAGTCTCTGTGGTTTGATAAGGGTCTCTGTGGTTTGATAAGGGTCTCTGTGGTTTGATAAGAGTCTCTGTGGTTTGATAAGAATCTCTGTGGTTTGATAAGAGTCTCTGTGGTTTGATAAGAGTCTGTGGTTTGATAAGAGTCTGTGGTTTGATAAGAGTCTCTGTGGTTTGATAAGAGTCTCTGTGGTTTGATAAGGGTCTCTGTGGTTTGATAAGAATCTCTGTGATTTGATAAGAGTTTCTGTGGTTTGATAAGAATCTCTGTGGTTTGATAAAAGTCTCTGTGGTTTGATAAGAGTCTTTGTGGTTTGATAAGAATCTCGGTGGTTTGATAAGAGTCTCTGTGGTTTGATAAGGGTCTCTGTGGTTTGATAAGGGTCTCTGTGGTTTGATAAGAGTCTCTGTAGTTTGATAAGAATCTTTGTGGTTTGATAAGAGTCTGTGGTTTGATAAGAGTCTCTGTGGTTTGATAAGGGTCTCTGTGGTTTGATAAGAGTCTCTGTGGTTTGATAAGAGTCTCTGTGGTTTGATAAGAGTCTCTGTGGTTTGATAAGGGTCTCTGTGGTTTGATAAGGGTCTCTGTGGTTTGATAAGAGTCTCTGTGGTTTGATAAGGGTCTCTGTGGTTTGATAAGAGTCTCTGTGGTTTGATAAGGGTCTCTGTGGTTTGATAAGGGTCTCTGTGGTTTGATAAGAGTCTCTGTGGTTTGATAAGAGTCTCTGTGGTTTGATAAGAATCTCTGTGGTTTGATAAGGGTCTCTGTGGTTTGATAAGAGTCTCTGTGGTTTGATAAGGGTCTCTGTGTTTGATAAGGGTCTCTGTGGTTTGATAAGGTCTCTGTGGTTTGATAAGAGTCTCTGTGGTTTGATAAGAGTCTCTGTGGTTTGATAAGCGTCTCTGTGGTTTGATAAGGGTCTCTGTGGTTTGATAAGAGTCTCTGTGGCTGCGATTAGAACACGGACTGAGGTGAGCCGCTGGCTGTGGGTGGCGCCGTCAGGAGTCGTTACGTCGTTTGGAATAAGCACGGGCGCTGACAAGAGGCGCAGAGCGAGATGCCCGTGCCCAGTGCTCCCCGCGCCCACTCTCCCACAGACGCCGTGTGCTCCCCCGGGACCTGCCCGCTCTGCTGTCTCCTGGGAGGGACGGCCCAGCTCTGTCCCCGCGTCTGAGTCAGTGATGGACCCTCCAGGCCCCGGCCCAGCTCTGCCCCCACGTCTGAGTCAGTGATGGACCCTCCAGGCCCCGGCCCAGCTCTGTCCCCGCATCTGAGTCAGTGATGGACCCTCCAGGCCCCGGCCCAGCTCTGTCCCCGCATCTGAGTCAGTGATGGACCCTCCAGGCCCCGGCCCAGCTCTGTCCCCGCGTCCGAGTCAGTGATGGACCCTCCAGGCCCCGGCCCAGCTCTGTCCCCGCGTCTGAGTCAGTGATGGACCCTCCAGGCCCCGGCCCAGCTCTGCCCCCGCGTCCGAGTCAGTGATGGACCCTCCAGGCCCCGGCCCAGCTCTGTCCCCGCGTCTGAGTCAGTGATGGACCCTCCAGGCCCCGGCCCAGCTCTGTCCCCGCGTCTGAGTCAGTGATGGACCCTCCAGGCCCCGGCCCAGCTCTGTCCCCGCGTCTGAGTCAGTGATGGACCCTCCAGGCCCCGGCCCAGCTCTGTCCCCGCGTCTGAGTCAGTGATGGACCCTCCAGGCCCCGGCCCAGCTCTGCGCTCCCTCCCGCGGGCCGCTCTGCAGAGGCTCCCGGCCTTGACCTCCGCCGCCAGCGGTTTGGCCTGCAGGACCGCCCCCCCCCCTCCCCGGCCGTCTCCCCGACACCCAGCCTCTCGGCCTCCCGCCACTCCGAGCTCTCTTTCCGCTCTCTGGCTCTCTGCGGCTTCCTCCCTTCTCTCTCTCATGTTTGTGCCCCGGGTTTGAGGAACACGTGTCTGTGGAATGGGGGTGTGTGTGTGTGACTTCAGGGTGTAATTCCAGGAGCAAGGGTTCTGAGGAGGGGGCTCCTTACTCCACCAAGAACAAGAAAACAGGAAACTTTCCACGTTCTTTTCCAACGTGGTCACCCAGAACTGGACACACTCCGGGCGCTCCCAGAGGCTACATCTGTCTCCCCTCACCCCCATGTGCCTTTCCGCCCCGCAGCGGTGATGGGAAGTATCCGTACCTGCAGCAGGTGCCTGAGCCGGCAGGGGGAGGGTGGACCGTGTTCCCGGTGGGGGTGGAAGCCCCTTTTCTGCTCTGATGTCGTCACTCCAGTGGGATGAGGGCCCGGCACCCCGATCTAGCTGGGCACAGGGGTGACCCACGTGTCCTTGGCTCACAGGGATGAGGTTGTGTTTGTTATTTCCTGTGACGTTCAAGAAGTTTCCTGCCTCGAAGGCCCTTCCTGGGTTAGAGACAAGGCTTTCTGGGAGATGTGTGCCCCCATTGGCGTTGTCCCTGCAGCCTCTGCTCCGGATGGGGCACATTCTCTGGTGTGTGTGTGTGTGTGTGTGTGTGTGTGTGTGTCCCCGCCCCGCGGCGGCCTCCCCTGCCGAGTCCGGAGGGAGGGAGGCGTCTGCCCTCCTTACTGCCTTCAGTAAAAACACACGCTCCCCCGGGGACAGCCAGTTTAATTTATCCTCGGTTTGTGTATGTCGGTGCTGTTTGGAGTCTGTAATGGCCTCGGTGTGGATCTGCGTTCTGCCGGCGCACAGCATTAATTGCCGTGATTTGTCGCGGGCCTCTATGTGCTTGGCGTGTTGTTGCTGCTAATCCCCCCAGAGCCATGGATTAGCGGACACTTCTCCATCTTGCAGACGAAGAACATGAGGCTCGTGGAGCTGAATTAACACAGGTCTGAGGGAGGGAGCGGACCGAGGACTGTCCAAGCCTGATATCCTGCCCTTGGCCTTTACCATCCGATTGCCAGCAAATAGCCAGCATCTCGGAGTGGGCAAAATTTCCACCGGCCCGCCACACACAGCAACACTGAATTACTCTGGCAGTACTTTATCTGACTTACATTTAAAATAGGGCCTTTTGTCTTATTTTCCTTTTTCATTACTCTCTCCTGACGTTGACCTTTTGCAGAGTCTGCTGCCCATAACGGTTCTCAGAGAGGAGCCCGGACAGCCTCGGACAGGCGCTGACTCACTCAGCGGAAGGCACTCCGTTAGCCGGGCCGTGACCCTGGCTCTGCTGGCAGTGCCGGTTACCGTCCTCCTTTGCTTCCGGGCTCAGCAGCCTCCCAGGGGCGTGAGGGCCCAGGCTCCGCCAGGCCCGGGTTCGAGGGCTCCTCCAGCTCTCTCAGGATGACTCCTCCGTATGTGAGCTGCCATCCCAGTGGGTCCTGGGAGGAGGCGAGTGTAGCTGCTCCCTAACCTGCCGCCGTCGCCATCTCGGATCCCTCTAGAACAGGTCTCACACGGAGACTGGGAGTGAGAGACTGGGAGTGAGAGAACTATATCGAGTTAAATATTTTGGATCCATTTAAGTCTGTCAAGTCTGTGCTTTTAATTTTCTCTGGCAGATTCCTCACAGTGCACTGTAAAATAGTATTGTAGGACAAGTTAGCAGCGATTCTAAGCAGTTTCAAACAAGATTAACCTGCATTTAGGTTCAGTCCCTAAGAGATAACTGAGATGGAGCCAGAGGCGCTGCACAGCGCACGGTGATGCCCGGAAGTGGTTTTACGTACACGTGTGTGTGGCTGGCTGCCCGGTGGCTTTACCTATGAGACTGTCACTTTAACATAAGCTTATTCTCTTCAAAATCCTTGTCAGACTTTGCACTTATGTGCCTTATCTTTTCAGACACCATGTAATCAATACCACAGCTTTCAAGACAAAAATGGAAAAGAGACAGATGAATTCTGGGAAGGGACAGGTAGTGGAGCTCATGCGAAATGTGGATGGATCTGGGTGTACGGAGCTCTGAACTTGAAATCTTATTAAAACCTTTGAAGGTGCAAATACAACTTTCATATAAAAAGGGTTCTCTACTCAACAAGCTTATAATTCAGTATTATTTATTACTAGAGGCCCAGTGCATGAAATCGTGTATAGGGGTGGGGTGGGGGGAGGTGTCCCTCAGCCCAGCCTGCACCCTCTCCAATCTGGGACCTCTCGAGGGATGTCTGACTGCTGATTTAGGCCTGATCCCACAGGGATTTGCCCTAAACCAGCAGTTGGACATCCCTCTCACAATCTGGGACTGCTGTCTCCCAACTGTTTGCCTGCCTGCCAGCCTGATCATCCCCTAACCACTTCCCTGCCAGCCTGATCAATGCCTCACTGCTCCTCTGCTGGCCTAATTGCCTCCAACTGCCCTCCCGTACCAGCCCGGTCACCCCCAACTGCCCTCCCCTGCAGGCCTGTTCCCCTACAACTGGCCTCCCCTGCTAGCCCAGGTGCCCCTAACTGCCCTCCCCTGCTAGCCTGATCTTTGACCATATGGGGTGGCCATCATGTGTGAGGGTGTGAGGGTCAATTTGCATATCACCTATTTATTA
The DNA here is from genome assembly GCF_014108245.1 of Pipistrellus kuhlii. Lineage (NCBI taxonomy): Eukaryota > Metazoa > Chordata > Mammalia > Chiroptera > Vespertilionidae > Pipistrellus > Pipistrellus kuhlii. Next base: position 773,553 of record NW_023425584.1, read on the forward strand.
TATAGGGTATCTATCTTAACATATTTTTTTTAAAATAGATTTTATTGATTTTGTACAGAGATGAAGGGAGAGAGATAGAGAGCTAGAAATGTCGATGACAGAGAAACATCGACCAGTTGTCTCTTGCACACCCCCTACTGAGGATGTGCCTGCAACCAACATACATACCCTTGACCGGAATCGAACCCGGGACCTTTCAGTCCGCAGACCGACGCTCTACCACTGAGCCAAACCGGTTTCGGCTATCTTAACATATTAAATAAACATTAAGCTACATTGACGAAGCAATATTCTGTGTTCATTTTTTTAAATTACAAAAGTGAAATAACTCAATTGTAACGATTTACATATTCTGAAGGAAAAGCAAATTATTTTCCTGGGCCGCCTCCTCTTTGCTCTCCCTTTTCTCAGCTGTTGTTTCAACATTGTGGGGTTTATCTGTTGGCACCGGTGTCCGTGATCGAGCACGCACAGACTCAGACATGATCTGCCACTTCCTGTCCCCCTCCTGGCTGTCCGGTCCCCGTTCTCCAGAGCGCGCGCTTCATTCGGGGGCGTTGGCCTCCGGCGTCTGTCCTCAGTTGGCTCGGATGAGCGCATAGAAGTGGTCCGCAGGTGTGGGCATTTCTGACTTCGATTGTAGCCGCTTTTCCGTGCCTTCGGTGAAGCTCTTCTCCATGGCATTTGCCAATGTTCTCACCGAGTGTCGTCTGTTAAGTCAGTCTGCACGCGTGTGTGTGGCTGTGGCGCTGTACTGCCAGGTGGATTTACCTATGAGATTGTCGCTTTAACGTAAATTTATTCTCTTCAAAATCTCTGTCAGGCTTTATATATCAAGGATAGGAGCACTTTGATGATTATTTCTTTCGGAGAATTCTTTTTGTATCAGCCTATAAATTTTTGAAGGAGTTTATGATTTTTTTGCTCTATAATAAATAAAAGATATTTTTTATTATTAAAATTGTCTATCTTTATATCATTGTGGGTTTCCTATCTTCCTAGTTCTAGAAATAGCCTCTTAACTTTTCTCATTATGAATGATACTCCTGTTTTTCATATGGAAATCTTTAATTCCTCTGGCATAGCTTTTCCGTACGGAGCAGTAGAAGGGCAGCCTTTGCCTTTTTCTTGATTGATCGCCATTTCCTGTGCCAATGCCATTTAGTAAATAAACCGCCTTCCCTCTGAGTTTAAAGGGCATCAGTATTCTTTTAACATACTTCAGAGATTACATTTCTTCTTCGGGTTAATCCAGTTTCAGCGAGGTGAAGGCTTTTTAAACGCGGGATTTAGCTAATTGGGAAGGTCATTGCTCTGTGCTCCCGTGTCAGAGGCTGCCTGCCAATGAAAATGGCGAGCCCAGAAAGGTTATTGCTGCGGACAAACGCACTAATTCGGGCGATGGGACAACCTCAGGGCCCGGGGAGAAAGGGAAGGTGGGGGTACGCACCCAACGCTTCTTCCAAAGCAAGAGCGGATACGCCCTGTGAAGAAAGCCAAGTGTTAAATATGAGAACGCACTATCCCCCCCCTCCACCCCCCAAACGTCCAGAGACATCAGGCTCACAGGCCTTCCTCCTTCCTGGCGAGCTCTATGGGGATGGCTGTCCGGGGGGCTGTGTGAGGATGTGGGGTGGGGACACCCCAAAGCTGTGCTCATGGAGGGATCTGAAGGCAGACGGCCCACTTGCAGGTTTATTTTGGGCTCATCCTTACAGTCCGCCCCGCACGGGGATCCGGCCCAGCTGTGGCCCAGCTTCTCTCCTGGGGGATGTGAGTCGTGGGGCGGGTGACTCAGCGCCACGCCTCCCGCCCTCTTTGCTGGGAATGCTGACGATCCCTCCACCGCCGGGGAGGAGGGAGGCGGAGGGGCCTCAGTCTCTCCAGCTGGGAGGCAGCGGGAGGGTTGCATCAGCTTGGGAAGGGCTGGCTACCCATTGCGTTATAGGGTGACCATCGTCTTTGGAATCAGAAATAGCCTCTTGCACACAAGGACCCTCAATGGAACAGCTCCACCGTCCGGCAGTGAGCACACACGCACACAGACTGCCGTATCCTAAGAAGGACCGTGGGAGGCTGTTAAATATTGTATTTGGTGAATGTGTGCAGCAGATGAGTGTTCTCCCTGGGTTCTGTTCCGTCAGGGAGCAGTATCGGCAGTGGACACCCGGCATTTACACTCAGAAGGTGCCACACAGCCAGCAGGCTCCTGTGGCTAGTCTGTTCCTTCACCGACGCTCAGAGTCAGCTCTGCCTTCGGGGCCTGGGAGGTTCGGGGGAACAGGGATGGGGGTGGTGGTCTCTTCTGTCCAGAGGCTGAGGCTCGGGGACAGGTGCCCCATGGCACGGAGAGGCTGTGGTTAGCAATCCCAGAGGCTCAGGGTGCTGTGAGCATGCCGAGGGCTCACGGCTCAGACTGGGTGCGGGCTCCAGAGGGCTTCCTGGAGGCGGTGACATGGGAGCTGAGCTCAGCAGGGAAAGGGTTAGCCCGGCAGCGGGCGTCACCGATGTGGTGGGCCTTGACATTGGGCCTTGACCTTGGGCGGACGGTTCCTTCCCTTTGTTCTCTGTCAGGATCGCTGTGGCTGCTCTGGGTGCTTGGTCTTTCCATGTACACGTGTGAGCAGCCTTGTCTGTGTCTGCCGTGACGAGTTACCGGGGCTGTGATAGAAACCGTGCCAAACGGTAGGCCAGTTTGGAGGAGAATGGAGATACTGTAAGAAGAGATTTGCCAGCGTGGATTCTGGTAGTTTCCATGCTCACAGTGCCGTCTGTCCTCTCATCCCTCAAGGACAGCGGACGGACACGGGAGTTGTTTTTCTCCCAGCCTGGAAGCGTTCACCTCCCGGCCTCCACGTTTCTGCTGAGAATCGGTCCCTTGAATCGGGTTCCTCCGGAAATAAGGTGTTTCTGTGTGGCCGGCTTCAAGCAGGCTTTTCTTTAGTCGTGGTGGAGAATTTTTTGGGTTTATCACATCAAGGTTCATTCCGCTCCTTGAATCTGTGTGTTTATGTCTTTTGCTAAAGTTGGGGGATATTGAGCCCTTCTCTCTCCAAGGATTCTCAGCCCCACGGCTTCCTCCTCTCCTGGTCCCGGGGCCCCGGGTTCTGGGTGTTTGTTTCTGAGCCGCAGGCTCCGAGGCCTGTCACTTAGGCCCGGTGTGCTTTCTCTATGGTCCTGATGTAAATTGTATTTCTCTCTTCACGTTCACCAGTTTTAGCCTGTTACCGTGTTTCCCCGAAAATAAGACATCCTCCGAAAATAAGACCCACTTACAAGTTTCCTTCTGAGTGAAATATAAGGCCCCCTAGGCTAAACATGAGAGATTTGGTCCATTGATTCTGAAAGAAATGGAGTCACAGAAAATTCACCAGGAAATTCAGGAATTGGATTGTTAGGATGATGTTCCAGAAGATGATGACATGATTGTCATTGAATAAATGAGTAAATTCTTGATACTGTAGGATTCGGTTTGTCTGGTTTGTGTTGACAACTACCGTACTACCGTACCGTATACAGGTAATAAATTTCCTTTATTTTCATTTAACAATAAATGTGTACTGTATTCTTCTTCATGGAAAAATAAGACATCCCCTGAAAATAAGGCCTAGCGCATCTTTGGGAGCAAAAATTAATATAAGACACTGTCTTATTTTCGGAGATACAGGGTACCTACATTCTCCTATTGAGTGCTTACAGCAAGTTTCTTTTTTCTTTCTTTTTTTTAAGTTCTGTTTTTGTATTGTATTTTTCGATTCTGTCACCTTCTTTGGGATTCTTTTTGATGACTCCTGTTTGTTTCCGGGCTGAGAGGATGTTCCCCTCCTTCTTCTGGCCTTTGTTCCGGGGGTTGGAGTGGGGGGCTGCCTGTTGGTGCGCGTCTGTGATGGCGGCTTCAAAACCCTGTCAGAGAATTGCAGCCTGTGTGCCCTCCTCGGGCTGGCATCACTCGATGGCCCTCTCACTCCAGTTGTGGTTTTCCTGGTTTGGGGGATAGTGTCGCAGTTTTACTTGTATCTTAGGCATTTTGGATCCGCTTATGATTCCAGAGACACTGGGTTTCTAAGATCCTTGGTCCTGGTGGTTGGTTTTTTTTGTCTCTCCACCCTGCCTCCTCCTTTCCCTCCCCCGTCCCCCCCTCCCCCTCCCCCCATTTGCACGGGTTCCTGCTGCCCCCTGAGGGCGCAGAGGTGCCTCAGGTCTGGCTGCCTGGCGGCTTTGGGGGGCGGTTGGCCAGGTGGGGAGATGGGGGGGTGGCCAGGTGGGGAGATGGGGGGGTGGCCAGGTGGGGAGATGGGGGGTGGCCAGGTGGGGAGATGGGGGGGGTGGCCAGGTGGGGAGATGGGGGAGGTGGCCAAGTGGGGAGATGGGGGATGGCCAGGTGGGGAGATGGGGGAGGTGGCCAGGTGGGGAGATGGGGGGGTGGCCAGGTGGGGAGATGGGGGGTGGCCAGGTGGGGAGATGGGGGAGGTGGCCAGGTGGGGAGATGGGGGAGGTGGCCAGGTGGGGAGATGGGGGAGGTGGCCAGGTGGGGAGGCGGAGGGCCGCTCTGGCCTCGTGCTGTTGGGGCGCTGCTCCCCGGAGCCCCTCTCCGGTCTGCCTGCTCCCGGTGCCAGCACTCAGGTTGCGGAGAGCCACGGGGGAAGGCCCCCCGGAGCCGCCTCCTTTGCCGGTGTGCGGGCTGGGAAACAGGCCTGGGTGCTCCCTCCCCGAGTGGGTGCATGAGACGCCCTGTCCTTGCGCCCGTCCTGGCTCCCTAACCAGTTCACCCCCCGTTCCCCTTCCCAGAGCCCTGCTGGGCGAGGAGCCAGTGCGAGTCCTAAGGGTCTCTCTGCTCGTCCCCACCCTGCTCTCTCTCTCTCTCTCTCTCTCTCTCTCTCTCTCTCTCTCTCTCTCTCTGTCTCTCTCTCTCTCTCATACACACACACACACACACACACACACACACACATGTGTCCTCCCCTCCCTTCGTTCTCCCAGTTCACAGCCTTTGGTCCAGTGAGAACGTAGCGCTGACATGTTAATGACGATTAACTGTTGCTCATGGCTGGCTCACCCAGGTCGCCCTCAGGATATTTCTTTGCTTCACGGGTTCCTGTTTCCTATATACCCATTGCTAGCTTATCCCCAGAGTCTTTGGCAGCTCAAGATGGACACATTGTCAGCTGGCTTATCACCCTGCCCAGCTGCTCCGCCCACAGGCACTCATCGGAGCCGCTGGTTCTCGGCCGGTATGCACTTCACAGCCATACCGGCCCCTCCTCCCGGCGGGTCTTTGCATTCCGCTCGTCTCCCCAGCTCTTCTTTTACTCCGTGTCTGCTGAGTGCAGCCTCTGAAGTTCCTGAGAATGCATGTTTGAGAGGTAAAGTTGTAGGCACTTTGATCTTTGAAAATATCTGTTTGTTCCTTTCACACTCGTCTGGGTATGAAATTCTTGGTTGAAAACCATTTTCCTTCAGAATTTGCAGGGTTGCCCCTTGCCTTGCGGCCTTCAGTGGTCCTCTGGGGAAGTCAGACGGCATTCCGACTCCTGTACATGACACACAAGTGAACGAATCCTGCTCCAGCGCAGCTCGCTTTGGCTGTGAGCTTTGTGGAATGTGCCTGGAGGTGCTGTTGGGCGGATCCTGGAGGGCAGCTTAATGCGGAGATGTCTCTTCCTGGGACAGTCCAATGTAACTTCTCTGGGAATGTCTCGCCGCCGTGTCTCTCTTAGCACTTTATGGAGTTCTGCTAGAATCTAAGCTCTAAAAATAAAGAGACTTTTGTCTTTTTTGCTTATATTCTACCTCAAGTGCCTAGGACAGAGGTTGGCAAACTCATCCGTCAGCAGCTAAATATCAACAGACCAACAACTGAAATTTCTTTGGAGAGCCACATCGTTAAACTTAAACTTCTAATGCCATTTCTTCAAAACAGACTCGCCCAGGCCGTGGTATTCTGTGGAAGAGCCACACTCAGGGGGCTAAAGGGCCACATGTGGCTCGACCGCTGCCCTGGAACATTGTCTTTACAGACTAAGTGCTCTGTCTAATACATATTTGTTGAATGACTGAGTGATTGAACTTCTGCTTGGCAGTTAAATCTCCCGAGTTTATCTTTTAACTTTTTCTTTTACTGTGTAACTCTCTTTCTTCTTGTCTGTATGCAGGGAGATCTTCCTGTTGTTTTGTCTGCTAACATAATGTTATTTTCCAAGAGCCCTTCCCCCTTTCCCCCTAATATATGTATATATATATTTGTAAGGCACATCCATGCTTAGAGTCCTGGCAGGGAGCAGAATTTTTTTGCTTATTGGGATATGTGTGATTTGACTGAGGAAAATCTAGAAAGCGTTTTCGCATTAGAAAGATATGTGTACAGCATATCTGCAGTTGGTTTCTACATGCGATATGAGATGGAGGTCAATATTGACTTTTCCATGTGCATGTGTGTTAATGTGATCATTCCTCCCCTCTGTTTGCTCATGCTAATAGAGTCTATTTGTTTAACAGATTCTCTTTCCTCTCTCCTCGCACACTTTTAATGGCTGTCGTTTTATAAACAGAATTTATATTTAGTAGAGAACTATCCAAATTTGTTCTTATTTAAGATTGTCTTGATCATTATTGACTTTTTTTTTGTATTTCCATGTAAATTTGTAGGATCAACTGTTGTTTCCCGGATTGTTTTAGGCATATCTTTCTAATGGGAAAATGCTTTCTAGATTTTCTTCAGTCAAATCACATGTATCCCAATAAGCACAAAAATGCCTTTAAGATTTTGTATGGGATTGCATTAAACCTATAGCTCAACTCGGGGATTTGATGTCTTTACAGTACTATATCTTTTAATCCATGGCATTTGTCTCTTATTCTTTTTATTGTAATTTTTTTCATTTTTCAAGAAATTGCATGAGAATGTAGTCTGTCACCTACAGTATCTTGCTCATTTAGCAAGAGTTTGGAATATTTGTAGTAAATTCCTTTTTGCATAAGGTATGTTTTCTTATGCTTCCTAAATGCTTTATCACTGTAACATGTTTTTGGTTTTAAAGCATTTGAGACTCGAGAATCTTTCATGTGGGGTGTGTGTGTGTGTGTGTGTGTGTGTGTGTGTGAGTGTGAGAAACTTCATCTGACATTGGCAGGCAGTGCAGGGCTGGGGTGACCGCTCCCGAGGCCACCAAGACCCGCCCCTTCCTGTCCTCCTGCTTCTCCTTCCTCCACGTGCTGACCTTTGTCCTTGTGCATGTGCCTCGCCGTTGGGGCATCACTTCTCTGTTCCAGGCAGGAAGCAGGGACCGGGGCCAGGGATAGAGGGAGGTGCTGACAGAACGTATCTGTTCTTTCTCTCTCTCTCAAAATCAGGAAAGCAAACGCCTTCCCAAGTGCCCACCCACCCCCTGCTCCATCCAGAACCAGAGCTCATGTTGGCCAGACTCCCTGGCCTGGACCCTCCAGACCGGTCAGTCATCAGGGCAGTGCGGTCACTACAGCTGGTTCAGACCAGCCATGACTCACGTCCTTGGCCTGGGTGGGACCCCACCCTCCATAACCATGTCCTTGGCCTGGGTGGGACCCCACCCTCCATAACCATGTCCTTGGCCTGGCACCCAACCTCTCTGCTGCGATGGTAACTGCGGAGGAGAAGAAGGCTGTGCAGGCAGGAAGCCGCCCTCACCTTTGTCCAGGCTTCCGTCTGTGATATGTTCTATTGATGTTCAGAAACTTGCCTGTGCTTGGGTAGCAAAGGAAGCGATTTTACATTTTAGTAGTATTATTGTTTTGTCCAACACTTTAAAATGAAGTAATTCTAAGATACATGCTTATTTTGAAATCTGTTTTGTTGTTTATTAAGATACGGTGATATTTTCAGATGGTAAATGACATTTCAATTTCCATAAACTGCTGCTTCCTGGATTGTCTTAGGCATAATAGTGTTTATCTTTTTGATGGGAAAGTGCTTGCTGAACGCTCCTCAGCCACACGGCGGGGCGCACTGGGGCACAGTGAGCGGCCGCTGCCTGCGCCGGGGCTGCGTTTGGGTGATGGGGCTGTGCCGGCGTAAGAGCCGGAGGAGGATGGTCAGCGGCAAACTGAACCGCTCTCTCTGAGGAGCTTACTTAGAGACTTCCTAATCCTCAGGAGCTCTGCTTTAGAATCCGAGTCAGTAAACATCTTTCTGTCTTTATAGGCTGTGGGTGTTACTGTCACCAAATAGCTGAAATTGGTTTTTGTTATTTGATGACAACTCAGAGTTTATATCTGGTTTTTTCTCCCAGGATTCAGAGAGAAAGAATGTGGAATGTGCTTGTGGGGAGGAGAGGCTTTCTGATAGTCTGTGTCAGTGTGCCAGCAGTGGGTTCAGATACAGTCTCTCCACACCGTTTCCACCGCAGGCGCCCGGACCTGCCATTTCTCCCTTCCTCCCCCCGTTCTAGGTGATGGACTCTGGCCTGAGGCCCCCATGGAGAACAGTGGGCTCAGGTTCACGCCTGTGCTGTCCAGCGCTTGGCCTCCTTGGCCTTGGGAATGACGTGGTTAGAGAGAACTGACTCACCGGCCCCAAACAGCCCTCCTGTGAGCAATGGGAAAATGAATGAATCTTATTGAACCCATTGACTCATGCGTCTTGTTAACTGGTTAACCATGAAGATTACTTAACTCACGTATGGAAACCAGTTCTGGTTATCCACTTTTCCTCATGGCTCTGGTCCTGGTCATTTGCTATTTAAAAAAAAACAAAAAAGTAAAAAAAAACATATTGTTGATTTCAGAGAGGAAGGGAGAGGGAGAGAGAGGTAGACATCCAAGATGATAGAATCCTTGATCAGCTGCCTCCTGCACGGCCCCTGCTGGGGATCGAGCCCGCAGCTCTTGCATGTGCCCTGCCGCGGAGCAGAGCTGTGACCCTCTGGTTCGGAGGTCGGCGCTCAGCCATGGAGCCACGCCGCTGGCTCATTTGGCGTTTCTAAAATCAGCAGCTCTAGACTAGGTTTCTGACTACAGAGCAGCCTTTTTATCTTTGGAGAGAGTGTTTCCTTTCACATTCTAAATAACACAGGAACGTTCCAGCGCACATCACAGCCGGTTGGAGAAGCACACACATCTGCAGTGGGAGCTTCACAGGCCATTCTGTCCACACACAACGGAATGACGGACGGGAGCCAAGGCAGTGCCCCCGGGAGATCGTAATCGCTGCGGGAGCGCGTGCCCGCTGGCTTCGCAGGGAGTGAGTTTTCTGTGTCTATCGAGACGACTTTATCCTCAAGGAACAATGATGCGACCGGGCCAGGCAGCGGGAGGGCCCTCTGGTCTCATTCAGAGCCCCCTCTGCCGACTCTGCACGGATGGCGTCTCCACACATTCCCCTGTGTCAGTGTCGGACCGCTTTCCAATGCTCCCTCCGTCACGGGCTCCAGGAGGAGGCGCTACTGAGCTGACTCCGGAGCCGAACTGGCTGCTCACACTCAGGCAGGCTGGCATGCTCTCCTGTGTCCACTCCCGCGTCCGGAGGCCTGGGCCATCGCCTCCATCCGCGACCTTCACACTCAGGGGCCACGCCCGTGTCAGACGGCCCTCCCCCGCTAAGCGCTCCTGTCTGACACTCTCACCGAAAACCGGTCAAGCTCCTAATAGTGTGCTTGGACTCTGCTTAACCAACTGTAAAAATACCTTCAGATCTTTCACGGTCTTATTCTTGAGTACTATTACACCGGCATCTTTCTCTGAGCGAAGCTTGTAAATGCACATTTCCAAAAACGTTTGGGAGAAATTTGACTTCTTGTGTTAAAGCAAGATATTAAAGTTAAAACTCGAAATGCCTCCTCATCCTATCAATTTCTCTTCTTTAAAGAAAGCCATTTTTTAAGGCCAACATTTACAATACAAGGATAATATTTGCCTAATATCTGATTCATAGCATGTTTTTAACATTCACGGTATGTGTACTATGTATGTATACACACATATAAGGTATCTTGCCTGAAATATATTTTAATTGTATTATTTATTTATAAGTGTAATTTTTTATAGCAGGTTTTTATAAAATACATCATGATTTTATATTGTGTATGGAGAAACATGCATTTAAGTGAAATTTTTTTCTTTTCTTAGGATTTAAGCTATAATTTCCATTGAGTATTTAAAAAGCGATAGATTTCCTGTGGCTCAGTTCAGGCATCTGCCATCAGAGTGCGCTCGGGGAGGACTTCCCGGCGGAGGCCGGAAACTGGAGGCTGCGGTGAGAGGGCCGCCAGCTGGAGTGAGGCCCTGGGGTGACGGGGAGTCTGAGGACGAACCCTGTACCTCCTTTTTGACATGTGACCCGCCCCGCTTCTGGCTGACCCGGGCCCTCACGGTCAGTGTGCCACCGGTGACAGTCGGCGCCTTCTCCAGAGGTTGTCCTGTTTCCACCCTTTGTTAACCCCTGGAAACTCAACTGCAAAGAAAGCCACTGGACCAGAAGTGAAATGAGGAGGAATCGGCAGATAAAACATAGTGAGGGGCGTCCGCAGAGCTTCCAGCTTTGGCGGCTGGAGACCGCAGTGGAGGAGTGCTACCTTCTCTTAGGGGCTCGGTGTGTCTGCCCCTCGGCTCCCCGTTATGTGATCCCGGCCAGAGCGGCTCTCTCCTGGCATCGGCGCTCCGTCCCTGCTCCTGAGGTCTGGGCGCTGGGCGTCGGTGGAGGGGTTAGTGTGCTCCACGCTGCTCCGCCGGACCGCGTGCGGGTGGGGAGGCCGCACGGGGGCAGCCGCGCTGTCACACTGCTCCCCTGGCCGCCGCTCCGGTCTGTCGGAGGGCGGGCAGGCGTGGGGCAGCGGCGCTAGATGGCAGCCGCCCGCGGAGCACTCCTGAGCTCGGGCTTGGCCTCTCTGGGCCGTTCCCCGTCCTCCCTGCTCCGTCTGGAAAGCGGTCTCTCCTTCGAACCGCGTTCCGCAGCCGCTTGTCATCCTCGCTCGTCACGCCCTGTTGTCGCGTTTGCTAACAGTGACAGAGTACGCAGGCGGCTATGGTGACCTGTGAGGAGACCACACAGCGTCCCACCACCTCGCCGCCGAAAGGGACTCTCCGCAGCTGAGGACTTTGACTAAAGACGTAATATTGTCTAAATGGGCGCCGAATGCCTGGAGGCACTGAGCTTTTAACATCGGGCATGTTTACACACCGTGGGAAGCGTATGTCCGTTCACATTTCTTTCATTAATATCTTCTCTTTAGTTATTTTTTAAATTTCTGTTTCCCCATCACCACTTATGCCCCATACCCTCCCCCGCCCCCCGGTCACACACAGGCGCGGCGGCCAGTGTGATGCTGCCCCCTGGCTCTCCGGGCAGGAGCGAGGGAGGCCCGCGGCGTGGGCGTGGGCGTGGGCGTGGCGTGCGCGCCTCTCCGAGCGCGTGGTGGCGGAGGCGGCTTTTCCGTGCGGGATTTCCAATCAGGGAGTCCATCCCGGTCCTTTAGTGCAGAGGTCGGCAAACTCATGCATCCACAGCCGAATATCAACAGCACAACGGTTGGCATTTCTTTCGAGAGCCGAAAACTGACTTCTGCGCATGGGCCACGAAGTTTCAATCGCACTGTATGTGCGCACCCGCACGTGGTGTTTTGTGGAAGAGCCGCACTCAAGGGGCAAAGAGCCGCAGTTTGCCGACCCCTGCTGTAGTGGCCGGAGGCGTGCCGTTCGCAGGAGCCCTGTGCGCGGACTCAGCCTTTCTGACCTGCGGCCGAGCTCGTCGTCCTCCCCCGCATGGTTTCCGGCCGGGCCGGTTCCGGGCCGGTTCCCGGGCTGGTTCCCAGCTGGTTCCCGGCTGGTTCCCGGCTGGTTCCGGGCCGGTCCCAGGGCCGGTTCCGGGCCGGTTCCGGGGCTGGTTCCCGGCTGGTTCCCGGCTGGTTCCGGGCCGGTTCCAGGCAGGTTCCAGGCAGGTTCTGGGCCGGTTCCGGGCCGGTTCCCAGGCTGGTTCCGGGCTGGTTCCGGGCCGGCTCCAGGCTGGTTCCGGGCCGGTTCCGGGCCGGTTCCCGGGCTGGTTCCCGGCTGGTTCCGGGCTGGTCCCAGGGCCGGTTCCAGGCAGGTTCCAGGCAGGTTCTGGGCCGGTTCCGGGCCGGTTCCCAGGCTGGTTCCGGGCTGGTTCCGGGCCGGCTCCAGGCTGGTTCCGGGCCGGTTCCGGGCCGGTTCCCGGGCTGGTTCCCGGCTGGTTCCCTGCTGGTTCCGGGCCGGTTCCAGGCAGGTTCCAGGCAGGTTCCGGGCCGGTTCCGGGCCGGTTCTGGGCCAGCTGCCGGAGGACTTTCCTTCGGGTTTGACACCATAGCCTTCCTGGGCTCTGCGTTCCCGGTGAGCCTGCCCGTTAAGGATCCCCCGGGCGTACTGGCAGCAGCTCCCCCTTGGCCTCTGACAGCGGAACGCACCTCCCGGGAGGCCCTTTGACCTTCAGGGCTTTCCTGCCCGGAGACTGTTTCCCCAGGAGCGAGGCTCTGGCTGAGGTTCCAGGCCGCGGCCGCCCTGGCGCATCCAGATGCAGGGACGGGCCGTGCGGCTCAGTGGGTGGCCCTGCCCGCACGGCGAATGGTGTGAAGGGGCGTTGGTCCCGCCTCAGGGGCGAAGTCCACGCGGTGACCTTGTGGCCGGAGCAGCTGCTCCGGGGACTGTCCCGCACCCACACGGCTGCCGTCCCCGGGGGAGGCGGGCGAGGCTCCGATTGTTCTCGCCGCCTTGGGGCGCGTGTCAGAGGGAGAGTTTTCAGCGGGTCTTTTCTGAATCCAGAATTTAAACATTTTAAACAGGAATATGCTAATCTCCCTCCTCCCTCCCTGCTTTTATTTTATTTAAAAATATATATTTTATTGATTTATTGAGAGGAAGGGAGAGGAATAGGGAGTTAGAAACATCAGTGAGAGAGAAACATCGATCAGCTGCCTCCTGCACACCCTCTGCCAGGGATGTGCCTGCAACCAAGGTACATGCCCTTGACCGGAATCGAACCTGGGCCCCTTGAGTCTGCAGGCCGATGCTCTATCCACTGAGCCACACCGGCTAGGGCTATTTTTATGAATATACTTTTATTGATTTCAGAGAGGAAAGGATAGGGAGAGAGGGAGAAAGAAACACCAATGAGGAGAGAGAATCATCGTGGTTGCATTGTCCCTATTGGGGACCGAGTCCGCCCCCCGGGCCCGGGCCCTGATCAGAATGGAACCCGGGACCTTCAGTCCGCAGGGCCGCCTCCCCGCTTTCAAACAAATGGAGAGAGATTGCGGATGTTGTGCCAGGTTCTGGGTTTGTCCTCTTTCCCACAAGTACCCTAACGGGACAGGGCCTGGCATGCTGGGCCAGAGCCAGTGCCACCTCAGAACCCGTCCACAGCCGCGCCAGGAGCTCCCGGGGGCCCCGGCTTTGGCGGAGAAATGGAGAACGTGCGCTCACTCCAAATTTACTCCCCACGTCTCCGGTAATTTGGCCTTTTCTGAGTTAGCGCCAAGAACTTAATTTACAGCAAGCACGTCTGTGAAACGGCGCTCCGAGGCCGTCCCCAGCGGAGGAGCGGGGCGGGGGTGCAGCCCGCCGGTGGCCGGGCCTGGGGGCGAGGACAGCCCGGTACCAGGCCACAGCGATTCTGAACGAGCCGCTGGAGGCACCGGAAACGAGGGCGACAGGAGAGTCCGCTCCCCACACTTCCTGTCAGAATCCGTGCTTTTTACGAAATTTTGAGAAAATGGCTTAGCCGTATGTTCTTCCGTTTTGAGCTGCTGGGAGAAAAACACCATATAAATGCAAATTTCCGCTATAATCATTTATTCTCTGTGTATTATGTGCTTACGGAGTGGAGAATCCGAGAGGCTGCTTAATGGACGAGGCGGCACTGCCTCCGCCATTCCTCTCCATCACAGAGGGTTTGCTTTATCTGATAAGAACTGCCTCTCTCCCTGCCCCCTCACTCTCCCCCCAGATTAGTCCCAATTGCCCAGAAGACCCTGCCGACACCTGGCAATTAGTGTGTTTGAGGACTGCGGGTACCTGGACCGGAGTTACTACCGGTCGATAACATTTTGATGTCCTTCATTTTATGAATTAGTTGAGGGAAACCATTTGGTTTTCATACACAAGTGCTTGTTAATTACGTGAGTCACGAGAAGACTGAGAGGTCCCAGTGTCCCATTCATTCCTTTGAGCCTGGAAATTTTCTGTAATTGGCTTGGCAAGAGGAATGAGTGAGATTAGCTGCTAATGAGGAGATAAGTGTGTAATTTTAGCATGTTGCAAAGCTGTGATTGGCAGCAGTGGTAGCAGGAATCTAGATTATTTTTATTAGACCTTGTTTCCTTCTGCAAAAATCATTATCATCTTCCGATACTGTAAATTGGGTTGTTTCACACCGTTATTTTTAGTAGGTGTTAATCCTCAAACTCAGGTACTTGAAATCTTGCTGATGAAAGAGTCATTAATGAAGTGAACAAAGTGAGCAGCGGCGTACACTCCTCGCCCGGGCAGAGGAAGTCCGTTCTGCGTATCTGCGCCGCGTTTCAATTTGGCCCAGATGCGTGAGGGCCGTGGGGTGTGTGAGGGCCGTGGGGGCGCGTGAGGGCCGTGGGGGCGCGAGAGGGCCGTGGGGTGTGTGAGGGCCGTGGGGTGTGTGAGGGCCGTGGGGTGTGTGAGGGCCGTGGGGTGTGTGAGGGCCGTGGGGTGTGTGAGGGCCGTGGGGTGTGTGAGGGCCGTGGGGCGCGTGAGGGCCGTGGGGGCGCGTGAGGGCCGTGGGGTGTGTGAGGGCCGTGGAGCGTGTGAGGGCCGTGGGGCGTGTGAGGGCCGTGGGGCGTGTGAGGGCCGTGGGGGCGCGTGAGGGCCGTGGGGCGTGTGAGGGCCGTGGGGTGTGTGAGGGCCGTGGGGGCGCGAGAGGGCCGTGGGGTGTGTGAGGGCCGTGGGGGGTGTGAGGGCCGTGGGATGTGTGAGGGCCGTGGGGTGTGTGAGGGCCGTGGGGGTGTGTGAGGGCCGTGGGGGGTGTGAGGGCCGTGGGGGGTGTGAGGGCCGTGGGGGGTGTGAGGGCCGTGGGGGCGCGAGAGGGCCGTGGAGAGTAAGACGCCTCTTCAGCCTCACAGGCCGGCTTAGTGTGCGCTCACTCGAAAGACTGATCTCGTTGTAAAGAAACAGACAATATAACAAAATAAGCTTTCCGCAGGGTGCTTCTTACGTCCACGTGGCTTCCTGTTGGGTGTAGAACGGCCGGTTACGCTGCTGCCCCCTGGGGCCTCGGTGCATCGGAACGCGCTGGGGTGTGGATTTTCTCCGGGACGGAATGGCGGGGTGTTTGCATTTGGTTTTGGGAGAGCCGTGTTTTCGCCTCCTGGTTCGCTGCCCCACCCTCCTGCAGAGGGTGACCTGGTCACTGCTCAGCCGGTTGTTAGGTCTCACCGTGTAATAAATAGCTAGCATGTTCCTCTCCTATTATTTAGGATATATAGGATTAGAGGCCCAATGGATGAAATCTGTGCAGGAATAGGCCTTCGCAGCCCCAGCTGCCTTGGCCCTCGCAGTCCTGGTTTCGTCCGGAAGGTCGTCTGGAAGGTTGAACAGTTGTTCCACTGTTCGGCCATTCAGTCAATTCGCCTAGCATACTTTTATTATTGTAGACTAGAGGCCTGATGCACGAAGATTCATGCAGGAGTGGGCCTGCCTTCCCCTGGCTGCAGGCACCGCCTTTGCTCCGGCCAGAGCCGCCTTTCCACCTTCCCACGCTGCCCAGAGGCTTGGAGTGGCTGGGGTGGTGCCGAATGCCTGCGTCGTTGCCATGGCGACAATGCAAGGGTCCCACCCCACCCCCAGTGGCTTGGCGCCTGAGAATGCAAATTAACCTGCTGTCTTTGTTGGGTTAATTTGCATACTGACTCCTGATTGGCCGGTGGGAGTCACAAAGGTATCGTCAATTTGCTTCTTTCTCTTTTATTAGTGTAGATATATATTAATATAAAAGGAAAATGGTTCTTCCCCATCACAAGGCCTTGAACTAACAGGATGCTACTTTTCTACTTTTAATGAAAATGAATCACTACCTCACTGAAGTTTGTGGAGCACCAGAAAGCTTTCAAAATTTAGAACTTTAATCAAAATTATTCAATTTACATCCGATGGAGCTGAGGCCAGTGACTTCGTGAGCCACACAGCTAGTTAGCAGCTGTGCCAGCATCAGAAGGCAGCGTGACGATCAGTCACCGGCGTCCACGCTGGGCAGTGCTCAGGGAAGAAGAGCTGTGAGCATCATTGGTGCGTTTAGCTCAGAGGCCCTCGTATCTGACCCGCCCCCACCCCTCCTCCTCGGTCCTTTCGCTCCTCTTCCTTCTCCATCACTGTCGGCATCAGCAGCATCCTCAGCCCTTCCTTTGTATGGCTCCTTGTGGCCTGTAAAATACTGTTCCAACTCTTACCCTGGTTTCCCTGAGCGGCACAGCAGCCTGGGCTGGAGAGTGCAGATGGCGCTGACCTCGGAGGAGAGGCACACCTGCAGACCAGCAAACGGATGTGTAAAGCAGCGGTCGGCCAACTCATCAGTCCACAGAGCCAAGTATCAACAGCACGATGATTGACAGTTCTTTGGAGAGCCACATTTTTTTTAAACTTAAACTTCTTCTAACGCCACTTCTTCAACATAGACTCACCCAGGCCGTGGTGTTTTGTGGAAGAGCCACACGCATGGGGACAAAGAGCCGCATGTGGCTTGTGAGCCGCAGTTTGCCGACCACGGTGCTAAAGCAAGCGGAGCAAGACCTGGAACCCAGATTTCCTGCTCACCCTCACCGGCCTCCAGAGGCTGTGCACCCACACCCTCTCCGCCGGGGAGTGGCTGAGGGCCTGTGGGAGAGGGGGGGAGGGACTGGGTTGAGTGCTCCTGGGAATTTCTGCCTTGTACCTTCCCCAGTGCCTGTGCTGGCGAATTGGCGGCTCCAGGAACCCGGCCGCGCTGTGCGGTGCGGTTGTCAGTGGTTGCACAGTCACCCCCGGCTGGCGTAGGAGCAGCGTGCGGGTGTGTAAGCCCGGGGCCGCCCTCTCCCATGGCCACAGTAAGCGATGCTGGCAGTCCTCAGTGACCTCTAAAGGAGCTTGGCATTCCGCCCAGCACGCCCATCTGCTATGCATCCCGCGTCTCCGGGCGCCGCTCACACCCCCTGAGTGATTGCTCTGTTACCTTCCTGGTCCGCTGCGCCCGCTTCCTGGCCGCTTCTCTCAGCCGGAGCCGCTCCCAGAGGAGTGTCTGTGCGGTGCCGCCCAGGAGCTGTGGAATGGGTGGTCCTTTTACAGCCGGATTATTTCCTCTTTCCTCCGGTGCCCCCCCGGGCGGTCTGTGGCCGCCCGCCCCCCGCTGGAAGGGTGTGGTTGGCAGGTGGCTCCCCCCATCGGCAGCCCCCGGCCCCTTCGGGCACTGACCTGTCCACCGTGAGAGGAGGGCAGTGCCCACCGCGGGGCTGTGGGAGGGTCATCCGCCTGTCTGTCCACATCAGTGCCACTCCCTCCAGCCCAGACTCCCACCTTGACTCGGTGCCCTGGGGAGACGCTGGTGCCGAGTCTCCCTGCAGAACTCAAGCCCGGGCCTCCCGCAGCCTCCCACGCCCTCCCTCCCGGCTCTGGCCCTCCCGGCCACTCCAAGGGACAGAGCCCGGGGGACACAGTGGATGCTGGACATTCCGGGTTCTTCTCTCTCA
This sequence comes from Pipistrellus kuhlii, assembly GCF_014108245.1. Lineage (NCBI taxonomy): Eukaryota > Metazoa > Chordata > Mammalia > Chiroptera > Vespertilionidae > Pipistrellus > Pipistrellus kuhlii. The sequence continues at coordinate 791,216 of NW_023425584.1, forward strand.
CCTTGCCCCCTGGGACTTTTATTGGGGTGAATGTTTTACTGCCGCCGAGTGTTTCTCTTTACTGTCTGGTTTCTGAAAGATGTGTTGTTAGTGGGACTCACAGGCTAGGGCCAGTTTCCACTGGTTCCCTCCGATGGACGTCCGCGGGAGAACTGCACTCGCTGTGCTGTTGGTACGGGGCTCTGTGGGCGGAGGGTCTGCCGCCCAGGGTCCCGGTGGCTGCACATTGGGCTCCCGGTGGCAGGAGCTGGCTCTCCGCGGCCCGGTGTGATTTCTGCCCCGCAGATTAATTAACTCAAACATTTTGATTTTCCCTTCAGAACTCGGCCGTAATTCAGTGCTTTAATTTAGTCTCACGGCCTGCTTATTATCTCCTGGTAATTAAAACTTCCCCGTGTCACGGGGGCTGTGTGTTTTTACAGCCCGTTCCCAGCAGTCTCCCGCGGGCCTTCTCCGTGGTGCGGCTCTCACCAGGGCCCGGGCCGCCCGGCATGTCCCCGTCAGTCCCACCAGCTCCCCCGTCGCGGCTTCCTGTGACGTCTGGGCCCCGAGCCTCCCACAGCCGGCGCCGGGGCTGGGGTGCAGACGGGCCTTATTCCCGGGCCCGTGCTGGTGGCTGTGTCTGTGCTGGTGGCTGTGCCTGTGCTGGTGGCTGTGCCTGTGCTGGTGGCTCCTGTGCTGGTGGCTGTGCCTGTGCTGGTGGCTGTGTCTGTGCTGGTGGCTGTGCCTGTGCTGGTGGCTGTGTCTGTGCTGGTGGCTGTGCCTGTGCTGGTGGCTGTGTCTGTGCTGGTGGCTGTGCCTGTGCTGGTGGCTGTGTCTGTGCTGGTGGCTGTGCCTGTGCTGGTGGCTGTGGTCTGTGCTGGTGGCTCCTGTGCTGGTGGCTGAGCCTGTGCTGGTGGCTGTGCCTGTGCTGGTGGCTCCTGTGCTGGTGGCTGTGTCTGTGCTGGTGGCTGTGCCTGTGCCGGTGGCTGTGTCTGTGCTGGTGGCTGTGTCTGTGCTGGTGGCTGTGTCTGTGCTGGTGGCTGTGCCTGTGCCGGTGGCTGTGTCTGTGCCGGTGGCTGTGTCTGTGCTGGTGGCTGTGCCTGTGCTGGTGGCTGTGCCTGTGCTGCTGGCTGTGTCTGTGCTGGTGGCTGTGTCTGTGCCGGTGGCTGTGGTCTGTGCTGGTGGCTGTGCCTGTGCTGGTGGCTGTGGCCTGTGCCGGTGGCTGTGCCTGTGCTGGTGGCTGTGCCTGTGCTGGTGGCTGTGGTCTGTGCTGGTGGCTGTGCCTGTGCTGGTGGCTGTGTCTGTGCTGGTGGCTGTGCCTGTGCTGCTGGCTGTGTCTGTGCTGGTGGCTGTGTCTGTGCCGGTGGCTGTGGTCTGTGCTGGTGGCTGTGCCTGTGCTGGTGGCTGTGGTCTGTGCTGGTGGCTGTGCCTGTGCCGGTGGCTGTGCCTGTGCTGGTGGCTGTGCCTGTGCTGGTGGCTGTGGTCTGTGCTGGTGGCTGTGCCTGTGCTGGTGGCTGTGTCTGTGCTGGTGGCTGTGCCTGTGCTGGTGGCTGTGTCTGTGCCGGTGGCTGTGTCTGTGCCGGTGGCTGTGTCTGTGCTGGTGGCTGTGTCTGTGCTGGTGGCTGTGCCTGTGCTGGTGGCTGTGTCTGTGCTGGTGGCTGTGCCTGTGCCGGTGGCTGTGCCTGTGCTGGTGGCTGTGTCTGTGCTGGTGGCTGTGCCTGTGCTGGTGGCTGTGGTCCGTGCTGGTGGCTGTGCCTGTGCTGGTGGCTGTGTCTGTGCTGGTGGCTGTGTCTGTGCCGGTGGCTGTGCCTGTGCTGGTGGCTGTGCCTGTGCTGGTGGCTGTGCCTGTGCTGGTGGCTGTGTCTGTGCTGGTGGCTCCTGTGCTGGTGGCTGTGCCTGTGCTGGTGGCTGTGTCTGTGCTGGTGGCTGTGTCTGTGCTGGTGGCTCCTGTGCTGGTGGCTGTGCCTGTGCTGGTGGCTGTGTCTGTGCTGGTGGCTCCTGTGCTGGTGGCTGTGTCTGTGCTGGTGGCTGTGCCTGTGCTGGTGGCTGTGTCTGTGCTGGTGGCTGTGTCTGTGCTGGTGGCTGTGCCTGTGCTGGTGGCTGTGTCTGTGCTGGTGGCTGTGGTCTGTGCTGGTGGCTGTGTCCGTGCCGGTGGCTGTGGTCTGTGCTGGTGGCTGTGCCTGTGCTGGTGGCTGTTGTCCGGGAGGCGGTGTCCTAAGCTAACGTCAGTGCTAATGCGGTGCATCTTACTCGTAAGCAGACGTTCCCTTCTCCCTGGAAAACTGTGCTTCACCCTCACTGAAGTCTGTGTTCCCTTTTTCTGCCAACGACACAAGGTAGGAAGTCCTCCCAGATTGTATTACCAAACGTTCTGTCATAAAAAAATTACTTTATTTCATTACAGAAACGGTTTTTCACCTGAGACCGCCGCCTGTTCATTTTCTTGATGGTGAACTTATTTTGCATATTGGAATGGGGCACGTTTATACAGTCAAACGTGTTGACCTCTTTGGAGTCTAGTTCTCCAGCCTCCGGTTCTCACTGTCCCCATTTCTGCAGCGGGAATTGGGTTGGGGTGGCCTCACCCCAGGATGGGGATGGACCCCCGTTCGCTGAATGTAGAGGCCTCACCCCGTCCCCCGCTGCGAGGGAACGCAGGCCGACTCAGCATGCTGTGCCTGTCATTAGGGTGCGGGGAAGAGGGGGGGAGGGGAAGAGGGGGGTGCGGTGAGAAGAGGGGGGTTAGGGGAAGAGGGGGTGCAGGCCGGGAAGAGGGTTGCGGGCCGGGAAGAGGGGGGTGCGGTGAGGGGAAGAGGGGGGTGAGGGGAAGAGGGGGGTGCGGTGAGGGGAAGAGGGGGTGCGGGGAAGAGGGGGGTGAGGGGAAGAGGGGGGTGCGGTGAGGGGAAGAGGGGGGTGCGGTGAGGGGAAGAGGGGGGTGCACTGAGGGGAAGAGGGGAGTGCGGTGAGGGGAAGAGGGGGTGCGGGCCGGGAAGAGGGGGGTGAGGGGAAGAGGGGGGGGCGGTGAGGGGAAGAGGGGGGGGGAGGGGAAGAGGGGGGTGCGGTGAGAAGAGGGGGGTTAGGGGAAGAGGGGGTGTGGGCCGGGAAGAGGGGGGTGCAGTGAGGGGAAGAGGGGGTGCGGGCCGTTTTGCCGCGGACGGAGACAGAGCAGCAGCTTTCCAGCTGGGGAGGCAGCAGCCATGGACGCTGGAGCCTTCAGGCCTGAGGGCAGCTGTCCTGGGGGTGCAGCTGGCAGGTGCGGGAAGCGGGCAGAGGGACAGCCTGGCAGAGGACGGGCACCAGAACTCGGACCACAGCGGCTGACACGGGCTGCCTCTGCTTGGCCGTCGCAGGGCCTAAGTCACCCCGTTTGCAGCGGGAACGTCCTAATGGTTCGCGCTTGCTTGGCGATTTTAGCTAATGTGTCGATGAGCAGATGGAGAAATTCGCCTGTGTCTCCCTCATATGTGTGCAATGTTTCGTTCACAAGTGTGGCGATACACGTAGCGTGTTTGGTGAGAGTTTTCCATGACTTATTAAATTGTATTTTCCCATTGATTTAAATCCTGCTTCTTAGGAGACGTCACCAGCTGTGGGCTTCCTGTTGGTTCCATCTATTTGTCTTTACATCCTTTGATCAATAAAAGTGTTTTAAAGTGTTCTTTTGTGACACACTCTCAACTTTTAGGGCTAATCTTCCTAGTTACTTTCTCCCAAATTCTTGGCCATTGCCTCCCAAGTATTCTTCAGGATTAATTTGAGAATTATTTTGCTATTTTTTACAAAATAACTTCAGAAGGGTTGGTTAGGATTCCATTAATGTTGTAAGATCTTTTTATAAATTCATACGTGGGCTCTGACAGCTGGATGTTTTTAGCTTTTCCTGTCTGTTTCAGAAGCACAGGAAACCTCTTCATATAGCCAGTGTTTTCAGGTCCCTCGTTTTTTGAGGTACATTCGCCATATTTCTTATGGAACTCTTGGCGCTTCGGGTCATTATTGTTATGAATGAGGTCCTCACTTCCTTTTTTTAAAAATTGGGATAAAATTTGTAAAAATACAGATATGGTAATTATTAGAAAAGGATCTGTGAATGTCATAGTATTTACATTTTTTAACTTACTTCTATTTATTTTGTGGCTAAAGTATTTATTAAGTAATTTAAAATAGTTTCATAAGAAAAATTTTAAAGCAAAGTTAAAACATTTTTAATAAAAAAATAGATTCAGGTTTTCTGATTCTTCCTGATCTGGTTTTGGAAGATTGCATGTTTCTAAGAATTTATCCACTTTACCCAGGTTGTCAGTTTGTTGGCAGATAGTTGTTCATAGTATTTCTGATAGTATCTTCTTTTTAAGTAAAATACAAATAAAGTTGAATATCCATGACCATGAGGTTTACACATATTTTTGTGTTCAATTGTATCGGGCCTCTTGACCAGCGTTGCTGATATTTATCAATTGTATTAGCTTTTCAAGGAATCAAAGTTTTTGTTGAACTTCCGTTGAATCATTGTTCATCTGTTTCAGCTCTTTCATTATTTCCTTCCTTCTGCCTGATTTAGGTTTATCCTGTTATTCTTTTCCTAATACTTAAATTAGATGCTTAGTTCATTGCTATTCAGCTTATCTTCTCCTATCATTTAAGCATTTAAATTTATAATTTTTTTCTAATTACTTTTGTTGCTTCTTAGTAGTTCTGATATGTGCTATTTCATTATTTTTCCATGCATATTTTAGCATTTTAATTATTATTTCTTCTTTAATGGATGGATTATTTAGATGTGTTTTCAAATATAAAAATGTCTTATTGTTTTTCAAAATACTGATTTTTAACTTCCTTGCACTAAGGTCAGAGAACTTGAGGTGTATTAAGCTGATTGTTTAAAAGCTGTTGAGACTTACTTTATGGCCCAGTATGTGGTCACTTCTTATAAATGTCTCTCATTTGCATACAATTACCTACTCTCTAATTGTTGGATTATAGGGCTCTAAAAATGTTAGTCAGATTGTTGATTATATTGTACAAATCTTTAATATCTTTAGTAATTGTTTTTTAGCCTGATTGGCAGTTACTGAGAGAGATATGTTAAAATATTCCACTAAATGATGTGTCTGTAAATTTTCCAAAGTTTTTTCAATATTTTTCTTCATAAATTTGAGTCTGTTATTAGGTAGGCAGAATAATGCCCCCACCCCTGTCTTTCCCACCTCCTCAAAAGATGCCCACACACATCCTAATTTTCAGAACTCTTGAAGTTTTGCGCTTACATGGCAGAGGGGATTGAATGAAGGCTGCTGGTCACGTGATCTTACAATAGGGGGCGGGCGTGCATCATTACTGGCCTGCGTGTGGAGTGGGGTTAGAGGAAGAGGTCTGAGCGGTGACGGGGGAAGGACGCCAACAGCCGCTGCTGCCATTGAAGATGGAGGGGCCTTGAGGAGCTGGCAAAGCAAGAGCCGGCCGGGTCCCCCGAGGCCTCAGAAAGGAACTGAGCGCCGTGCGGAGTGCCCTGAGACGTGACAGACTGCTTGTCAGCATTTCCTGGTGCCTCACTCCCCCTTTCCTTCCGTCTCTCAATATGCTGTGTCTTACGTGTGTCTCTTACAATATCAGGGATAGAGGCCCGGTGCACGAAATTCGTACACTCTGGGGGTGGGCTGGGGGTTTCCTCAGCCCGGCCTGTGCCCTCTTGTAGTCTGCGAGCCCTCGGGGGATGTCCGTAGGGAGCGGGGCCTGAGCCCTGGGTCAGACATCCTTAGTGCTGCCTGCGGAGACAGGAGAGGCCCCCGCCACCACCGCTGCCCTCGCCAGCTGTGAGCCCGGCTTCTGGCTGAGCCGAGCTCCCCCTGCGGGAGCACAGTGACCACCAGGGAGCAGCTCCTGCATTTAGCGTCTGCCCCCTGGTGGTCAGTGTGCGTCACAGCAACCGTCTTTCTGTTCAGTAGATTTGCATAGTAGCCTTTTATTATATAGGAGGATTATATAGGATGTAGATTTGTTTTTAGTTGGAGAAATCAGAGCAATTACTTACTATGATTATGGATATCTTTGGAATTAGTCTTATGGTTGTGTTGCTACTATTTTATTTCATCCCACTTTAATTTTTAAAAGAAATTTCTCCTTTTTATGTTTCCCCACTATTTTAGATTTAGTAAATTCTATTTCTGTTGTTTTTATAGTTTCTCTTAAAAGTTTAACGTGCATACTAAACTCTAAAGACTTCTTCCTAACAACCCAAGGCACTCCGGCCATTTCTCTTCCACAGTCTTATTTTCGTTCCATTGTTTGATTTACTGTCTTGATTTTCATGTAACCTTGAGATTCAATGTCATCATTACCGTTTTTATACAGAAATATTTGTTTGGAACTAACCATGTTCACTATTTTCTTGGTCCAGCTTTTCTTCGTTTCTTAGACACCCTCTGGGTTTATGTGTATTATTCTTTGTCATGCTTTTAAAAAGGGATATTTTTATGATTTTAGGGAGAGAGAGAAAGGGAGAGGGGGATATATATCGGTCTGCTGTCTCTGGCACATCCCCACCGGGAACAGAACCCACAGTCTGGCCATGGGCTCGACCAGGAACTGAACCGGCAACGCTTCGGTGCATGGGATGATGTCCAACCCACTGAGCCTCACCAGCCGGGCACACACCTTCTGTTTCTGTTTGAAAGTATTACTTCGCCATGACACTGAGCCATCGCGTCATTTGCTCTGGCGTTCCAGGCTAACAGCTGCTTTGCTCTCAGTGTCAGGACGTATTCCAGACGTAACGGTTGTGTCTGTTTTTTCCGCATTGTAAGATGCCCAGTTGTCCGCCGCCTCCCTGGTCCACGGCGGGAAGGTTCTGGGAGGGGAACTGCGGTTCCTGTCCCTGATCACCCCCCCACCCCACCCCATTAGGGGATGGGGCCTGCTGGCTAACCCTGCCATCTCCTCCTCCCTACAGGCCTGGCCCCAACCTGCTCCGATTGGGTCTGGGCCGGCCGGACCTCACTGTGCGTGAATTTGTGCACTGGGCCCCTCGTAGTTAACAACACAGACAGTTATTTGCTTTTCATTCTGTAATAGGGCTTGACTAACTGTTGTCTGAGGGCCTAATCTGGCCCATGCACGTTACTGCAAATAAAGTTTTATTGGAACGCGGTCGTACTCTGTGTTCCTGAGTTGTCTGTGTGAGCTCTGTGGAGTGAGAGTGGCCGTGTGTGTGTGTGTGTGTGTGTGTGTGCGTGTGTGAGCTCTGCTTTGCTGAGTAGCTTGAGGCCGTGTGGCCTGCAGGGCCGAAGCTCGTCCCCTCGGACTCTCACAGGACAGTCTGGGGGCCCGCTCTGTGGTCCCCCAGCCCTCAGCCCTCAGTCCTCCGCTCTCCTCTCGCCCCTCCACGTTTAACGATGCATTTATTGTTTGTTCTGGCCGCTGGGATGTAAGCTTCAAACAGACTTGTTTTCCCTAACATGGTGAGTGCCGGGAGCCTGTGAGGAGCTCAGTAACAGTGCTGCCTGGTGAGTGGGTGCACGGAGAGCCGTATGAATTTTGCCGATAAGGTGGCTGAGAGGGTATGCATTCCCCTCCTGCGGGTTTTCGGTGAGCCGTGTCTGGGGCGGGAGTGTGTATCTGTGTGGGCTGCTGGCTGATCCTCACCTGCTTCTCTGTGCGCTGCCTCCGGCAGAGCTTTGAATCGGGTGAAGCTGCGCCCCCTCCGGAGAGGCCGTGTGCGCTGCCAGCTGCCGGGGGCACGGGCTGCTGGCGGGCGGCGTGGGCTGCAGAGCGGGGAGCCCCTGCCGTGTCCATTCGGGGAGCCGCTCCGATAAGCCGGCCTCGTTCTGTGCTCTCCCCGCCCGGTCTCCGTTCCGCTCCCCTTTCCTCCGGAACCCGAGGCTGCGACCCACTCACTTCCAGTCTCTGAGCGCCGGTGTGTGGGACCCGGGGCCGCCCTGCCCCTCCGTCCCCGAGGCCTGAGGCCACCGGCCAGGAGCTGCAGGCCCGGGTTCAGAGAGGACGGGCTCACTGCCCCCCAGTCCGCTTCCTCCCCGCGGCCGCCTCCCGTCCCCTCAGTCACGTTTGGGAAACGGCTCCTGGGGACACACGTCCTCCCGCCCCTGTCACTGCTGTGGGGCCGCAGGGCCTGCTCCCCGCTGCTCTCACCCCGCACCGGGGCCCGGGACCCCTTCACTGGCGGCTTATCCTTCCTCAGGGACGGCCGATCCTCTCTCCCGGTCCGACTTCTGCCAGCCGGGCCTGTGCCGCTTTGTCTGGCACATAGAAATTTGAATCTTTAAAAATGTTTTGATGGACTTTTTTTTTTTTTACAGAGAGGAAGGGAGAGGGAGAGAGTCAGAAACATCGATGAGAGAGAAACACCGACCAGCTGCCTCCTGCACACCCCCACCTGGGATGTGCCCGTAACCAAGGTCCATGCCCTTGACCGGAATCGAACCTGGCACCCCTCAGTCCGCAGGCCGACGCTCTATCCACTGAGCCACACCGGTTAGGACAGACATTTGATTCGTTAAATTTATAGCTTTCTTATGCGTTTTAAGTTTTATGCTTTTTGAAGAAGGGCCCTCACCACGGTTATAACACTCCGCTCTCCCGTCAGGCTGTGTGCTCCGTTTGGATGCCCTGGTCCTCCTCACCTCCAGGCCCCCGGGGAGGGCGCGGTGGCTTTCATCGCTCTTTCCGGGGCCACGGCCCTCACCCCTCATCTCTCCCGGGCCTGTGGGTCCGGGCGGGCACAGCCAGCCACGGTGATGCGAGAAGATCCAGGGAAGTAAGGGGCCCAGACGTCCCACTTTGGGCGGGCGGTCCCGATCTTTAACAGCCGGGACTTGTTCAAACGCCAGATTGTTCAAAAGCGGGACTGTCCCGCCCAAAGCGGCCGCCGGGGCTCCTCACAGCAAAGGGCCTGCCCCGCGGCGGCTGGGGGGGCCCAGAGGGTCTCAGCGCCGGAGCGGGGGCCCTCCCGTCCGTGGGGAGGCCCAGGAGGAGGCAGGACGAGGGACAGGTGACGGGAGGACGGGGGGGGCCTGCTCCGAGCGTGGCTTGGTGGGCGTGTGTGAGCTCTGCGAGCGAGAGTGGCCGTGTGTGTGTGTGTGTGTGTGTGTGTGTGTGTGTGTGTGAGCTCTGCGAGCGAGAGTGGCCGTGTGTGTGTGCGTGTGTGTGTGTGAGCTCTGCGAGCGAGAGTGGCCGTGTGTGTGCGTGTGTGTGTGTGAGCTCTGCGAGCGAGAGTGGCCGTGTGTGTGTGCGTGTGTGTGTGTGAGCTCTGCGAGTGAGAGTGGCCGTGTGTGTGTGCGTGTGTGTGTGTGAGCTCTGCGAGTGAGAGTGGCCGTGTGTGTGTGTGTGTGTGTGTGTGTGTGCTCTGTGGAGTGAGAGTGGCCGTGTGTGTGTGTGTGTGTGTGTGCTCTGTGGAGTGAGAGTGGCCGTGTGTGTGTGTGTGTGTGTGTGAGCTCTGCGAGCGAGAGTGGCCGTGTGTGTGTGTGTGTGTGTGTGTGTGAGCTCTGCGAGTGAGAGTGGCCGTGTGTGTGTGTGTGTGTGTGTGAGCTCTGTGAGCGAGAGTGGCCGTGTGTGTGTGTGTGTGTGTGTGAGCTCTGTGAGTGAGAGTGGCCGTGTGTGTGTGTGTGTGTGTGTGAGCTCTGCGAGCGAGAGTGGCCGTGTGTGTGTGTGTGTGTGTGTGTGAGCTCTGTGAGCGAGAGTGGCCGTGTGTGTGTGTGTGTGAGAGCTCTGTGGAGTGAGAGTGGCCGTGTGTGTGTGTGTGTGTGTGTGTGAGCTCTGCGAGCGAGAGTGGCCGTGTGTGTGTGTGTGTGTGAGCTCTGCGAGCGAGAGTGGCCGTGTGTGTGTGTGTGTGTGTGTGTGTGTGAGCTCTGTGAGTGAGAGTGGCCGTGTGTGTGTGTGTGTGTGTGTGTGTGTGAGCTCTGTGAGCGAGAGTGGCCGTGTGTGTGTGTGTGTGTGTGTGTGTGTGAGCTCTGTGGAGTGAGAGTGGCCGTGTGTGTGTGTGTGTGTGTGTGTGAGCTCTGCGAGCGAGAGTGGCCGTGTGTGTGTGTGTGTGTGTGTGTGTGTGTTGGGAGGGCTGGTTAGGGTTCCGGGGCCAGAATGACTGTCTGTGCTGGTCACCTTTACCCCTTGGCTGACCAACTGGAGCCGCAGGGCCCGCTGGCTGCCTCTCGGGGGGAGAGAGTGGGTGCGATGGGGAGTCTGGCACAGCAGGCACTGGGCACCGCCCCTGGCTGGAGATGTCACCTTCTTTACCCTCTGACTCCGTCCACCGGCCGCCAGATGCCAGGGTAACGGCGTGGGTACTGGGGCAGATGTTCCGGGTTCGAATGCAGATTGTCACACACTGGTTGTTCCTGAGACTTTCTGCGTTGTCGTTTTCTCCTCTGTAAAGTGGGCCTAGCCCTGACCAGTGTGGCTCAGTGGATAGAGCGTCGGTCTGCGGACTGAAGGGTCCCAGGTTCGATTCCAGTCAAGGGCATGTACCTTGGTTGCGGGCACATCCCCAGTAGGAGGTGTGCAGGAGGCAGCTGATCGATGTTTCTAGCTCTCTATCCCTCTCCCTTCCTCTCTGTAAAAAACCAATAAAATATATTAAAAAATATAAAAAAGTAAAGTGGGCCGAGTAGAAAGACCTATTTTAAAGACGGCTGTGATAATTAAATTGGCTTCTCTGTGCACTAGACCTTGACCTTCCCTAGCGCCTAATTGGCGCCACGTTCCTGTTAGCTGTGATGGCGATGAGGAAGGCAACAGTGACGGAGTGGAAGGCAAGGCCTTTTCATTCTCTTCCGTTAACCTTCGTTACACCACGTTATTCATCTTCCCGTATAGATATCAGGCCGTTCTAACGAGAAGAATGCCATATTGTTTTCGTGTTGTTCTGTATGGATCAAACTCTTCACTGATCCTTTAACATTGTTTCTTGCATATTTTTTACGTTAGCTTTAGAATTAGCTTGTCCAATTGCCCAAATATTAGGTTTGAACTGTGATGGGGATCAGGATTGTACTGGTCACAGTGGATTTGTTAGAATCTGACATCTTCGCAGGATTGTCTGACCGTCTGGGACAGCCATCTTTTCGTTTGTTTAGACTTCTCTGAGCCCTTCAGTAAAGTTTTATAGCTGACTTCATAAAGATCTTGCACATTTCTTTTAGAGTTTTATACCCAGTTCAGTGTTTATGTTGCTTTTTTCCTATTAGATTCTTAAATTGGCTGTTCTGGAGGCGTAAGAGCTATTGATTTCTGTGTTGACCTTGTCTGTGGCCCACTTGCCAGATTTTCTTATTATTTTCTGTTGATTTTCTAGGTGAGTGGACATATTGCCTGTGAATTATGATAGTCTAGTCTTTACGCCAATGTTTAGAGCTGTGACTTTTGTTTATCTTATTGCAATACAGAGCCAGTGCAGCGAGGGGTGTGGCCGGTAAAATAGATTTTGTTTTATTCTTCCTTTTAGTGGATGCTTCTAATATTTTAGCATTGAATATAAAATTTTTTAAATTTATTTACTTTAAAATTATATTTTTATTGATTTCAGAGAGGAAGGGAGAGAGAGATAGAAACATTAGTGATGAGGAGAATCATTGATCAGCTGCCTCCTGCACACCTCCCGCTGGGCATGGAGCCCTCAACCGAGACAGTGCCCTTGATCAAAATCAAACCCAAGACCCTTCAGTCCACAGGCCGACACTCTATCCACTGAGCCAAACCAGCTGGGGCAGAATATACAATTTTCTCTAAATTTCTGGTCTGTACTCTATCCAGACTTGCTCAGGATTTTTGTTAGGAATTGGAGTTGAATATTATTAAATGATATTTCAGCCTCTGTCTGATAATCGTATGATTCTTTTCTTTTTTTTTAGTATGTTAATATAATACATTCATTGGTGTGTTTTTTAATCATGGAACCATATGTATATACCTTGTGTAAATCCCACATGGTAACAGAACTTGACTAACTTTTATACTTTAAAATACTTCATTTAAAAATGTTACATCTATGTTCATAAGTGCTGTTTCCACCTAAGTTTCTATTCTCATATTTACCTAATTATGTTGGTCTCTTAAAATGCTAGATAGTTTTTTCCTCTTCTTCTTTTCCTCCCGCTCTTCCTCCTCCTCCTCCTCCTCCTCCTCCTCCTCCTCCTCCTCCCCCTCCTCCTCCTCCTCCTCCTCCTCCCCCTCCTCCTCCTCCTTCGCCTTCTTCTTCTTTTTACTTTTTGTTTTGTCCTGAGTTTATAGGAAACATTGTAATTATCTAGTCCCTAATGATTTAGAAACCTCTTCCAAAAACCATCAAAGCTTAGTGCCTTGCCTTTTTCTGTTCACTTTTTAAAAAAAATATATTTTATTGATTTTTTACAGAGAGATAGGGAAAGAGATAGAGAGCTTGAAACGTCGATGAGAGAGAAACATCGACCAGCTGCCTCTTGCACACCCCCTACCGGGGATGTGCCCACAACCAAGGTACATGCCCTTGACAGGAATCGAACCTGGGACCTTTCAGTCCGCAGACCGATGCTCTATCCACTGAGCCACACCGGTTTCGGCTTCTGTTCGCTTTGTAGAGTTAAATCATTATCTATCACTTTAGCTTTTTCTATGACTATTTGGTCTGTCCATGTTTTTTATTCATATGGAAGTTTTTGTACATTTTAAAAAAAACTTCACGCATTCTGCCTAGGCTTTCACAGGAATTAAAGTTACATGGGAAAATAAAAATAATCTCTTTCAAACCTCAAGTTCCCTTCGCTTTTCCATTTCCAGTGTGGTTTGTTTGGACAATCTTTTTTTTTTTTTTTTTTTTTAAATATATTTTATTGATTTTTTTACAGAGAGGAAGGAGAGGGACAGAGAGCTAGAAACATCGATGAGAGAGAAACATCAATCAGCTGCCTCCTGCACACCCCCCACTGAGGATGTGCCCGCGACCAACGCACATGTCCTTGACCGGAATCGAACCTGGGACCCTTCAGTCTGCAGGCCGATGCTCTACCACTGAGCCATACTGGTTTCGGCAGGACTAACCCTCTTTTTTCTTAATCAGACTTACCAAAACTGCCCGTTTTGTTGATCATTTAAAAAAAAAACAAAAAACCTGCATTTTAAATATCCTGGTATTTTGTTTCCTAACTTATTTCTTCTTTTATGTTCAAAAATTTCTTCTACTTTCCTCGTTGGGTTTATTTGTGAAGTTTTTCTCTCATTTTCTGAGTTAAGCCAATTACTTTCACTCTCTTGCCTTTCTGAGAAATGCCTCTTACGCTGTATTTCCTCCTGGCCCGCTTTGGCTGTCTCCCAGTAATGGTTATTTATGGGTGAAAGGAATGGACATTTTTATCCTATTTTTTTTCTTTATCCCAAAACACACATATAAGTATGGTTTTATAGATTAATAGGTAGGTGGATGGAGAGTATTTTTTTTTTTTTTTTTTTTTTTTTTTTTTTTTTAAGGTATATAGTTGTTTTTATTTTTTTATTTTTATTTTTATTTTTTTTATTTTATTTTTTTTTTTTTTTACTTTGAATAAGTTTTTATTGTTCATATTATTACAAATGTTCCTTCCCCCCCCACACACACACCATTGCTCTCCTCCACCAGGTTCCCACCCCGCCCTCTGCCCTTTCCCCTCTCCCCATTGTCCTCATCCATAGGTGCACAGTTTATGTTCAGTCTCTTCCCACGCCCCCCTCTCCCCTTTTCCCCAAGAATCATCAGTTCACTCCCCTTCCATACCTCTGATTCTATTATATTCAACAGTTAATATTGTTCATCAGATTTTTTTAATTTCCTTGGTTTTTATATTCACTTGTTGATAGTTATGTATTTGTTGTTCATAATTTTTATCTTTGTTTACTTTCTCTTCTGAAAGAACCTCCTTCAGCAATTCATATAATTCTGGTCTGGTGGTGATGAACTCCTTTAGCTTTTTTTTATTAGTGAAGCTCTTTATCTGGCCTTCGATTCTGAGTGATAGCTTTGCTGGGTAGATTATTTTTGGCTGTAGGTTCTTGCTATTCATCACCTTGAATATTTCTTGCCATTCCCTTCTGGCCTGCATGGTTTCTGTTGAGAAGTCAGCTGACAATCGTATAGGTGCTCCTTTGTAGGTTACTACCTTCTTTGCTCTTGCTTCTTTTAATATTCTCTCTTTGTCTTTTGCTCTTGGAATTTTAATAATGATGTGTCTCGGTGTGGTCCTCTTTGGATTCCTTTTGTTTGGAGTTCTGTGCGCTTCCTGGACTTGTAAGTCTAATTCTTTCACCAGGTAGGGGAAGTTTTCTGTCACTATTTCTTTCAGTATGTTTTTGATATCTTGCTCTCTCTCATCTTCTGGGACCCCCATAATTCTGATGTTGGTTCGCTTGAAGTTGTCCCAGAGGTTTCTTACATTATCTTCAATTTTCTGGATTCTCTTGCCTTCTAGCTTCTGTGGAGGAGTGTCTTCTGGGTCTTTATGTTCCAAATCTTTGACTTGATTCTTGCGATCTTCCCTTCTGTTTTTAGGACTCAGTAAAATATTTTTTATATCAGACAATGTATTCTTTATTTCTTGTTGACTCCTTATTAATTCTAGTTGATCTCTTTTCATATCCTCATAGGCCTTATCCATCTTTTCTAGGAAATTCTTGAAAAACCTTATAAGCGTAGATTTGAACTCTATATCCAGACGCTTTTTGTCCTCCATTTCTTTCGTTTGTGATCTATTTTGTTGTCGCATTTCGCAGTTACTGATGGGACGCGGTTTCAGGGTGGAGCCTGCAGCTTTGGCTTTCGTCAGCCCCGCCCTATGCGGGTCCTTCAGTGCTCGCTGCCGGCGCCTCTGAGAGAAAGGTGTCCTTGATTTTCGCCTGTTGCCAAACAGTCTATGCTTTCCCCTAATGAGCCCGGTATTGGGGTTCAGTTCAGTTGGAAGTGGAGTTGGAGGTGGCGTTCAGAGCAGTCTGGAGCCCCAGTCTCCCTCCCGTCAGGGCAATCTCGCGGCACAGCCGACCGTCCCTTCTCTGCGCGCCGTGTGCGCGCCTCCGGGACCTCCTTTCGCCTCTCCCCGGGGTTCCGCCTTACAGCCCGGCTCCCTATGGCAGAGCCTGAGTCCCCGGGGGTCTGGCCCAGAACCGGGTTCAGAGCAGTCGGGGGCCCAGCACAGTCGGAGCTTTTCTCTCCTTTCCGCTCGGGAACGCCCGCCAGGCACTCGGCCTCCCTCCTCTCCGGCTCCGTCCTCTCCGCGCGCCGCGTCTCCGTACCTTGGGCTTTTCCAGCTCCTCCGCGCCTCCTTCTGGTTTTCTCCTTGCTTCTCGCTGTAGAATTTCCAGTCAGTCAACCTTCCTGTAGTTCTGGGCAATGTCCGTTTTATATTTTAGTTGTATTTTATTGAAATTGTTGTGTGCGGCTGCGGCTAGGTGTTCACCTGGGCGCAGCCATCTTGGATCCCCCGAGAGTATTTTTTTAAAACCATGTTTAACTTTTATCCCATCACATTCATTTTACAAGGTATGACTTCTATTTTTTTTTAAATTTATAAATGTATTCTTTTGTCCTAATATTGTTTTGATAATTTTTGAGATAATTCCAATTATAATGTATATTCTTATCACTTTGTGTTTGATAAGAATATACATTATTCTCTTAACTGTCTTATTCTATACCAATTTCTCCTTGTTTTCTTTTTATCGTATATGTTTTTATGTATATATAAATCAACTATTGTACATAAAGGCTATATGTACAATGTTATCCCAATGTTATACTGACTCTCACTGCGTGGTCTTAGAGCAGCTAATTTTCCCCATGGGACCAGGTAAGGTCTGAGGCTCTGTGAGCCAGATGGTTTCTGTCACGGCCACTTAACTCCGCCCTTGTAGCGTGAAGGCAGCCTGATACATAAATGAGAGTGTGGCTCTGTTTTAATAAAACTTTATTTATAAAAACATGTGACAGGCCAGAACTGGCCCGTTTCCCGGTCGTAGTTTGCCAGTCCCTGGTCTTCCATAAGGATGAGGAGACTCTGGCATTTAGATTTACCTATCTGTAATTTCAGCCGCATCTGTCCACCCCTTTTGGTAATAATTTGTTGGAAATTCGTGCACCTTTACCCACTGTTTCTGTGTTTATGATGACATGGACAATCCCATTCTTAGGAAGCACCGCACGCAGTATTCAAACTCAACGAGGACCGCGCGGTGAGAACCGGTGCCGGGAGCAGAAACCCCTGCACGGCGATCGATCCTGCTGGGCTCTGCCTGGGCCCGGAGATCGTTCGGCCCCTGAGAGTTAGTGTCCTGAGCGGCGGCCGCGGAGGGGCGGTGAGATACTCCGTTCAGTGCTGCTTCCTGAAGGTCCTGTTCCCTAAGCGGTTGCTCTGTCTGTCTGCGAGGCTCCATCTTACTCAGGCCTGTCGCTGCGCTGGTCTCTCACTGTCCTTCCCGGATCAGCGAGGCCGCCGCTCTCACCCCCTCAGGCCGCGGCCTCTAGGGAGTGTCCTCCCTCCTCCCTCCTCCCACCGCGGCCTCTAGGGAGTGTCCTCCCTCCTCCCCTCCCACCTCGGCCTCTAGGGAGTGTCCTCCCTCCCTCCCACCGCGGCCTCTAGGGAGTGTCCTCCCTCCTCCCCTCCTCCCGCCCCGGCCTCTAGGGAGTGTCCTCCCTCCTCCCCTCCTCCCGCCCCGGCCTCTAGGTAGTGTCCTCCCTCCTCCCCTCCCGCCTCGGCCTCTAGGGAGTGTCCTCCCTCCTCCCCTCCCGCCTCGGCCTCTAGGGAGTGTCCTCCCTCCCCCCCCCCCCGCCTCGGCCTCTAGGGAGTGTCCTCCCTCCTCCCCTCCCACCTCGGCCTCTAGGGAGTGTCCTCCCTCCTCCCGCCTCAGCCTCTAGGGAGTGTCCTCCCTCCTCCCCTCCCACCTCGGCCTCTAGGGAGTGTCCTCCCTCCTCCCGCCGCGGCCTCTAGGGAATGTCCTCCCTCCTCCCTCCTCCCACCGCGGCCTCTAGGGAGTGTCCTCCCTCCTCCCCTCCTCCCGCCGCGGCCTCTAGGAATGTCCTCCCTCCTCCCTCCTCCCCGCCCCCGCGGCCTCTAGGGAATGTCCTCCCTCCTCCCTCCTCCCGCCCCGGCCTCTAGGGAGTGTCCTCCCTCCTCCCGCCGAGGCCTCTAGGGAGTGTCCTCCCTCCTCCCTCCTCCCGCCGCGGCCTCTAGGGAGTGTCCTCCCTCCTCCCTCCTCCCGCCGCGGCCTCTAGGGAGTGTCCTCCCTCCCTCCCGCCTCGGCCTCTAGGGAGTGTCCTCCCTCCTCCCTCCTCCCGCCGCGGCCTCTAGGGAGTGTCCTCCCTCCTCCCGCCCCGGCCTCTAGGGCGTGTCCTCCCTCCTCCCGCCGTGGCCCTTTGCAGCTCCTCGTGCGGTGGTGGCCCGGCCGGAACACTATTCCCGTGGCCGCTTCATGACTGTGCTTTTGCTGCTGTTCAAATCCTAATGTGAACATCTGTGTTTTCCCATGGTCGTAGGCTCTACAGCAGTGCTCTCAGCCTGCGGGTCGCCTAAATAAAGGTATTTACATTAGGATTCAGAACAGCAGCAAAATCACAGTTATGAAGCGGCCACGGAAATAGTTTACGGTTGGGGTCACCACACGAGGAGCTGCGAAGGGTCTGGGCATGGGAAGGGGGAGAGCCCTGAGCTAGAGGCTGCCCTCCCCCTGCAAGGCCTCTCTCAGATTGTCCTCCAGTTCATCTTCTCCAGATGCAAGTCTTTTATCTTAGTTTGCTTATCCTTTGTTTCTGTGCCTTTAATTAAATAAGTTTTGTTTTCTGCCCCCATCTCCCTAGTTTTATGCCATGAGGTATTTTCTTCTGATGACTAATTTGACTATATTTCTTTTTCTTTTTTTTCCCCTACGTTTGCTTTCTTTTTTTTGGTATGTTATGTTCTTCCTGTCATTATTATCTAAAGATGTGGTTTTATAATCGCTTCTTTAGCTTCTCTGTGTAATAGATGACTTAGTATTTGAATAGAATTAAACAGTTTTTAACCTTTTCAGCTATTTTGCCTCCCCACCGTAATGCCTGTGTGTGTTTCTGCAGGCGCGCATGTGAGCGCAGGTGTGCATGCGTAAGGTCTCCCCGGAAACTTCCTGTAGACCGGACCCGGTGTTATGGGTGGTGCAAGGCCGGGTGTTATGGGTGGTGTAAGGCTGGGTGTTATGGGTGGGTTAAGGCCGGGTGTTATGGGTGGTGCAAGGCCGGGTGTTATGGGTGGGTTAAGGCTGGGTGTTATGGGTGGGTTAAGGCCGGGTGTTATGGGTGGATTAAGGCTGGGTGTTATGGGTGGGTTAAGGCTGGCTGTTATGGGTGGGTTAAGGCTGGGTGTTGTGGGTGGTGTAAGGCTGGGTGTTGTGGGTGGTGTAAGGCCTGGTGTTATGGGTGGTGTAAGGCTGGGTGTTATGGGTGGATTAAGGCTGGGTGTTATGGGTGGGTTAAGGCCGGGTGTTGTGGGTGGGTTAAGGCCGGGTGTTGTGGGTGGTGTAAGGCCGGGTGTTGTGGGTGGGTTAAGGCTGGGTGTTATGGGTGGTGTAAGGCTGGGTGTTATGGGTGGGTTAAGGCTGGGTGTTATGGGTGCGTTAAGGCTGGCTGTTATGGGTGGGTTAAGGCTGGGTGTTATGGGTGGTGTAAGGCTGGGTGTTATGGGTGGGTTAAGGCTGGGTGTTATGGTGGGTTAAGGCTGGGTGTTATGGTGGGTTAAGGCCGGGTGTTATGGGTGGGTTAAGGCCGGGTGTTATGGGTGGGTTAAGGCCGGGTGTTATGGGTGGGTTAAGGCCGGGTGTTATGGGTGGGTTAAGGCTGGGTGTTATGGGTGGGTTAAGGCTGGCTGTTATGGGTGGGTTAAGGCCGGGTGTTATGGGTGGGTTAAGGCCGGGTGTTATGGGTGGGTTAAGGCTGGGTGTTATGGGTGGGTTAAGGCTGGCTGTTATGGGTGGGTTAAGGCTGGGTGGGGCAGGGTGCGCAGGAATGGTGGTTGGTGGGAAACCCATGTTGTCCACAGCAGGCGTTACCAGCTACACCACCGATCAAACCACACACACTTCACTGTGGATAGTGGTTCCTCCGGCTGGAAGCAAGCGTGCATCCTGGCGGCTGGAGACCATGGTGTTTATCCTGGGAGTTTGGTGTGACTTTGTCTTTAAAAAGTAACTGCTGCTCGGCTGAAAAGTGATTGCTATAAAGTTCTCTGTCAGTCACTGTGAGGACATTAGACGTGCCCTGGAGGCCCCTGAACGCGTTCGTGCACAGTGGGGTCCCTCAGCCTGGCTGGCAGAGCCCATCAGGGCGTCTCGCCCAGTCCCAGTCAGGGCTGGCCGGCTGGGGGAGGAGGGGCTGCGGGAGGCTCCTATCACGGTGGTTGGGGCTGGGTGGCCCAGGGGAGGGCCTGCGGGAGGTTGGCCACCCAGCAGGGGGGAGGGGCCGAGGGAGGCTGATTAGCTGCGGGAGGTTGACTGTGGGAGCACACTGACCACCAGGAGGCAGCTCCTGCGTCGCTCCCTGGTGGTCAGTGTGCGTCATAGTGACTGGTTGACCGGTCATTCAGTTGTAATGGTTGCTTAGGCTTTTGTACAGAGAGATTTTTGCTGTATTCCTTATAATTTAGGATCTTGGGATTGTAAGCAGACACTGTGTCTTCTTTCTTGTTGGTCCTGCACTGAGCACTGGATTTCCAGAAAGTAATTATTAGTAAAACAAAACAAAACAAAAAAAAAGGTGCATATCTGAAGATTGAAGTGTAACTCCAGATGTAATTACTTACCTCAATTGTTTTTATTAAATTATTTTTCTGCATATTTGTAATACAGGGAAAGGTTCTAATATAAGAAATAAAGTAGATTTATTTTAAGGCAACATATAAAAATAATTGGTTGAACAGCATTGTGTGAATACAGATGAGATGGTCCTATTAAAACTTGGTCACAAAATATCTCTCTATATAAAAGCCAAGTGACTGGCACGCTGGAATGACCAGAACCGCTGGTTGTTACCATGTGCACTGCGGTGGCCAACCAATCCAATCGGGGCCCCAGCCGGCCCCTCCCAACCTCCCCCAGCCCCTCCCCCAGGCTGGCATGGCTCCTGATCAGCCCCCACACCCCAATGAGGAGAGAGGCCATCTGGCCAACCTCCATGACCCCCGCCCCCAGCCTTGCTCCTGATAGGCGCCCCCCATCGTGGGCAGGGCTGGCTGACCCCCCATGGCCCCTCCCCCTGCCAGTCCTGCCCCAATCGGCCCCATTGGGGTGGGCCGGCCAGACCCCACTCATGCATTGGGCTTCTAGTCCTGTATAATGAAACCCTAATATGCAAATAGATTGAATGGCAGGACAACCAGCGGAATGACCGGTTGCTATGATGTGCACTGACCACCAGGGCGCAGACGCTCAATGCTGGAGCGCACTCCCACAGGGGGATTGCTCAGCCAGAACCCAGGCTTATGGCTGGCGAGTGCAGTGGTGGGAGCAGCGCGAAGGAGCAATGAGCCGAGCGGTAAGGAGCAGCGAGCAGGCAGGCGGTAAGGAGCGAGGGGTCCGGACTGCGAGAGGGTGCGGGCCGGGCTGAGGGACACCCCCCCCCCCCTGCACAGATTTCATGCACCGGGCCTCTGGTATAAGAAATGCAGAGAGATTCATGCCTACTCATTGCCATCGGACTTGTGGAACGGATGAGTGAGAAGCTGTGTTTCGCTGAGTGTGTCTGTCAGGAAGGAGTGGTGCTGCCCATCACACACATAGTGAGAGCCGGTGCGTTTGGACGGCCAGTTGTCACCATGAGCTTTTCTTTGTCCCCTGCACTCGCTGGTCATTTGCTCATTTTCAGTTTTGTTGAGAGAATTCACAAAAATTATATGTTGTCGCTTGCCTTCAAACTGCAATTATTTGTCTTGATGTGTAGACGTAGCTACCAATTAAGTGAAAAGAAGTCTGTCTTAAGTAAAATTGCTACCATCAGTGCAGTGTGTCTTATGACTGTCTAATCTGGTAACTGCGGGGTCCTTTATTTTGCACGCTGGTAATTTCATGTGAATGATGGATTATTAAATTCTTTTCATGGGAAATAGGCATATTTTAAGCTACCAGTCTTTATCACTTACACCAATTAGCAGATGAGAAGTAAATCCCAAGGGTTTATATTTCTTAGCGGCTCTCTCGGGATGCCGTTGGTTACTTTGGGGAAGGTGTGAAATCTGGCTGGCGGGGGGTGGGGGGGCAGAGAGCCGACCCAGTGGCTCCACGAGAATCTGCTGTGTCCACGATTGCCAGTCACGGTGCCTTCCATTCGTCACTTTAAGGATCACCTTCCTTTCCTCTGACACTTCTTGACCCTCCTCGCGTGAGGAATTCACCCATAGGCTGCTGTGGCTTCATCAGCTCCACTGGCCTCGAGTCCCCGTGTCCAGTGGGTGAAGAGTGTACTCCACCACTCTCACCTGTTGGCCTGGCCAGGGAGGGGGGACCTGCCTGAGCCCCCGCACCCCCCGGGTGGTCCGGGATCCCCTCCTGTCGGGCGGCCTCGGAAACAGGAGCTCCTGCTGCCCCCTGCTGGGCAGCCTCGCCGCTCCCCCAGGCAGCAGCTTCCTTTCAGCCTTGTCGAGGTGCGCCCCCTCGTTTCCTGGGGCGTGCCTGAGCTCCCGGAGGAGAGGGGAGAGCAGCCGCCCGCCCTGCCCTGACCTGCTCCTGGCCTCGGCTGCTCCCCCGGCCTCAGCTGCTCCTCCGGCCTCGGCTGCTCCCACGGGCTCGGTTACTCCCTCGGCCTCGGCTGCTCCCCGGCCTCGGCTGCTCCCGCGGGCTCGGCTGCCCCCGGGGCCTCGGCTGCTCCCGCAGGCTCAGCTGCTCCTGCGGCCTCGGCTGCTCCTGTGGGCTCGGCTGCTCCCGTGGGCTAGGCTGCTCCTGTTGGCATGGCCTGTGGCCTGTGCAGCCTTCATCCTGGGCCCCGACGTGCAGCTGTGACAGGGCCCCGCCAGCAGGAGGTCCCTTCCCGCCCGGAGCTCTGCCTGTGGGTGCGAGGCCCCCTCTTGCTCCGCGTTACCGGTCTCAGGGGGAGGAGGACAGGCTCTGTTGGGGCTCCGGTAGCAGCTCAGGCGTGTGCTGGCGGGACCTCCCTTCCCTGCACGCCGTCTGCGATGAGCAGGCGTCCCGGTCTCCCCGGTCTCCCTGTGACGGTGGCCACTCTGGCCTCCACGCTGACCTTTCCCGCGTGGACACCGAGCAGCCAGGCTGCAGCGAGCTCAGGTCTCTCCCGATCGGAGCAGCCGCGTGGAGAGCTGCACACGGACGCCACACGGTGTCTGCCTCTAGGGCTCCAGGTGCCAGGCCCCCTGGCTGAGACAGCCTGGCCCCTGGGCTGTGGCTACTGATGCCCAGCCTGCCTCCTCCCGGCAGCCAGCCAGGCCTCTGGCGGGGTCCAGCCAGCCAGGCCTCTGTGACGGGGGCCAGCCAGCCAGGCCTCTGTGACGGGGGCCAGCCAGCCAGGCCTCTGTGACGGGGGCCAGCCAGCCAGCCAGGCCTCTGTGACGGGGGCCAGCCAGCCAGCCAGGCCTCTGTGACGGGGGCCAGCCAGCCAGCCAGGCCTCTGTGACGGGGTCCAGCCAGCCAGCCAGGCCTCTGTGATGGGGTCCAGCCAGGCCTCTGTGACGGGGCCCAGCCAGCCAGCCAGGCCTCTGTGACGGGGCCCAGCCAGCCAGCCAGGCCTCTGTGACGGGGTCCAGCCAGGCCTCTGTGACGGGGGCCAGCCAGCCAGCCAGGCCTCTGTGACGGGGTCCAGCCAGCCAGGCCTCTGTGACGGGGTCCAGCCAGCCAGCCAGGCCTCTGTGCGGGGCCCAGCCAGCCAGCCAGACCTCTGTGACGGGGTCCAGCCAGCCAGCCAGGCCTCTGTGACGGGGTCCAGCCAGCCAGGCCTCTGTGACGGGGCCCAGCCAGCCAGCCAGGCCTCTGTGACGGGGTCCAGCCAGCCAGCCAGGCCTCTGTGCGGGGCCCAGCCAGCCAGCCAGGCCTCTGTGACGGGGTCCAGCCAGCCAGCCAGGCCTCTGTGCGGGGCCCAGCCAGCCAGCCAGGCCTCTGTGACGGGGCCCAGCCAGCCAGCCAGGCCTCTGTGACGGGGCCCAGCCAGCCAGCCAGGCCTCTGTGACAGGGCCCAGCCAGGCCTCTGTGACGGGGCCCAGCCAGCCAGCCAGGCCTCTGTGATGGGGTCCAGCCAGCCAGCCAGGCCTCTGTGACGGGGTCCACCAGCCGGGCCTCTGTGACAGTGGCTGATGTTCTGTGTCACATCACACCCTGACACCCAGCAAAACCGTAATTACAGCCAAAACCGGTTTGGCTCAGTGGATGGAGCGTCCGCCTGCGAACTGAAAGGTCCCAGGCTCGATTCCGGTCAAGGGCATGTACCTTGGTTGCAGGCACATCCCCAGTAGGGAGTGTGCAGGAGGCAGCTGATCAATGATTCTCTTTATCCCTCTCTCTTCCTCTCTGTAAAAAAGTCAATAAAAAATATATAGACCGTAATTACACAACCGCATCCCGGCTCAGTGACAGTCTGGCCAGCTGTGTCGCTCGCTCTTCTGAAATGTCATCTGGCTTTGAGGTGACGAATGACTAACGTTTTTATATTCAAAGATGCGGTGGGCAGACACTGGGCATTTGAGGTTCGAGTAATAAATACATGTCCGGTATCCAGTGAGGATGTCCATGGCTGCCTGCCTGCCTCCCTGCCCGTTACCCATCCACACATTCTTGGCGTGACTTGAGAACTGAAACTCTACCTGAGATTTTAATCTTTAAAATCTGGAGCTCAGCCCTTTGAGTTATTGTATTAATCAGGTTTTAATGCTGCTTATAGATTTTGTTCTCAAAAAAGAAAATTAAAAATGAAAATTAAAACAGCATCTGCTGCCGTGTGCTGACTGCACTGCGGGCACTGCTTCCTTCATTTCTAATTCACACGGATCTACCGGAAGCGCCCCCCTTGATAAGATAATCGTGATGGATTGAGAAATTTGATTTCCTTGGACTAGTCCTTTAAGTGAGGAGGAGGAGGAGGAGATAGGAAGAGCTGAGGGGCCTATTTTCCTGTCAGGGCTTTGCCGTGCTCGGGCTCCCCGGTTTGTGTCTGTGTGGCGAGGCGGAGAGAATTCCCGGTGTGAGCCACAGGCGCTGTCTGACCGCCGCCCGGAGACTCGGGGAGCGTCGCATTGGCCACAGCAGATCGGCCGGAACCTGCCTCCTCACAGAATAGCCAGACTGGATTGTTCTCAGTCCTCCCCAAAGGCCCCTCACACACCTCCCCCGCCCTCCAGTCTGAACTGGAATTACGGTTCCAGCCTCCCCGGGCGTCATGGTCCGGGGCTGGCGGTCAGCGCCGGCCGAGAGTGAGCTCGGGGTGGGCGGCCATGGAGATCCACTCCCGAGTTACGTTTGGTGGGATTTTGAAAACCTAATGAGTAGATTTTCTAATGAACTTTCATCCATTTGTGCAGCAGGCAGACACGTTCCAAGAACGCAGGAGGGAGGGAACCCAGAGCCGCCCTCCAGCACTCACAGCGACCACCGAGCCTTTCCATGCCCGGGAGTCCCTGCTCTCAGCCTGGAGTCAGGCTTCGTAACCGTGCGGGGCTCTGGCGTGCGTGGTCTGTTATCTGGGCAGTCCTGGCTGCGGAGGGCGTTTGGGGTGAGGAGCAATGAGCGGGCAGCGCCTGGCAGAGGGCAGGACCGCGGTGGTCGGGCATCTGGGAGGTGGAGGGCCCTCTGAGTCCGCGGGGCTTCTGAGAGTGTCAACGCTGTGTCATACTCTGTCACACGCTGTGTCACACGCTGTGTCACATGCTGTGTCATAAGCTGTGTCATAAGCTGTGTCACATGCCGTGTCACACACTGTGTCACATGCTGTGTCATAAGCTATGTCACATGCTGTGTCACACGCTGTGTCACATGCTGTGTCATAAGCTGTGTCATATGCTGGATCACATGCCGGGTCACATGCTGGGTCACATGCTGTGTCACACGCCAGGTCACACGCTGTGTCATATGCTGTGTTACACGCTGGGTCACATGCTGGGTCACATGCCGGGTCACACGCTGTGTCATATGCTGGGTCACACGCTGGGTCATATGCTGTGTCACACGCTGGGTCATATGCTGTGTCACACGCTGGATCACATGCTGTGTCACACGCTGGGTCACATGCTGTGTCACATGCTGGGTCACACGCCAGGTCACACGCTGTGTCATATGCTGGGTCACATGCTGTGTCACACGCTGGGTCACACGAGGAGTACTATGGTTCGGGATCGTAAATCTATGGAGAGGTTATGCTTTATGGCTATTAAAGGGGAATGTGTGGGAAAACACCAGAGTGGTGACGATCGTACCCTGATGGCCACAGGCCGGGAGCTCCTGCTTCTGCGGCTCCGGGGCCCCTCCTGGCTGCTGGTGCTGAGGGCCCTGCGCCTGGAGTGGGCCGAGGCCGGGGGCCGCTTAGCTGCTCCCCGGGGGCTTCCAGGCGGAGACTGGCTGCAGTGTGTGTGTGTGTGTGTGTGTGAGCCCTGGGCCGCTGTGTGTGTGTGTGTGTGTGTGTGTGTGTGAGAGAGAGAGAGAGAAAGAGTGTGTGTGTGTGTGTATGTGTGTGTGTGTGTGAGTGTGTGTGTGCGTGTGCGCGCGCCCCGGGCCGCTGTGTGTGTATGTGTGTGTGTGTGTGTGTGTGTGAGTGTGTGTGTGTGTGTGTGTGTGTGTGTGAGTCCGGGGCTGCTGTGTGTGTGTGTATGGTGTGTGTGTGTGTGTGTGAGTGTGTGTGTGTATGAGTGTGTGTGTGTGTGTGTGTGTGTGAGTCCGGGGCCGCTGTGTGTGTGTGTGAGTGTGAGCCCCGGACCACTGTGTGTGTGTGTGTGTGTGTGAGTGTGAGTGTGTGTGAGTGTGAGTGTGAGTGTGAGTGTGTGTGTGTGTGTGTGAGTGTGAGTGTGAGTGTGTGTGTGAGTGTGAGTGTGTGTGTGTGTGTATGAGTGTGAGTGTGAGTGTGTGTGTGAGTGTGAGTGTGAGTGTGTGTGTGTGTGTATGAGTGTGAGTGTGAGTGTGTGTGTGAGTGTGAGTGTGAGTGTGTGTGTGTGTGTGTATGAGTGTGAGTGTGTGTGTGTGTGTGTGTGTGAGTGTGAGTGTGAGTGTGTGTGTCTGTGTGTGTGTGAGTCCGGGGGCGGGAGAAGGAGCTCCCCGGAATGTAAACTGTGATGCAGGCGTGCGAAGCCTCTGGCTCCCTCATGCCGGGCTCCGGCAGCTCCTGCGGTGAGGGGGTCACTCCTGCCGGGGCCCCTCCTCACGGCACCGCGGCTCCTCCTCTGCCTCCCGGAGCCCACGTGCGGGGCTGGAGGGAGTGCGGTGTCTGTGGGGACCTCAGGCTCCTGCTCCTCCGCTGGCGTGTCCTCCGGACGGAGGCTCTGCCCGCACCCGCATCCCGTCCTGACGGTGCGGCCGCCGCAGTCATTGCTGTTCGGGGCCAGGTCCCGAAGCAGCGGGAGGGAGATGATTTTGCAAATTGCGAGATAATACCCTCTATGATCCTGTCTCAACCTGCAGCACACACATCCTCCCCGAAAGCCCATTTAATTATGGTAATACCCGCGCCGATATCAGACACAGCGGGGGCGCCAGATGATACTGTTCGCGGAGGATGCCGGCAGCATGGTGAGGGGAAGGTGCGATCCAGGCCCCGAGAGCCGTTAATTCCGTCTTCCGTCCTGACTCCCCGATAAAAATGCAAACAATGTTCGCCAGACTGACTGTCAAACCCGGACGCCATCAAGCCCCCCGGCCCCCGCTCCCCGCTGGGTCACCTCGGACACACGCTCCGAGCTGAGGGGTCTCTGATGGGACGCTTCTGCCAAAGGCCCCGGCGACAGATGCCGTGACCTTATCGCGCAGACGGCTCTGTCCGGTTTGACAGCCCAGCCATCTGGCTTCTCTCGATCATAATTGATTTAAAGAAATCTCCCGCGTCTCCGGACCATGGTCATTTACACCCCGAGGCTAAATCGGCCCACATTTAATTTGAAGTTCTCAAAACCTTTATTCTCAAAACCTGTTTGGGACTAAGAGGCAACATCAAGCCTGGTTTCCTGCCTGGGTGTGATCTGGGGAAGAAACTCGTGGCCTGCCTCGGAAAACATCAGCTTCTTTAAAGACTACACTGAGTGGCTAGCAGATGATCATCTCCGAGCCCATAATAATCTGGCCACTCAGTGTACATCCTATAGCATAACAGGCTAATATGCAAATGGTCCCCTGGACCAGGAGTTCGACCAGCAGGCAGGCCGGCCAACCGCCCATGTCCCCTCCCCCTGGCCAGGCTGACCAGACCCCACCCATGCACAAATTCACGAATTCATGCACCGGGCCTCATACACACACACACACCAAGTGGCCAGATTTTTATGGGTTCAGAGATCATCATCATCCAGCCGCTCAGCGTGTTTTATACGCTGAAGGCTACATACACACGTGCGCATGTTGGATCTGTGCTTCTCAGGTTTGATAGGAGCTGAGAACTGAGGGGGCTTGTTAAGGCGGGTCCCTGTTTACAAGCGT
The DNA here is from genome assembly GCF_014108245.1 of Pipistrellus kuhlii. NCBI lineage: Eukaryota > Metazoa > Chordata > Mammalia > Chiroptera > Vespertilionidae > Pipistrellus > Pipistrellus kuhlii. The sequence continues at coordinate 818,774 of NW_023425584.1, forward strand.
TCTAGATTCGTGCTCTTACTTACCCTGAGCCTCTTGGCTCTGTAAAACGGGGGAGGACAGACCCTGTCTCGTATCATCGGGAGAATCAGGTGGATGGCGCAGGCCGTGCTCACCGAGTGGGCTGCCCGGCCCTGCGAGCGGGAAGTAAGACTGATCTCACGCCGGTCCCTGCGCCCGTTCCCGCTGTCACCGAGCCTCTCCCGCGTCCCGTTCCTCTCTCACTCCCCCTCCGGGTGCCCCGGGAGGTCTCCGCTCTCAGTGTGTGCAGAGGCTTCCGGTGGCGATCGCCAGCCCGGGTCTCCCTCGGGCCCCCCCTCGGGCCCTCTCCTGTGCGGCGCTCAGGGCCCCGGGGCTGGCAGGGCGGCTCCGCAGTGAGCTCCGTGGACTGGAGACGCTCTTTCCTTCTCTTCCTGGAGACAGCTCTTACTGGCTAACTGCTACATGGTGGGAACCCACAGCTTCTTTTCCGTGTAGGGTCCTACCCTTTGTTTTTAAATCCCAATGCTGCTCTCCTTGCTCTGACACAGGAACCTTTAGCAGGGCTCCCGTTCCACGCTGCCCCGACCTTCCTGAGGCTCCGGTCACCGCTTCCCGGCACTCCCCGGGGGACATCGCTCCGGATTTGTGATCTGCTCTGATTTAATTCATAGTTGGCAGTCCTGTGTGTAACTCCGCATGCAGAGATACTCTCACGCCCTCCTCTCCTCTCATTCGGTTCAGAAGGTGATGCTTGTCCCTCCCTTAGCCCCGTGCTCACGGCCTCGTGCGCCGGGAGACCGGCTGTCCGTCTTCCCAGAGCGCTCCCTCCTTCCATTGGAATTGGCTCATTCCGATCTTCCGTATGCCTTAGCCACCGTGTGCATGTTTGTTTTTGTTTTTTAAAATGTGAGCTGTGTGCTACCGGAGGAAGAGCCCCTGAAAGGTGTCCTGTGGGTTAAAGAACAGCAATGAAGTGAACAGGACACAGCCCGCTGCAGAGGGAGAAGATGCATCTGAGAGCCGCTGGGAGCCCCTCCCCGGCCTCTCTCCTCGCCCCGGAGTCAGACGCCCGGTCTCCGTGCTCTTTGAGGTCAGCACCATCGCTGAGCGGATGAAGCGCTTTCTGAGAGCGAGGGCCGGGGCACCTCCTGTGCGGGGGCCGCAGCCAGAGTCCAGCTCCTCCGGCCGGAGCGGCTTCCTGTCCCTCCCGCTGACCGTCCCTTCCGGGGAAGCTGGTGGTCAAGGTCACAGACGATCCTGGGAAGTGGGGGTCCTGCCGGGTGTGCAGCCCGAAGGCGTGTGCCGAGGGGGCGCCTCTGTGTACCGTGCCTCGGCTCCGTGCACCGGCTGTCCGGTCCGGCAGAGCCCGCGGGCCGCCCGGGCGGACGCAGTGTCCTCAGCCGGCCAGGCCCCGGGGCACCAGGGGTTGGCGGCGGACGGAGTGGGAATCCGTCAACGTGGCTTAGGCCGACCCGGGCCAGGTGAGAGGCTGGGCTGGGAGGAGACCGGAACGAGGCGAGGGCTTTGGGGCGACGCCCTCAGCCGCCTCCCTCTGGGACGCTTTGCCGAAAGGGGACCGTTCCTCTGCGTCCTGAGCAGCTCTGCTCCCAGCACCTCCTTCCCTCGGGGGCGGCCTTTCCTGCTCGCCTGCCGCCTCCTGCTTTGTCCCTCCTTCCCGGACCCCTCTCCTGCCCCGAGGAACTCACCCTCCAGCCGCTCTGAGCGCAGGCCGGACGGGACATGCATTTCTCAAGATCTTATCCATCTAACAACGTCTTTATTCTGCCCTCATTTCAGAATGGCAGAGAGCATTCTGGGGGGAAGCAGCTGGATCTGTGAGGGGCAGGAATTGTGTGGCTGCTGAGAAGCTCAGAGGCATTCTGCTGCCTCATTCTTTGCTGTGGTCCTTATGGTTCTGCTTTTGCTATTGGTAAGACCTTCTTTCCTTCATCCCCCCCCCCCCCAATATTTTTATTGCCTTCAGAGGGGAAGGGAGAGAGAGAGACATGGGTGATGGGAGAGAATCATGGGTCAGCTGCCTCCAGCACACCCCCTCTGGGGAGGGAGCCTGTGCCCTGACCGGGAATCGAACCCTGACCTCCTGGTTCCTAGGACGACGCTCAGCCCTGAGTACGCTGGCCCGGCTCCATGTTCTGATGTTCCGCCATGAATGGCCTGTGGCAATGGATTGCCTTCCGTTGTGCTGGGCGCTCTGGGTACTTTTACCCCCAGAAGCTGGTTTCCTTCAGTTCTGAGATGTTTCCTAGAACAACTTCCTAATGTTAGTAATTAAAGTAATGGTAATTGTAGGGGTTTTCTCCCCTCTCGCTATCTCTCCTCTTCCTCTCCAGGACTGTGTTATCTGGGTGCCGTCCCTCTTACGCCAGCCTCCTCCTCCTCATCTTCCCTTTCATCTTGCATTTCTTTGACTTTTGCTCTGCGTTCCGGGAGATTTCTGTAGCTTCATTCCCAGCCCTTTTCCCGCCGCTGTGTTCACTGAGCATCCTTCGTGCTGTGCTCCCCTCTCCGCGTCCCGTTCTCCTGTAATAGATGCCATGTGTTCTTCACGCCCCTGAGCATCTTCACATGTTTTTTGAAGTTCTCTCTGAAACGTCTTTCCCCCACATCGCCTTTCTTTTTGTTATGATTGTTTAGCCTTTTAACTTCTCTGTTGAAGTCTTCCCTCAGATGGCTGGTAATCGCAGCTACGTGCTTGTCATGCGAAATGGCAGCTAAGGGGCTGGTTGCAAGTGCTGAGCCCAGGGCTGGGCCAGGCTACCCTGGCGTTTCCCTGCAGGGTGACCGGCCTGAGTGCTCTCTGGGGTCCATCTGAGAGCAGCATCTCCAGAGAATTCTCCTTCGACGGACCAGAGTCCCCGGGAAGAGTCCTCCCGGGTCTTGCTTGGCTGTTGGCCATTTTCCTTCACTCTGGTTTGCTGTTTCTCATTAGCTACGGGCTAGAGAACTGGGGAGGAAGCGACCTGATTAGGATTGCTCCGAATTAGAACAGCTGGATTGTGAGTGGCAGCCTGAGGGACTGGTCTGTGCAGAAAATGCTCCAAATGTGTGCATCTTTGGCATCTCCTTTGGTGACCCAGAAACACGTCTTTGTTTATTTCGCACCCTCGGATGTATTTTGGAAGCAGGAAGTCTTCCTGTAACAGCTCTAATAGAGGAAGCATTAATGCAGATTGTTCTGGAGGAATTAGTGCTGCTTCTTAGTCATTTTAGTTGACCCAGTCCATGTTCGTTTCTAGTTGAGTATAAAATGACTTATTAATTTGTTCTCTAATCTTTCTAGTTATTGAAGAAAATACTACTGGTCCATTATTATCACCTTTTAAAAAGATATCTGTTAAGGTAGGCAGCCATTCAAACTTTTGCAATAATTATAGACTACCCACAAGTTCTCAAGAATAACGGGAGGCTATTTTGAGAAATATGTTTTTACTTTTGGTGTTCTCCAAGGTTCCTATCATGAGTTCCTGTTGATTTAAAGCCATTTGGCATTTTAAAGTGTTTGCAACCATTTTAACCTATTCTTATTCTTGCTTGTTTTACCTCCCTGATTAGAGGTGTTTGTTTTTTATAACTTTGTTTTCTAATAAACAGTTGAATTTCTAATGATAGAAAAACTTTTAATAAAAATTTCCATTTATGCATAAGTTCCCTGTCATTTATTTACTGTGATTAAACATAATATTATAATTAGGCCTTATTTAGTCACAACCATGAAAACAAACCCATGAGATGGAAATTCAGGTACACAAGGATCACTAATTGAGGATTGCTTCTTCAGAGAGTTTTAACAAACAAACAAAAATTTTTTTTAATGTTTCTTAAAATGAGTTATTTTTAATTGCACCTCTAATACATTTAAAGTATGATCACATATGCAAAATTTGGGCTCACTTACCTTTCAGAACTACTTAATTTGCATAAGCAAACAACTATATCTCTTGACAAGTGAGAGGGCCTTTTCTGAGAAGTCAGCTACAGCCTCTGATTTTTTGAATGACCTTGAGTAAAGTGTGTGCTTTTTCTCTGCTGCACATTTGCTGCTGTAATGCTGAGATGAAGATGTAGTCCCGATCCGACCAAATCACTGCAGTATCATTGTGGGGATTAATGAGCTGATGTTTGTGAAATATTTTGTTCTTCTGAGAATTGGAATTACCTCAGTAGATGATGTTATCATTGATATTGTGTATTATACCAGCACATTGGACTAGATAATTGTGCCTTTCTGTCAGCTAATGTTTTGGGTTTCTTTTAATTAAAATTACATGGAGATAGTGGTGTGCTTGCTGCAATCTTACCCTCCCCTGAAAATTGCAAGTGACTATTAACATGAAATATTTAAATTATAGATAATTACAAGGTTCTTAAGAATTTATCAGTTCCAGGGGAAAAGAAGGAGCAAGAAAATAGTCATTAAGACTCAGGAATTCCAGCAGGTGCATTTGGGAGCATTAGATGACTTGAGTTGTGCTATTCATGAGATTTTGGAATATTCATTTCCAGCCGGTGGTGACTGAGCCTTGACAGACATAATAGACGGCGGTTAACAGTTCACAGATGGAACCAGGAGAGCAGCCACACTTGAAATTGCATTAAAATGAGTGAAATACCTAAGGTTTAGAAAAACAAAATGCAGAACTAGTACACTGATCATTACTAAATGCCATGAGAGTAAGTTAAAGAAGATCTAAACAAAAAGATGACATGTTTATGGATTGGAAGACTTAATGCTATTAAATGGCATTATTCCCCAAATTGATATACAGATTAAACACAATTCATATCAAAATCCCAGGCGATTTTTGTTGTTGTTGCGGAATTCAACAAGCTGAGCTTAAAATCACAGAGAAATACCAGGGACCCAGAATGAACAAACAGCACTGGAAACAAAAAAAAGGTGGAGGATTCATACTTTCCAATTTTAAAGCTACAGTATTCAAGACAGTGTGGTATTGGCATAAAAAAGGACATACAGATCAATGGGATAAAATAGAAAGTCCAGAAATAAACCCGTCGTTCATAGTCCATCGATTTTCCCCGCGTGGGAAGGCCGCTTACCTGGATGGAGAGAGAGGAGGCTGAGCGGCTGTGCGGGGCAGCTGGTGTCCCCGGGAAAGAACGCCTGACCCCTGCCTCTCACCACATAACCCTAACTCCGAGTCTCTAATGCTCCAGCGCAGCGCTCTTAGGGGAAACACGGTTACTGGACCTGGGGGAGGCCCCGGTCCCCTGGCTGTCACACCCAAAGCACAGGCAGCAGACAGACACCCCTCTCCCGCGTGGCATGGGAGTGTGCAGGGTGCGGCCACTGCGGAAAGCAGCCTGGCGGCTCCTCAGACTGTCAGAGACGCAAGTGCTGTCAGCCCAGCACTCCCACTCCTGTGCGTGTGCCACAGAAAATGGAAACATCCCTCCGTTTAAAAACATGTACGTCAACGCAACTCCTATTGAAATACCAGCGGAATAGTTCACAGGTCTAGAATAAACACTCCAAAATTGTATATGGAACCAAAAAAGACCCGCCAGTTCTTGAGAAAGCACAGCAAAGCTGGAGGAATCACGGCACCAGATGACGAGTTATACTGCAAAGCCACCGTACTCAGAACAGCCTGGCACTGGCACAAGAACAGGCATACAGGTCAGAGCAGAACAGAGACCCCAGAAATCGACCCAAGCCATTGTGCTCAATTAATATTGACAACGGAGGCAAGAGCATACAGCCTCTTCAGTAAATGGTGCTGGGAAAACTGGACAGATACGTGCAAAAAATGGAACTAGACCACCAACTTACACCATGCATAAGAATAAACTAAAAATGGATAAAAGACTTAAATGTTAAGTCATGAAACCACAAAAGTCTTAGAAGAAGCCATCGGCAGTAGAATCTCAGACATCTCCCTGTAGCTATATGTTTTCTGCTGCATCTAACAGTGGTCGGCAAACTCCTTCGTCAACAGAACCAAATATCAACAGTTCAATGACTGAAATTTCTTTTGAGCGCCACATTCTTTAAACGTAAACTATATAGGTAGGTACATTGTTATTAACTTAATCAGGGCCCTCCTAAGCTGGCCTTTGCTAAAAGCTCAAGGGGCCAAAGAGCCGCATGTGGCTTGGGAGCCGCAGTTTGCCAACCACTGTCTTAGCAGAAGCAGGCGTCATGATGTTTCTCCAGGGCTTAGGCCCCGGCATTTATTTTATTTTTAAAATATATTTTTATTGATTTCAGAGAGGAAGGGAGAGGGAGAGAGTTAGAAACATCCATGAGAGAGAGAACTATTGATTGGCTGCCTCCTGCACACCCCCTACTGGGGATCGAGCCAGCAACCAGGCATGTGTCCTTGACTGGAATCGAACCCAGGACCTCTCAGTCAGCAGGCCGGCACTCTATCCACTGAGCCACACCAGGTAGGGCCCGGGCATTTTTTTAACTGCAGCTTGAATTCAACTTTGAAAACCACTCTGTCCCGCTGGTCCCCGTGGTGAGGGAAGAGCAGGTGCAAGATGACGCGAGAGCCAGCGCGTCGCAGACACTCGGCGTCTCCTGGGGGCCGACAGTGGCCCCCGGACGGGCACGGGCTTGCCCAGAAGCGTGTTGCCGGTCGGTGTCACTGCACAGTCGCGGCTGCTGAGTTCTCCGTGGCCTGCGTGTGCGAGCTGTGCGCGTGCGGCTGTCTGTGTCCTGTAACAACACTAACGGCTGCTGTCCCGAGGTTTGGGCTTTAAAGGGGAAATGTTACATGGCAGAGGGAGGGCGGAAGGACGAATGGAGGGGAATGAGAGACCAGCGCTGGAGAAGGAATGACTGTATTTTCAGAAAGTTCGGTGAGTTTCCCACAATGAGGACGCTTCCTAACATAAGGGGTAATCCCCGTGGCGGTAAGGGTAAGCCTGGCTGGCCTGACGGGGAGAAGGGCCGCCTTTAAAGGCCTTTGAGGCCGACACCCGCGGGGTGTGGGGGCCGGGGAGGCACCGCGTTCTCATCCAGCTGAGATTGCGCAGCAGGCGTGATGTGCCAGGGAAACTGGGCACGGGGGAGCCTCAGGGCACCAGAGGGACAGAACGTCTCCCTCCCAGAGCTGCTGTCCGGCGGCGGGGTTCAGAGGGCAGAGAGTAAGTGATAGGCGGAATGCATAGAGGACATGGCACTCGATAAGGCGATGGGTGCTGTGGGGGAGGGTGGGTGGGCTGAGGGGCTGCAGTGTAAATGGATGGGCGTGACATGCGGGAGCGGGAGCGGGAGCGAGGCAGCGCCCGCCGGGAGGGGAGGGTGCAGGAGGGGGAGTGGTCCAGCCGGGCCAGGGCACCGGGAGGCCCGGGCAGAGGCTGCAGGGTCCGCGGAGGGAGGAAGCTGAGAGGTGCGGGGGGCTTGGCCGGCAGCGCCTCCATGCGGACGTGGGCTTCACTCTGTGGGACCCTCTGACCGAAGGCTGCGCTGGGGAGCGTGAGGACGAGGTGCCCGGTGCAGGGGCCCCGGCCGGGATCTCGGCGTCCTGGCCCACGGCGGGCCGGGCCGGGCCGGGCCGGGGGCCGCAGCACCGGCGGGCCCAGCCGGTGGGTCCGGATGGCTGTGTGGTCTGAGCAGGTGCCAGCTGTTAGCTGAGTGGGGCGACAGTGTTTCATTTCTCCCTCTCGGGGCATCCATAACTACTCCGTGTGCTCTGGAGGCTGTGTCCTGTTTAGGTTGTTCCCGCCTCCTTCGCATGTGCTGAGTGAGAGTCTCTCTCCTGCGTGTGCGTTCCGAGACCTCGGGGCTAATGGTTTGAAGTAAGACTCTGGTTCAAAAATAACTTCAGTTTGTTGAAATTTAAATTGTTTCAAGTTCAGTGGGTAGATTATTTAGGTCATCTCACTTACATTAGTGCTTTGCATTTACATTTTCCTGTTTCACGACTCATTAACTAATACATAAAATTTGCTTATCAAATTGTCAGATTTTGTTAAATGGCTTGTCAAAATGTTTACTTAGCATTTACTCCTGCCTTCTTTAATACTGTGCAATCTCCGCTAATTCACAATTTTCCTGGCAATTTGGTAAGTGGCCATAGTTAGCAATTTTTAAAAAATTATTATAAAAATAAACTCATTGTAGAAAACCAGTAAAGCATAAAAGTTTAAAGAAGCAAAAATTAAAATTAAAATTAAAAAAACAAAGCTCGATGTTGCCATTCTAAAGTTAGGGGGCGCGTGGCGAACAGAACCCTGTCTGAGGGCTTTGTATGTGGATGCGGTGCTGTCCCATGTTCCCCTCACCATGGTCCTGTGCCACTCGGTGCCGCATGCATCTCTGTCCTCCGGATGTGCCACTCCCAGCCCTCCCTCCGCGCTCTGTGGCAGGCCGGTCACAGTGACCCGAGATCATGTTTTCCTGCTGGAGAAGCTGAAGCCAGAAGGATGCTCAGAGCAGAGTCGGGGTTCACGCCGGGGCCGTCTCCCCAGGGCCGCCTGAGTCCGCTGCTCCACGTGGAGCAGGCCCACGCCTGTCTGCAGGCCGTGGGAGCTAACACTGCCCTGTCCGTGTTAAAATCGCACCACGTCAGGGACATTGCTTCTTGTGTTGGTTGACTTGCCTGTGAGAATTAGTGAGAGGTTATTCCAATATATCTTAGCTAAAGGCCGATGCATGGAGATTCGTGCAGGAATGGGCCTGCCTTCCCTTGGCTTCTGGCACCGCCTTTGCTCCGGCCCGAACCGCCTTTCTGCCCTCCCGCCTTCCCAGGCTGCCCGGAGGCGGAGCGGCTGGGTGGTGTGGAACGTGTGATTGTTGCCATGGCATTCTGACAACACAAGCATCCCCTCCGCCTGGCGCCTGTGTATGCTAATTAACCTGCCATCTTTGTTGGGTTAATTTGCATACTCCTGGTTGGCTGGTGGGTGTCGAGAAGGTACGGTCAATTAGCATGTTACTCTTTTATCGGGTAGATTTGTCTCTCTTGTTTTGTGCATCGCCTGCTCTTGGCCTGAGGCTGTGGTTCACTTGCTGGGAGCTCTTGTTTCATCAGGAACTAACTAGTGTAGTGTCACAGGTGACAAGTATTTTCTCCAGTTTGTGGTTTGCTTTTTAATGTTAGGTTTTTAAGCTTTGATTGCAAATTTTGATCATTTTTAACGTGAAGTAATGAAGACTTAAGACTCATGTGGCTAAAAGATAAATCCATGAGAAGCAATCTAAACAAAATACCGGTATTTTAGAAATAAGGAGAGCACAGAAGGCAAGACATGGTGTCTGCTGCACCACAGGTGGGATTTGTATATTTTTAGTTTAAAGTACGATGATGATGGTGATGATGGTGATGATGGTGATGATGATGATGTGTGTGGTGCGTCAGCCCCCACCGCAGGGACAGGCTCCGTCGCTGGTGCTCAGAGCTGTGCTGTGATGCACCGGGGGCCTCTGGGAGGAGAACGTGCTCTTGGAACAGCGGCCACCGGGCCTCCGCGGAAAAGGCTCGTTCGGCGTCTGGAGGCTGGTCTGCATGGCCGGTCTGCGTTAGCCAGAGACAGATATTGATGTGATTTTGCTTTGGGCATTTTGCACTGGTTTTCAACTCACTTGATTTCACAAATTACTTGATTTTACAAATTGCAAATTACTTGAAGTTACACACGCATGATTTAGAAATCCCCGTAGCACACTCAGCGTTACAAAGCACCTTATGTTGATCAATTTTTGAAAATTAAAACACAACTAATGAAAAAGTCTCTTTACTGCGAATAAGAGACTTGGCTGAAATTTTTCATTTCGGATCTTTGAAAATATTCATGTGATATAATTAGATGGGCTTTCTGCACATGTAATTATTTCATTGTTATCTTATACTTACAATTCATCCGATGCGAGCTGAAGTGTTATCTTTAATGCATGAAGTCTTAGAACTTTCCTTTGTTTTGTCCTTTAACTCAAATGTATTTTCTTGCCCTAACTGGTGTTGCTCAATGGATAGAGCATCAGCCTGTGGACTGAAAGGTCCCAGGTTCAATTCCGGTCAAGGGCATGTACCTTGGTTGTGGGCACATCCCCAGTGGGAGGTGTGCAGAAGGCAGCTGATCAATGTTTCTCTCTCATCAATGTTTCTAACTCTCCCTCTCCCTTCCTCTCTGTAAAAAAAATCAATAATTAATATATGTGTGTGTGTGTGTGTGTGTGTGTGTATAATTATGTAGGGCATACATACATACACACATATGTACATTGTATCATATTATGTATAAATGCTATGCTTATACATACAGGCACCTATGTATAACTGACCAAGTGCGCACGTGCGCGCGCGTGCACACACACACACACACACACACACTGCCCTTGAATGGAAACTGCCTGCTTCACCACATCCTTCCTGATGAAATTATTTTACAATACATTCTTTTCACCAAACATTGAAAGTGCAATCAGAAAAAATTCAAGTATTTGACTTAAAAGGTCTGTTTTATGTTTTTAAGAAATAGATAATTTGCAAGCCTTTTATGAAAACACTCTTGTGGTTTCCCAGTGAAGTACGTTAGCGCTTCCGTGGCCTCTTACGGAACACATCTCCATGAAGGTGCACATCTCCATGAAGGAGCACATCCCACGTGTCCCACTGGCCGCGCTCCCCAGAGCTCTGACAGCTCGTCCATCAGGTGTCCTCGCCTTCGGATGAGTCTGGGGGTTTGTGGACATGACGGTGGGGGGGGTTCACGGAAGCCTGTGTGCAGATGGGTGTTAACGCCTGACAGCGAACACTGAAACCTGCCTGGTGTGTGCGGGGCTGCTGAAAAGAAACGGAGAGAAGGCATGGCAGGAGAGCGTGTGCTGCCCTAGAACCCACTGCCGCCGGGCAGCTGATCACGTATTGTGGGGACACGGAGCAGCTCCCAGGTGAGCAGCCATGAAGGGCGGTGTGGGCCGGGAGCCGCTGGCGGCTCTGTGTTCTTTCTGGGGAGGAGCAGGTTTGCTCTGTGTCTGGGAGGATGGGAGTGACAGGCATGCAGCCCTTGTTTCCTCTGTGCCCGCTGTGTACACCCTCTGTGCCGGCTGTGTATACCCTCTGTGCCCCGCTGTGTACACCCTCTGTGCCCGCTGTCTGCACCCTCTGTGCCCGCTGTCTACAGCCTCTGTGCCCGCTGTGTACACCCTCTGTGCCCGCTGTCTACAGCCTCTGTGCCCGCTGTCTACACCCTCTGTGCCCGCTGTCTGCACCCTCTGTGCCCGCTGTCTACAGCCTCTGTGCCCGCTGTGTACACCCTCTGTGCCCGCTGTCTACAGCCTCTGTGCCCGCTGTCTACACCCTCTGTGCCCGCTGTCTACAGCATCTGTGCCCGCTGTGTACACCCTCTGTGCCCGCTGTGTACACCCTCTGTGCCCGCTGTGTACACCCTCTGTGCCCGCTGTCTGCACCCTCTGTGCCCGCTGTGTACACCCTCTGTGCCCGCTGTCTGCACCCTCTGTGCCCGCTGTGTACACCCTCTGTGCCCGCTGTCTGCACCCTCTGTGCCCGCTGTGTACACCCTCTGTGCCCGCTGTCTACACCCTCTGTGCCCGCTGTGTACACCCTCTGTGCCCGCTGTCTGCACCCTCTGTGCCCGCTGTGTACACCCTCTGTGCCCGCTGTCTACACCCTCTGTGCCCGCTGTCTGCACCCTCTGTGCCCGCTGTCTGCACCCTCTGTGCCCGCTGTCTGCACCCTCTGTGCCCGCTGTGTACACCCTCTGTGCCTGCTGTGTACACCCTCTGTGCCCGCTGTCTGCACCCTCTGTGCCCGCTGTCTACAGCCTCTGTGCCCGCTGTGTACACCCTCTGTGCCCGCTGTCTGCACCCTCTGTGCCCGCTGTCTACAGCCTCTGTGCCCGCTGTGTACACTCTCTGTGCCCGCTGTCTACAGCCTCTGTGCCCGCTGTCTACAGCCTCTGTGCCCGCTGTCTACACCCTCTGTGCCCGCTGTCTGCACCCTCTGTGCCCGCTGTGTACACCCTCTGTGCCCGCTGTGTACACCCTCTGTGCCCGCTCTCTGCACCCTCTGTGCCCGCTGTCTACACCCTCTGTGCCCGCTGTCTACAGCCTCTGTGCCCGCTGTGTACACCCTCTGTGCCCGCTGTGTACACCCTCTGTGCCCGCTGTCTGCACCCTCTGTGCCCGCTGTCTGCACACTCTGTGCCCGCTGTCTACAGCCTCTGTGCCCGCTGTGTACACCCTTTGAGCCCGCTGTCTACACCCTCTGTGCCCGCTATGTACACCCTCTGTGCCCGCTGTGTACACCCTCTGTGCCCGCTGTCTACACCCTCTGTGCCCGCTGTGTACACCCTCTGTGCCCGCTGTCTGCACCCTCTGTGCCCGCTGTGTACACCCTCTGTGCCCCGCTGTGTACACCCTCTGTGCCCCGCTGTCTGCACCCTCTGTGCCCGCTGTGTACACCCTCTGTGCCCGCTGTCTACAGCCTCTGTGCCCGCTGTGTACACCCTCTGTGCCCGCTGTCTACAGCCTCTGTGCCCGCTGTCTACACCCTCTGTGCCCGCTGTCTACACCCTCTGTGCCGGCTGTGTATACCCTCTGTGCCCCGCTGTGTACACCCTCTGTGCCCACTGTCTGCACCCTCTGTGCCCGCTGTCTACAGCCTCTGTGCCCGCTGTGTACACCCTCTGTGCCCGCTGTCTACACCCTCTGTGCCCGCTGTCTACACCCTCTGTGCCCGCTGTCTACAGCATCTGTGCCCGCTGTGTACACCCTCTGTGCCCTCTGTCTACACCCTCTGTGCCCGCTGTCTACACCCTCTGTGCCCGCTGTCTACAGCCTCTGTGCCCGCTGTCTACAGCCTCTGTGCCCGCTGTGTACACCCTCTGTGCCCGCTGTCTGCACCCTCTGTGCCCGCTGTCTGCACCCTCTGTGCCCGCTGTGTACACCCTCTGTGCCCGCTGTCTGCACCTCTGTGCCCGCTGTGTACACCCTCTGTGCCCGCTGTCTGCACCCTCTGTGCCCGCTGTGTACACCCTCTGTGCCCGCTGTCTACACCCTCTGTGCCCGCTGTGTACACCCTCTGTGCCCACTGTCTACAGCCTCTGTGCCCGCTGTGTACACCCTCTGTGCCCGCTGTCTACACCCTCTGTGCCCGCTGTCTGCACCCTCTGTGCCCGCTGTCTGCACCCTCTGTGCCCGCTGTGTACACCCTCTGTGCCCGCTGTCTGCACCCTCTGTGCCCGCTGTGTACACCCTCTGTGCCCGCTGTCTGCACCCTCTGTGCCCGCTGTGTACACCCTCTGTGCCCGCTGTCTACACCCTCTGTGCCCGCTGTGTACACCCTCTGTGCCCACTGTCTACAGCCTCTGTGCCCGCTGTGTACACCCTCTGTGCCCGCTGTGTACACCCTCTGTGCCCCGCTGTGTACACCCTCTGTGCCCGCTGTCTACACCCTCTGTGCCCGCTGTCTACAGCCTCTGTGCCCGCTGTGTACACTCTCTGTGCCCACTGTCTACAGCCTCTGTGCCCGCTGTCTACACCCTCTGTGCCCGCTGTCTACAGCCTCTGTGCCCGCTGTCTACACCCTCTGTGCCCGCTGTCTGCACCCTCTGTGCCCGCTGTGTACACTCTCTGTGCCCGCTGTCTGCACCCTCTGTGCCCGCTGTCTGCACCCTCCATCGCCGTGAGGACTCCCGGGCCCACCCCCGTCCGGTGGAACCGAGAGGCCCTCCCAGAGGCCTGACTAGGTCCGTCCGGCAGCAGCAGGCCCGGCACTGTCCCCGGGCCCAGCGGCCAGCCCGATGTGAGCGCCAGCAGAGCCGCGTCCTCCTCGGGGTGCGGGGCTGTGCCCGGGGCCGTGCGGTGGGCCTCACCTCCTGACCCAGCTCGTTCTCATTTGGTTCAGTGACTCGTACCCGTGCCCGCGCTGTCGGGCACCAGAGGGAACGCCTGTGGCTCCCAGAAAGGTGTTGGCGTGCCCTGTGCTGCCCCGCCTCCCGCCGGCCCGGCCTGCGCCCGGGGGTGGGTGTCCCCGAGGAGGGCGGCCGATGCTGGCCTGCCCCGCCCCTGCCACGGCGCTCGGCCTGTTCGTGGGCACCGGTCACCGGGCCCCAAGCCCCCAGCCTCCCCGGCCCGCGGCCTCCCGGGCGGAGTCACGTGACACCCCAGCACCGGACCCGCAGTGCCCTCCTCTTCGGGAGGTGGCCTTCCTGCGGTCATGCTGGGTCCTCAGCCAGGGGCCAAAGCTGGCTCAGTGTCTCCCGTTCGCCGGAGGCTAGGTGCCCTCTGCGCTGCGGTGGAGAAGCCTGCCAGGGCATCTATTTATTCATTCATTTATTTATTCAAATTTCTTTATTGACTAAGGTATTACATATGTGTCCTTATTCCCCCAACACCCCCCATCTCCCACTCATGCCCCACCCCCCGTTGTCTGTGCCCATTGGTTGGGCTCATGTGCATGCACACAGGTCTCTCTCCCTTACCCGGACTGAGAGAGGAAATATGTTACAGTTTTAGGCGCTTTCTTGTCAAAACATAATTTATCCTTCGGAGCCTCTTGGTGCGATGTTTACAATGTGTATGCTAATGTTTGTAGTTTCTTTTGCCTGGAAGGTAGGTTGGATTCATGTAGTAATATACCCAGGGTTGAGATGAAGCAGGAAAAGGCATTTCTTATAGGTGAATAATTTATTTTGCACTACATTTTCTGGGAAAATTAATAATACATAATAAAAATTCTTAAAGCATGAGCCTTTCTGCCCAGTAATCACACTGTTTGGAACTCATTGTAGGAAAAAAACAACAGTAGCTGAGACCTCTGTGCCGCTCGCTATGTGTGGGACACTGTTTTAAGCATTTTACACATGTCAACATATCTGACTCCTCCTAAGCTGGTGAGCTGGGAGCCGGTTACCCCATCTTAGATTAGACTATGGGGGTGCGGGGGCCGCACACCCTGTCTGGCATCGCAGAGCCAGTGAAAGGTGAACCCCAACTTCATTGTTTCTCGCACACGCAGAGATGCGCATAAATGTATGTAAAAGATTAAAGAAATGGAACATACTTATACTTCCACCAAGAGAGGTTATAGTAATTAAGAGGAGAATCTTGTAGTAGAATCTTATGAGGGCATTAGAGATCTGAGCTGTGGGCAATGCCTTCCATATGCCAAACCTTAGGTGAGTAGGACCCACTGTAATAAAAGCGTTAATACCCATACGCTGACATATAAATGTTACGTAAGTAAACCAGGTAACAGAGCATGAACCTCTGGACGGAGAGATTGTGGGTCCTTCTGTTTATCGAGCGTTTTCCTGCTCCCGGTTCCTCCGTTTGCCGTGTCACTGCCTCTCGCTGGCTCTGGCCGCGGTGCCAGTGGGTGGGTTTGGCGCTCCCTGTCAGCGATCAGACCCCTCCCGGCCTTCTCTGGCGGCACACTCACAGCCATTGGGCTCTGGCAGGCGCTGACAGGGATTGTGTGAGGGACAGGAGTCAGGGCTCTGACCCATCCCTGTCCTCCGGGGCGGGGTCCGTGCTGCCCGCCGAGTGAGAGGAGGGAGGCCGGAGGGAGGCGGGTGTGAGCAGAGGCCATGTGCCTGGGGCTCGGAGTGCGTGGCCCCGAAGCAGCCTCGCTGAGGAGGTTGGCAGTGGAAGGAGATTGAGCAGGAACTGCAGGGGGGTGGTCAGGCAATGGAGCTCCAGGGACTTCCTGGGAGGGAGGCACTTAGTGTGGGGCCAGGAGAGCACTAGAAGGAAGGAGCGTTTCCTGGAGCTGTGAGATGCAGGACGGACGGATGGTTGGACGCAGGGGGAGGGGGAGTGGGGATAGGGGAGTGGGGCTGCCGCCATCCAGGCTGGATCCCAGCTGGCCCGTCACCGCCAGCACCCCTCCCGCGGGTCTCATGTGGTTGACATCCTGGGACTTAGGACGGAAAAGCAGACACTTGAGTGGCCACGTCATTCACCACTGATGGGCCATCTGCTGTTTCTTTCAAGCAGGACGTCTCTTCTCTTCGGAGGCTGTGATGGCGGCAGGCGGGGCACAGCGCTCCCCACACCCTCTCATCGCGCCCTCCGAGCGGTGCGGCCTGGTGGACGGCCTCTGTGCGGCCCCGGGCTGACGGTCAGAGTCTGGCTCTCCCCGAGGCCGGGCAGCCGTCGGGTCATGAGCAGAAGTGCGTGCGGGGCTTCATTCTGAACCGGCCGGACCCCGGCTCCGGTCAGACGCCCCTAAACACAGCGGGGCCGCCTGCGGGGCGCCTGGTCGCGGGCGGTTAGAGGGGTGACTTGGGCCTGGGACAGCGCAGGGACTGGCCGTCCTGCTGCCCCAGAGCTCCTGCTGGGCCGTGGTCGGCAAACTGCGGCTCCGCCACAGGCAGCTCTGTGGCCCCTTGAGCTTTTAGAAGAGGCCAGCTGAGGAGCACCCTCATTAAGTTAATAACAATACACCTACCCATATAGTTTACATTTAAAAAATTTGGCTCTCCAAAGAAACGTCCATGGTTGTACTGCTGCTATTTGGTCTGTTGACTAATGAGTTAGCCGACCACTGCCCCAGGCGTCTGGGGCCGGTGATGCCCCTGGAAGGTGTCAGGCGGGACCCCCCCCCTCTCACACACACACACAACCCCTGGTGCACGGGGCTCCGGCGGAGCGGCTCCCAGCATCCTCTGCAAAACCAGCTCCTGTTTCAAACGGATTCCCGTGTTGGCCTCTGGGGGAGGGGTGGTGAGATTCATGTGGGAGAGGGGACCAGCCTTCTCTGGGAGAGCTGATCAGTTTGCTCAATTCACACCCGGTCTCAGACCTGATTTCGGTAAAGGTTGCCCGCCCACGTGGCTCTCCAATCTCATTTCGGAGCGAGAGGTCCCCGAGGGCCAGTTTGACTTATTTAATTACACCGCATGGGGCTTGGTAACCGTTTTATAAAAGCCCTCTTCAAGGCAAATCCGTAATTTAATGCTAAGTGGTAAATTGGTGTGCCTTTAACATTTACACCACCAGACAGGTGCTGTGGACGGATTAAATAGGGGGAAATGGTAGGTGTCACATTTGAGTTAGAAGTGGTAATATTTTATGTTTTAAGGAAACTCGAAGGGGCGGAGTCTCCTGAAACACTCCGTGTGCAGCTGACCCGGACGGCGCCCCGGTTTCAGAGCCCGCGGTGCTGCGGGCGTGTGAGCGGAACCGTGTCCTCCTCCGCGGGGCCCTGCTCAGCTGGGTCCCCGAGGGGCAGACACACGGGACACGTTTCCAGGGAAGCACCTGGCCCGAGGCAGCGTAAGCACTCGGCGCACAGTAGGTCATCAGGAAGTGCTGGGTCCGAGAGAGAAAGGGACCCTCCTGCCCACCCGTCTGCTTGGCCCCCGGCCGCGGGTCAGATCGTTCCGGCGGGGCTGAGGCCTGAGGGTCCTTTGGACCCGTCCTCTCCCGACAGCACACAGTGGGCGCTCTGTCCCAGCCCCTGGGACACCCCGAGGGGACGCACACCGGAGTGAGTGAGGGTGGTGCCCAGCCCGCCGGAGCCGGACAACAGTGTGCTGTCCGCTCGGGAGACGGGAGATGGAGGGAGCGGAGCCTGTGGTAGCCGCCGGCGAGCCTGTGCCGCAGGGGAACATGGCTCTTCTCTCACTGCAGGGCCCCGGGCAGGCCGTCTGCTCACAGGGAGTCAGGTCCGCTCCGGCCGCCGTGCACCGCCCCCCCCCCCCCAGCGGCCTTCTCGGCCCTGGAAAGCAGAGCAGGGGGCGGGCCGAGCGGGAGCCGGGCAGCCGGGGGAGGCGTTGGGGGAGGGAATGCTTCGTCAGCTCCCCCGGGCCCCGCTGGGCTCCCCTGGGCCCCCCCCCCCCCGCTGAGCTCCCCCAGGCCCCCCTGGGCCTCCTCACCGCCCCTCCCACCCCGGGGCTCCCGGGTTCCAGAGGTGCGTGCAGATCCCACGCCATGGCAGCCGCAGCCCTCCTGTCTCCGGCCACTCCTCACTCCGTCACACCCGCAGGAGAGAAAAGCTACTCCTTTAACAAAGAAGCACGTTCACAGAGGTTAGGGTGACCTACAGAGAAGAAAACCAAAGTGTTCTCTCAGGTGATCAGCATTCCATTTCCTGTTCTCTTCTGCTTCTTATCTGGCACAGTTTTATGTAGTTAAATTATGCCACACATACATGTCACTCTGTCTCCTGCTTTTAAATATATATTTTTTTATTGATTTCAGAGAGGAAGGGAGGGAGAGATAGAAACATCAATGATGAGAGAGAACAACCATTGATCAGCTGCCTCCTGCACGCCCCCTGCTGGAGATTGAGCCCGCAGCCCGCCCTGACCAGGAATCAAACCATGCCCTCCTGGTTCATAGGTCAGCACTCCGCCCCTGAGCCACACCAGCTGCTCTGGCTCCTGCTTTTCAAACATAATACATCTCACTGCCATTTCCCCTTCTTTTTAATAGTATTTATAAGCAACCATTTAATGGCAAAAATAATAGCACTCCATCATATAAACAGTCATCATTCAACCGTGGGTAGTTTCAGAGTTCTACGTTTTCACTATTATGAGATGAACACCTTTGTGGATAAAATTCTGTACTTAATTTGAGATGGAATCCTAAGAATGTGATAACTAGGTCGAATAGTAAGATGTTTTAAGGACTCTTCAAAATCATCGTTAAATTATATTCCCAAACCCCAGCACCAGGCTTCTCTCACTGTCTGCAAGTCCTCATTACATCAGCTCCAAACCGCGGTGAGTTTATTCGCACACATTCTCGGAGGTGACACAGTGAACCACAGGATGTTAGAAACGCCGTTTCTCCTTGTCTCAGACAGGCGTGAGGTATTTCGGGCGTGAGAACGCTCTTTGCAGTCGCTACATGCTCACCGCCTCCTGTAAAACATTTCTGATCAAGTTCATGGATTCTGGTTTTTCTCGTGACAAAATGCTTATAAAGATTGTAGGCCTTCTCAAATTGCTAAAGGCAACGTGTGTTTTGTCAAATTATTAACCCCTGTGACCACCTACAGAAGACATCTACTGACAACCAGTTCTTTGCCTGTCAGCCAGGAGAGAGCCAGGAGAACAAGTCTGAAAGGACGAGGGTAGATAAAACTTCACTCACGTTTTATAAAGGAGAAAGTATACGGCTAGAATGAACAAGAGAGGGAAACTAGTGTTGTTTATGATATTTTTGATAGCGTAATACTTATTTTCAAATAGATAGGCATACAAGGTAAATTATTTATTTCAAAATTACCTTGATATGAAGTTAGCATATGTGCATGAGTGAGAGATAAAAATGCAGGCTCAGCCCTCGCTGGTTTGGCTCAGTGGATAGAGCGTCGGCCCATGGACTGATTCGATTCCGGTCAAGGGCACATGCCCAGGTTGCAGGCTTGATCCCCAAGGGAGGGCAGGGCATGCAGGAGGCAGTCAATCAATGATTCTCTTTCATCATTGATGTTTCTATCTCTCTCTCCCCCTTTCTCTTTCTCTCTGAAATCAATAAACATATATTTTTAAAAAATGCGGGCTCATACCTGACGTATCAGCATCCATTCACTTCCCGAGGAGAACTGGTGAGCTTGCGAAAGGCCAGCTGGGAGCCATTTATGTGATTACATATTTTCCAGAAGAAGTAATAATGGTTTGCTTCATTACTTCTCTATGTTTAAAGACACAGACAGCCATCCAGAAGGTCAAGTCTAAATAGTACGGACATGTTCTCTCAGTGGACAGTCCTTCTTGGACAGGTGATCCTGTTGAATTTTTATTGAACTGGAAGTGATGTGGCCGGTGTTTGGGAGTCAGCTCGGAGAATGTTCCACCAGAACAGCTCTGCTCCGCGTCCCAGCGAATGAGCCCTCCATTGAGGAGGCTAATGGGTTTGACTGGCTGAGCCTGCTCTGCTATTGGGCCGGCTCCCCGCTGTCGGAGCAAAGAACTCCATGGAGTGTTCGGTTGATAGGAAGGCGGTTTCTGATAAATCTTCCTGTAATAACCCAGGGCACGTGGTGGATTGATCTGAATCCGCGCCCTATGCGAGTGCTCAGTGTGCATCCTTTCCCCCTTCGTTCTGTAGTGAAAGGCTCATGCTTAGTTTGATTCCAGTTACTTAAGGGTAGTGAGAAATGTGACAGAAATTTAAGTTTATTTCCAGGAGGGGTACGTGGAAGGCTAAATTGAGGATAACTTTAACTTTCTTACAATTTAAAGACTAAATTTAAACTACCTGCAATTTGAGCAGTTAGTTTGTTCTCTAGATTAAAAAAAATTTTTTTTGACAGCGTTTATTGTAAAAACTGTTTTCACTCCATTGTGTGTTCTTGCCTCCTTTGCCAAATATTAGTTGACCTCATAGGTGTGGGTTGATTTCTGTTCTGTTCATTGACCTACATGACTGCTCTTATGCCAGTGCCAAGCTGTTGATTTACAGTAGCCTTGTAAGTTTAACACTGAGTGGCCAGATTATGATGATCTCTGAACGCATAAAAATCTGGCCACTCCATGTATATCCTATGTAATAAAAGGTTAATATGCAAATTGTCCCCTCGACCAGGAGTTTGACCAGCAGGCAGGCCTGCCAACCGCCCATGTCCCCTCCCCCTGGCCAGGCTGACTGGACCCCACCCACGTATTAATTCATGCACCGGGCCTCTAATATGTATATTAGAAACCATAATAATCTGGCTACTCAGTGTAGTTAAGATCAGGTGTGTGTGATACTTCCAACTTTGTTCTTCTTTCTTAAGGTTGCTAAGGCTATTTGGGGTCTTTTTTGGTTTCATGTAAATTTTGAGGCTGTTTGTTCTAGATCTGTGAAATATGCCGTTGGTATTTTAGTGGAATTGCATTGAATCTGCAGATGGCTTTGGATAGTATGGACAACGATTGACATTTCTTTGGAGAGCCAATTTTTAAAAAATATGTATATTTTATTGATTTTTTACAGAGAGGAAGAGAGAGGGATAGAGAGTTAGAAACACCAATGAGAGAGAATCATCGGCCAGCTGCCTCTTGCACACCCCCTACTGAGGATGTGCCCGCAACCAAGGTGCATGCCCTTGACCGGAATAGAACCTGGTACCTTTCAGTCTGCAGGCCGACGCTCTATCCACTGAGCCAAACCGGTTTCGGCAGAGAGCCACATTTTTTAAACTTAAACTTCTTCTAATGCCACTTCTTCAACATAGACTCGCCCAGGCCGTGGTGTTTTGTGGAAGAGCCACCCTCAAGGGGCCAAAGAGCCGCATGTGGCTCAAGAGCCGCAGTTTGCCGACCACGGCTCTAGGCAGTAAGACATTATGTTATAAGCAGTGTTTTAAATTTAAACATTTTTATCAACCCAACACACATGCTGTATAAAGCTTATTAGCCCTGTAGTCCAGAATGAAAGACGCCAGCACAGAGTCCTCTGCTTGTCCTTAAAATGTGGGGGTTCGTGTTCTGGGCTGTTTTGGGGATATTCCTCCAGCTTTCTCCTCTGTCTTTATCTCTGTGGAGAGCTCTCTGAGTTTCTGCTGGACTTTTTGGACTTGCTGAGCTGGTCCCGTTTTCATCTGTTTTTCTGTTCTGTTCATCTCCGGGCCACCACCGCTGGTACAGCCCACCCTGCCCTCACTGGTCACGGTGTCTCCTGCAGCGTCTGTCTGAGGACATTGGTTTTCCTCTGCTTCCTCATTGCTGCTCCTGCTGCTTCTCCTCCTCCTCCTGCTTTGTTACTGTATTTTTACATTCGTTCCTTTGGGCCTCCGTCCTCCATGTTGAAGGCCTTCCTCAGATGCCCATTGGCTGTGAAGGCCATGCACATGGCCGGGACCCAATGCTTTTCCAGAAAGTGACCGTCTGACTTCCATGGGTTCTCCCCTGGTCGCTGAATATGGTATGTCTCCGTGCTTCACCAGCAAAACGAGAAGTCCATGTAAATGCGGCACAGGGAGACTTCAGTCTCAGGGATATTAGGTCTGTCATCGAATTATCACAGCAAGCTTTATAACTTCTGGAAGCTTATTAGTGGTCTTGGGTTTTAAATATTAATGCCATCTGTGTGCAGTGCGTTTGGTGTGGGAGTTTTTGCTGGGGAAACAGGAGAGAAAGCCCCTGTCTTTTTTGGATGGGGGCGGGGTGCAATTCCAAGTCTCTCAAGTTTGCTGTAATTCACAGGTCAAATTGGGTTTAGATTCACAGATTATCCAACCCACACGCTTCCTCTGGTCGCATGGCCAGCCGCTGTGGGGGTGGGCGCGCCCGCAGTGACGCTCATTTCTGTAATCCTGAACGAGGGGAGATACGGGGCCATTGTCTTCCATCTTAAAGACTTCTTTGTTGGAAAGTTTCACATAAAAATAATGTAAATGCTTTGGACCAGCGCACACAGAGGCGGACGTCACAGATTAACTCAGTGTCTTCACGGAAAGAGCCGTGATGGATATTCTCTCAGAACCGCCTCTCTAACAGATGCCAAGGGCCTTGTAAAGTGGGAAGAGACGCATTTAGCCTTGTGTTTAAATTAATAAAATGCACAGAACCATGGAGCTAATAAAATAAAAAGCCTGGACGTTAATTCTCATTACTGTGATTGGGTTAAGGGTGGGCAGCTCTTTTATTGCATTCAAACGCCAGGAGGCAATAAAGAACCCCCTTGTTTGTTGGTTTAATTTAAAAGTAAAATGGACATTATCCTAATTCTACGCCTTGGTGCTGACGGACACACTCATAGCGTGTGGCTCTCATTCTTACTCTCTTCACCGCGACTCGATGACGTGGTCCGGGGGCCGGTGTGGGGGGAGGGGGCGGGCGGGAGCGTCACCGGGCGGGGTGGTGGGCGCTGCCCTGTGGGCGTGGCCTCCACAAGCCACCTCCCTGCTGCCTGGGTTCCCTCAGCTGCCGGCGAGGGCCCTGGTCCTCTCCGCTTCTCATAGTCCCTTGTTATTGGACAAATATGTCCATATGGGTCTTCCTTTGTAATTACTAGAGTATACTATATATGTACTCTATATATAGTATAGAGTATATATATAGTATAGAGTATATATAGTATAGAGTATATATATATCCTACCTAATAGGGTAATATGCAGATTGACCATCACTCCAACACACAAGATCAAGATAGCTGCTCCCATGTGGTCAAAGATCCTGCCCCCATCTGGACACAAGATGGCCACCACAAGATGGCCAGCAGGGGAGGGCAGTTGGGAGGCACCAGACCTGCAAGGAAGGGCAGTTGGGGGGTGATAAACCCTACAGGGGAGGGCAGTTAGGGGTGACCAGGCTGGCAGAGGAGGGAAGTTGGGGGCAAACAGGCTGGCAGGGGAGCAGTTAGACATCAATCAGGCTGGCATGGGAGTGGTTAGGGGGTGATCAGGCTGGCAGGCAGAAGAAGTTAGGGGCAATCAGGAAGCCAGGCAGGCAAGCAGTTGGGAGCCAGCAGTCCTGGATTGTGGGAGGGGTCCCAGATTGGAGAGGGTGCAGGTTGGGCTGAGGGACACCACCACCTCCTCCCTACCCCCCTACCCCCCATACCCCCTACCCCTTGTGCAGGAATTTCGTGCACTGGGCCTCTAGTGTACGTATAATGAATCGTGGAGAAAAATCAAACGTTATCAAAGTATACCTAACCAAAAAGTGAAAGTCATTCCTCCCCCACTAAAACAAAAAATTAAAGAAAACAAAAGTCTTCAGTGACAGAGCTAATAATTGCTAACTTCCCTGTACATCCTTCCAGCAATGTGTTGTGTGTGTCAGTATATGCATATGCATTTTAATACACAAACTATCTTAGCACCCTACTCTTTTCCCCCCTTACATCTTTGAAATGATTTCATGTAAATGTATTTTTGAAAAATTTATATCTAGTCAATATCTGGTAGCTTTAATTTAGAGATTAATAAGAAACTTAAAATTTTAATTCTCTGCCTTTTTTCTTGCATCTTAATTTCCCCTTGCCTGTTTGAATTGCATTAGCAGAATAATTTTTTAAAATTCTATGCATAGAAAGATGTCTGAAAATAAATAAAACAGATATTAATAATACTTGTCAGGGGTACTGAATTTTAAGTTATTTTTTCCCTTTATGCTGTTTTTTGTATTTCATAGTTTAATAATTGACATTTTATTGGGAAAAGCTCATTTAATAAAACGTAGTATGCTATTATGAAGTAATTATTAACCAACAGTTTAATTAAATTATAATACCATATTCTTTATTGACTATTCAATCATACCTTGTTAAAAATAATTTATTGTTATTTTTTCCAGTCTATTTTTAATTGAAGTATAATTTATAGTAATAAAGTGCAGAGCTTTAAACTGTATCCTTTGATGAGTCTTTTCCCCACTGTTCTTAAAATAGAAAACATCCCAGGAACCCCGTAAAACCCCTTCCTATCCCCTTAAAATCACCCCCTCCACCGGCACCTGCTGATCTGTCTCTCCAGGGGCTCGTTCTCAGTTCTGAGCTCCCTGAGGAGGGAATCCCTCTCGGCGCACTTAGTGTCCGATCTCCCGTCCTCCATCCACCAGCACTATTGTCCCCACCGTGTTCAAATCCTTCTCCGCTTCCTTTCCTCAGTGCAGAGACCGGCCAAGGCCAGAGCTGCTGGCCCAGGGCTGTGTGACCGAGCTCGGCCTCACCGCTCCCGGAGATGATGGGAGAGGGGGGGTGGCTGCCGACCTGCAGCGCCGGACATGACGGCAAAGCTCCCGGTGTGTCTGATGGAGGAAGACCCCGTTGTCATGTTATCGACCAAAGAGCAGACTTCAGCACCTCTCAGCCATGTGACACAACCGTTTCCATTTCTGAACCTTGACCCATGTTTTTTCAAGCGACTTCTGCATTTGAAGTCCAAACTGAACAAGGTCTATCCAGTCTGAGGCATTGGCCTAGCGGATGCCTTCGTTTTTATTTTATTTGTTGAAAGTTTGTCGTTGATTATCTGTGCCGGTTAGACATGACGAAGGCCCTTCCGGTACTGCCCAGGCTCCAGCCACCAGGGTGTCACAGCTGGCGGAGGCTGATCTCACCACACGCCTCCAGCCTGCTCCTGTGTCTGCTCCGCCCGGGGCGTCCCCAGGCGCCTCCCCGCTGACCTTCCTCCGGATGCCCCGGCGGAGGCAGGGCCAGCGCGGTGTCCGTCCAGCGCAGCCCCTGGACCCGCACACGGCCCCCACAGCACTCCGCACGGACCCAGCACCGCCAAACGTCTCTGCCGCAGGACCATCGGCGTCCCAGCGTCGATCCCATTTAATTACTTTCTCTCTTTGAACCACAATATTACATTATACAATATTACATTATTGCAGGTGAACCGCAGAGCGATTTGACATTTACAGACTTTACAAAACGCTCACACGTTAACTCTCGTAGCCATCTGTCACCAAGTAAAGCTGTTATAATGTTATCAACTGAGGTCCCCTCTGGTACATTATGTTCCTGTGACTTATTTCACAACTGGAAATTTGTGTATTTCTAAAATACACACACATATGTAATAAAGGGCTACTGGCCGTGATGCCGTAATGACTAAATGACCGGTCACCAGAGGTGCATTGATGAGTCTTGCGTTATGGTGGGTCTGGAGTCTCCTGCGATTTTGTGAGGCGCTGGGCCTCTGGTATAAATAGTGGTTACCAGAGGGGATGGGGGATGGGTGAGGGCATGATAGGTGAAGGCAATTTAGAGATACAGATTTCACACACCTGGTGGGGCTCAGGGGTTGAGCATCGACCAATAGGCCAGGAGGGCACAGTTCAGTTCCCGGTCAGGGCACAGGCCTGGGTTGCAGGCTCAGTCCCCAGTGTGGACCATGCAGGAGGCAGTCAATCAATGATTCTCTCTTATCATGGATGTTTCTGTCTCGAAGGAATGAGACAGGAAATGAAATAAATCAAACAGAAAAGACAAATACCATATTACTTAAATTAAATTTATCAGTCCATGACAAGAGAGAATCATTGATTGACTGCCTCCTGCATGCTCCACACTGGAGATGGAGCCCACAGCCCAGGCCTGTGCCCTGACTGGGAACTGAACTGTGACCGCCTGGTTCATTGGTGGACGCTCAGCCCCTGAGCCGCACCAGCCGGGTGAAATTTGTATCTTTTCATTGCCTTCACCTGTGATACCCTCACCCCTCTCCCACCCCCTCTGGCAACCACCCTTTTGTTCTCTGTGTTTATGAGTCTGTTTCTGTTTTTGTTTCGTTCATTTTTTTTTTCTTTTTAGAGTCCATATACAATTTAAATAACACGGTGTCTGTCTTTTCTGTTCGATTTATTTCACTTAGTATACTACCCTCTGGGTCTGTCATGTCGTCCCATGTGGTAAGATTCATTCTTTTTATTGCCAAGTAGTATTCCATTGTACGTATATCGCATCTTCTTTAACCAATTCTGTCCAAGGCCACGTCTGGTGGTGTCTAGTAAAGATGGCGCGTGGCCACACGGAGGCAGGTCTGGAGACGTCAGGTGGCCACGGGTGTACGTGGGAGGAAGTGTGTGGACTGAATGGCATTGAGTGCGTTTCTCAGTGTTTATTCTCACAGACATGGGCAGTGACCACCTGCCCCTCATTATTATAATGTGTTTTAGATTCTGATGGTGTTCATATGGCTTGAATTTCACTTTTGACTTATTCTGTATAAAAGGGTGATCTTTCAGAGTATTTAATGGTTATTGGTTTATAAATTGCCTCAAAATACTCCTTTATTTGTTAACAGATAGCGAAAACGCCAGTGGCAGTGTGAGTTTTATAAACTTTTTGTTTCTATCGAGCTGGGCTTTATTTTTGAGATGCAGCCATTTCTCTGCTCACAGGCTGTTATCCCCGTTCATCTGTGCTGCGTTCAACTTGTCTGATCCTCCCGCAGACATGAAAGTTGTAGTTTTTACATTTGAATTATTTTTCTCGTAAATTATGTTATCCTTGGCTAAAGGCTTTCCTCTTTAGTAAATGCTTTTGACTGTCTGGCCTTCATAGCATCAATTCTGGTTTTAAACGCTTACAGAGACACGCTCGGCTGCTTATAAATTTCCTAACAGCTCTGTACGAATCCCTGCCTTTCCGAGGGCCATATGCACTCATCGGGGCTCGGGCACTTCATAGCTGCCAGAGCGATTGCAGAGACGTGCTCGCTCTGCAGCTTCATGGGGAGCAGGCTCCCCCCCAGCCTATGGGGCCTCCGCAGAGCACGGGGCCAGGAGGCTGGCGGTTAGGGCTCGGTTATTTCGTGCTGGGGCTGCACAGCAGTGTGGGTGGCAGGGGCATATCTGCTCGGCGCAGCCACGGGGTCTGGGTTGGCTGGGCGCCATGCCCAGTGCCCGGGTGCCTGTCGAGGAGAAGGCGGTGTGGTGGGCAGAGAGCTCACCACTCATGTTTCCCTGGAAGATGCCGAGCCTCGTTGGGTGGGCAGGGCGGTCGGTCCACCCCGGCCTGGCTGCCTGGCGGACGGAGGTGCTGAAACCACAGCACAAGGCGCCCTCGCCCAGAGCCTCCGCCGGGAGACTGGTCCAGGGTGACCGGTCTCCGCCGGGGACACTGCTCTGTGCGGGTGGGGGGCCGCACCGGGCCTGAGGGACGCGTTCCCGCGCGGCTCACCTGGTCATTCCCTCCCGAGCACTCTGTCCCTCCGGCGCCCGCAGACAGACGGACTGAGGACCTCTCCCCGGGACGCCGTCCGTGTGCACGGAGCTCCTGGGCGTGGCCCTTTCACGGGAACATTCTGGATGCTGCCGTGTTCCGTGTTATTCCTGTGCGGAGGACGAGGCGTGCGGCTCTCTTAGCCGGAGCGTCTGTCTGTCTGTCTGTCTGTCCGGCAGTGCGGGGCGGGCCCGGGGTGGGGGACGACCATTGCCGGCTCCCGGGCCCGCAGGAGCCGTGCGTCCTCCGGCCGCTGCGTGTCCCCCAGGGGGCGTGTGTCTGTTCCAAACCCAGGCTGTGGGCTGCGAACCCGTGACCGTGAGAGGAGGGGAGCTGGCCCGGCCAGGGCTGTCGCTCTCGCTGCCACCGGCTCTGCGCTGCCTCTGCCCCGCCCGCTGGTCCTCCGCACACAGGCCGCTGTTCCCTTCCGCCGGAGTCGGCCGAAGAACAGCCCTGTTGTGGAGTCTGTAGCACTGAGATAGAGCAGGGCAGGCAGCTTCATATGGTGTCCTTAAATCTGCACCTAAAAATAGCATTTAGATGAATGTATCATCCAAAACGCTTTTAAATAGCAGCGCAGTTATCACAGTGATAGTAATCATAAAGAGAGTTTTTAGCTTTGTGCATACATATACGTATACGTGCATATGGATTATCTCAATATACTTATGTTTTAACACCGACTAATATATATCTTATATAGTATACATGATCCGCCTATATAATAAAAGGAGCAAATTGTCCCCTTGTCCAGGAGTTTGACCGGGAGTTTGACCAGGGGGTGAGGTCAGCTGGCCAACCACCGGCAGCCCCTCCCCCCGGCCAGCCTGACCCCCCCCATGCCCGAATTCATGCCCCAGGCCTCTAGAGTGTACATAGAGAGAGTTAACACAGGTTACAAATGGCTCATTAAAAGGCTGCACATTGCAGGAACCTTGTGATGTATGAAGAAACCTCCAAATGCTTCCAGCTGTGTGTGAGTGATCTGCACTTCCTTTTCCGCTGTAGTCATCAGGTGAATGGACGCACTCACAGTCCATGCGTCATGGCAAAGTGAGACTGACGGGCCTGCACACGCTGCCCGGCAGGCGGTCCCAGGAGGCCTGCCAGCCCCTCGGTCCACCCGTGTGTCTCCCTCCCTCTACCTGCCCCCTCTGCTGGGTCCGAGCTGCCGGCCCCTCCTCCGGGGGCCCCGGCTCGGCCGCTGCAGCGCGCTGTGCCCTGTCCTGTGACTGGCTCTGCTCGTGCGGAGCACAGCGGGCGCCTGCTAACGTGAGCCCGGGACACACACAGACAGCCCGGGACACACACAGGCGCCTGCTAACGTGAGCCCGGGACACACACAGACAGCCGTGTGTGTCCCGGGACACACACAGACAGCCTGGGACACACACAGGCGCCTGCTAACGTGAGCCCGGGACACACACAGACAGCCCGGGACACACACAGACAGCCGTGTGTGTCCCGGGACACACACAGACAGCCCGGGACACACACAGGCGCCTGCTAACGTGAGCCCGGGACACACACAGGCGCCTGCTAACGTGAGCCCGGGACACACACAGACAGCCCGGGACACACACAGGCGCCTGCTAACGTGAGCCCGGGACACACACAGACAGCGCGGATGGTGGTGCTGACAGACGTGCCAGGAACGTGCCTGTCTTCGTTAAACTTTAAAGTAAATCCTGAGATGCTTTGAGTGAGTCCCGCTCTGACAACGGATTAAGGAAGACTAGCTTTCTTGTAAGAACTGTCGTAGTTCCTTCCATTCTCATATTTTGGTATTTCTAGAAAATGTTTTACTCTATTAAAGATAAACAATTTGTAATTTCTTTGAAATACAGCTCCGAAGCCTCGTTGAGATGAACATATTTGCTGATTTTAAACCTATTTATCTTTCTTTATTGTTAAAAAGAAGTAAAAGTTAAAGTGAGTTTTATAAGTGTTGAGTAAACTCAACCAGCTTTCAGTATAATTTTTTTTAGCAGAGTACTAGAAAACGACCTCGTTAAGGACCTTACCTACTTTTAAATCATACAAACTAAAAAAAATTCTTTTTTGTTTAAAATCTGTCTCCTCTTTGTTCCTCTGTATTTTCTTTATTGGAACAGTTGTTTGCCAGGAATAGAAGCTTTTAGGAGTTACAACCCAGCCAAAACAAGGCGCATCTGTGTTTATAATGCAATATTTATTAATATAGGTCATATTGCTTTAATATATCAGAACCTGATGGGACCGTGAATTATTTAAAGTGAGCATCTGTGTGCTATTTTATGGCATTTGAAACAGGATGAATTTTTAATGTTCCCATGTAATGCGATCTGCCAGGATGGTGGGGCAGAGTCCTCAGATCCGAGGGCGTGAGCCGTGATTGCCTCGCTGTGCGGAGCGGCTCTCCCTGCGGGACGTCCCCCCTCCCGGCCGCTGAGGCGTTCACAGCACACGCCGCCGCCTGCCCCCCCCCCCCCCCCAGGCCTCTGGCCTTCTTCTGTTCTTCTCTGGAATCAGGGCTCCCCGAAAGCCCAGCCAGAAACTCCACTCACCTACGCCACCCCGCCCCTACGCTCCGTATTCCATGTAACCGACAGCTCTGAAGTCTTCTCACTGAGCGTTTCTCACGGGGAGCTGGGAAGGCCGGAAATGGGGGTCCTGTCCTCAGGCTTTGGAAAGTCCTTCCCTCAGTGAGTAATGAGGTGCTGATGTCACTCAGTGAGCCGGCCGGCCTCGGCCTGCTGCAGTCATCGGTGTGCGCTCTGCCCGGCAGCCGCTCTGTCCCTGCGGCCAGGTCCAGGCCCCACCGAGCTCTCCCCACCGTCCCCTCCTCTCACCTGGGCTGGCACAGCCCGAAGGAGGGCAGGGCCTGCTGGGAGGTTGGTTGGGGGGGCCTAGTTTTTCTTTGCAGTAAATTCCACTTTGCTGGACCCGGTCGGAAAGAGCGTCTGTCTGTCGAGTTGATTACGAGCTGTGTTTCCTGAAGGTCGTATTGCTTGGATAGACCCGTCCCTGATGAGGCTGTGCGTTAACGTGTTGTGATTTCATTTCCAAGCGCACACCTGGCCTCTATAACAACAGTAAAAACCGTTATTTGTACGTCCTTGCTGGTTGCTGCGTCCGAGTTACAGACTTTAAAAGCTTCCAGGAAAACCCCTTCCTTTGGAGAGGGCGAGCTTGCGTTCTGTTTTCACTCTTACGTTTCCAAACGGATGCATCCTGCGTGCAAACAGAAAATATTCCCCGGCCGGCCTGCCCCGGAGGGGCCCGCCCTCACCCGTGGCTGTGAGCCACACGCTGGGTGCTGGGCTGTCACGCAGTTTGGGGTCAGGCCCTGTCGGGGTTGAGGGCAGTGATAGACGCTGAGACGTCGCCACACCCTCAGAGCAGAGCAGCGGCGTGCCGGGCCCCGGCCAGGCGGCGTGGCCTGCGGTGGTGTGGCCTGCGGCGGCGTGGCCTGTGGTGGCGTGGCCTGTGGTGGCGTGGCCTGCGGTGGCGTGGCCTGCGGTGGCGTGGTCTGTGGTGACGTGGCCTGCGGTGGCGTGGGTGGCATCTGGGTGACACCAGCGTCTCCCTCGCGTTGGGTGAGGACGGTGCGGAAGGTGCTTAGTCAGTCCCTTAAGCAGTGAGGAGGCAGGTGTTTGGAGTATAATACTCACCTCTAACCAGCTTCCGTCATAAAACTAGAACCTGCTCATTGTGGGACATTTGCAAAATACAGAGAAATGTAAAAGGACCGGTGATCCTCCCACCTAGCGGTATAATTACTCAGTGGACTTCCTCGGCCTCTCCTGTCCCTGTGGTTTGCTCACAGGAAGTGTAACTGCTGCTGGGCTCACTCCCGGGGACGTGAGCTGAGAGCTTGGCGTGTTACTGTCCGGCGTTCACCGTGAAGGCGAGGCCGCTCCTTCCCGGTGACGGCCGAGACCTATGAGACTCCAGGGTCCAAAATGGGAAGCTCGAGGCCTCCGCTCGGGATGAATGCTATTGAATCATACATATAATTTATGATTATAAATTAGTTTAGAAGTCTCCTATATAATAAAAGCCCAATATGCAGATTGTCCCCTCGGGCGATCACTGGACTGGGAATTCCACTGGGAGACCAGGAGTCTGACCACTCACAGTGACATGCACTGACCACAGGGGGTGGTGCAGAGCATGGCGGGCATCAGTGATGCAGTGCTGGCAGTGGGTGGCAGTGGAGGCATTGCCGGCCCCGATGGGCCCGACAAGAGTGAGACCGTGGCCAGATGGTGGAGCTGGTGAGCCAATGGCGCCAGGCAAAGGCAGATGCGAGTGGGCTGGGGGGGGGGGGGGGGGGGGGAGAGGGGGAGGCAGAGGAGGCGATTGCCTGCAGGTGGTGACCAGCAGCGGCTGCAGGAAGGTGGTGCTGTCACAGGGTGGGGGGGGGGGGGAGAGAGACCCGCCCCAATCGATCACCCTGCAGGCAGGATGGTAAAGCAGGTGAGGGGGTGGTGCCAGGCCAGGTGGGGCTGAGGGTGCGAGCTTTGGCCGATCTCTGCAGGCCGCCCCGAGGAACCCCACCTGTGCACGAATTTGCACCAGGCCTCTAGTATCTAAAATATTTAAAAAGTAAAGCTTTTGAGTTCTGTGGAATCTTCCCCTCATATGACAGGCCAGTTTATTTAGAGATTATCAACAGTATTCCAGAAGCAGCATTTATACAGGAATAACATTTGTATACTGTTGCCACTCACTCTTATTAGGCAAATATGCATTCCGTTGCACACTCACCAGCCGCCTTCTCCTGCCGCTCAGGAGCCTCAGAGCTGAGCCGGGTGGTGGAAGCGGCTGTGATGACGGGTGGGTTAACGCAGTGGGCACGCCGGCAGCTCCCGGGCTGCACGCAGGATGTGTCCGTTGGAGCATGAGGAGTGGAGGCAGAAGCCAGCGCGCCCTCCCCCTGGGGGGTTCCCCTGACGCGGCCCCCGCGAGGGCGCACGGTGAGCGCCCCTGCTGTTCTTACCAAAGATCGTGCTGCGGAATGGAAAGCCAGCAGGGAGAGAGGACTCCTGCAGGCTTTGGGACGGAGTGATTTCCCGGCGCTGCTGGCGGTGCGGCTCCTTAGCACAGGGACCGTCGCCTGAGCGGACCGGGCTGGCCGCCTCGCACACGGCGGGCGGGCACTGTCCACGCCGCCGCCCAGCGCGGCTCCCAGCCCCCCTGACCCTGCTGGCGGCTCTGCCGGCGCGGTTCCTCCTCTCCAATGGGTCGTCGTGTGTCTCTGCCAGAACACGAACAGGAAGTGCCGTCCTTGGTCCCTCAGCGCCAGGCCACCCGGAGCCCGGTCCCGCCCGACGTGCGTGCCTTTGTCTGTGTCCAGGGCGGCGCCAGGGTCCCCAGCTTTGGCGTCGGCGTGGGCAGCCCCTGCAGGCGGTGCTGGCTCCGTTACCTGCGGCCGCGCACACCTGCTTCTGTCTTTCCCGCCGTAAACATCTGGGCCCCCAATGGCCAGCAGCGGACAAGCAGGGGTGACGCTGAGTCTCCTTAGAATCCGCCGAACGAGAGCAGGCGCCAGGCGCTGGGTCCAGGCCCCGGGCCGCAGGCTCCCGCAGTGACCTCCCCGGAGCCGGTGCTGCCCCAGCTGGGAAGCCGGAGCTCCTGGGACGGGACGGGAGAGCACACGCACCCTGCTGGCAGCGAGGATGGGCGGGGAGACCGGGACAGCTCAGCGCCGCTGGCACAGCTCAGCTCTGTGAGGTGCGGTTTATCTCAGACGCTCACCCAGGCTCTGAGCTCACTCTGTATCAGGACTGTTTGTTTCCCCACACAATGGTTTTCACTGCGACCACAGTGCCAGAATCGAACCTGGGACCCTTCAGTCCGCAGGCCGATTTTCCATCCACTGAGCCAGACTGGCCAGGGCTCAAACTCTTAATAATCCAAGCGTGCCTCAGTTTACCTTCTAACACCTCTTGCCTGTGTCCGAGCAGCAGTGCCCTAACTGGTCTTCCTGGCCCCGCACAGCTCAGGCTCCACAGGCAGCAGTGTCGCCCGTGAACTCACCTGCCGGTCACGGGGCACCCCACAGAGATGGCCCCGGCAAGCAGCTTTTTTTAAAAAATTAAAATATATTCGTATTGATTTCAGAGAGGAAGGGAGGGGGGAGAGAGATAGAAACATCAATGATGAGAGAGAACCATTGATCAGCTGCCTCCTGCACACCCTTCCCCCCCGCCACACACACACACTAGGGACTGAGCCCCAACCCAGGCCTGTGCCCTGACCGGGAATCAAACCAGTGACTCTTCAGTCCACAGGCCGATGCTCTATCCACTGAGCAAAACTGGCCAGGGCCAGAAGGTGCAGCTTTGAAACCAGCAGAAGAAAGGCGATCTAGCTAATAAAAAATACAAAAGGGGAGAGGGTGGGGGAAGGACATAAAAAGCAAGTACGTTAAGTGGAAAGTATTTTTAAAAAAAAGAAAAAAGAAAGAAAAAAAAACATGCCGAGTGTAACGTGACTGTAATTACCGAACACCTGACTGGGCTCTCCATCGTAACGAGGAATTCTCAGACTGGGTAGGAGAGCAAGATGCAAAAGTGAGTTATCTAGAAGAAACAAGCAAACAAACAGAAAAGACCGAGAAAGGTTGAGGATGAAGGGATCGAAGAGACAGGAGCCCAGAGCAAGCAGCGTGCTCGGGCGTGCGTTCCGGAGGCGGGCTGGCGGATGAAAGGAACAGAACACGGCGTATCATCAAAACAGCCGGACGCACGCACATGCGGCAGGGCTGCGGGGAGACCGGTCTCGGCTGCGTTTGAAGCTTTCTAGCACTTTCTCAGAAACCGGAGCCCTGCCTTCAGAAACAAGCAGCTGTGAACGAGACCGACAACACGATCGCCAGCTGGCGCTCCTGGAGCCGTGTCTGAACTGTGCGTGCCGCCGAGAACGGCGTGGCTGGGCTTGTGCGGGGCAGCAATAAAGAGAAACCATGAGCCGGGCCACGGAGGAAGCTGGTGATTTCCCAAGGATGAAGCCATACAGATTGGGCTTCCTCAGTGGTGTGCAAATGTAATAAGAAATTATTAACAAAGGCTAGCCCCGCTGAAAAAAATCCCTCATAGTTATAAATTTAATCACAGATTTCTAAATACCCATTGGGTGAAAAAGGAAATAAAAATGAAATTTTGATATACTTAGAACTGAAAGAGAATGAAAACATGTTGGAATTGTGGGATATAGTTCAGGCAGTGCTTAAAGGGATTTGTCATCTTAAATGCATCTATCAGTAAGCAAGAAAGGTAAAAAAATGAGCCGAGTTCCACTCAGAATTTGATTAAAGGGGAGGGAGGGGGATAACAAAACAAACCCAACGAAACAGTGAGGGTGGGTATGGAAAGCAATAAAATACAGAATTATAACGACACTAATTGATAGAGAAGGTTAGGAAAATCAGAAGCTGGTTCTCTGAAAGATAAATAAGACCCTGTCAAAATTATCACCCACCAGAAGAGACAGAGAACGTGACGAGGCCCACGTGACTAGACCACAGCGTGGGAACCATCCAACAACTTCTGTCCCAAACTTCCCCGGGGGAGCTGCATGGTGATTTCTGGTGAAAGTTTAAGAGACAATCACTTCGTACCTTTTACAAGCTGTTCCGGAAAACAGAGGGCAGAGAGGAAGGGCCCGGCTCACTTCCCACAGCGATGGACACCGTCACCAAAATGAATGCATGCATACTGGGCTGTAGCAGAAGGACGGAAACATGTGTGTATCGCAGACAGGGGAGTGAAAGCTCTGGGTAGAGTTCAGCACCTGCCTAGGATTTTACACACACACACACACACACACACACACGCAGGTAACATAGAAGGAATGGAAGGGACCTTCCCGTAGGTTATATACCAAAAACGATAGCAAAGGTTATAGTTAACACGCCCTGGCTGGTTTTGCTCAGTGAATAGAGCATCGCCCATGGACAAAACGGTCCTGGGTTCGATTCTGGCCAAGAGCACGTACCTCGATTGCAGGTTCAGTCCCTGACCCTGGTCAGAGCACATGCAGGAGACAACCAATCGATGTGTTTCTCTCACGTCGATGTTTCTCTCTGTGTCTCTCCCCCTCCCTTCCACTCTCTCTAAAAATCAATGGGAAAATGAACATGGGGGAGGGAAAATGTTATACTTAACAGAAAGTGTGGATCGCTCCCTCTGCCACACGGAAGACAAGCGCGCTGTGTCAGCCCTGGTTAGTGCGGGAAGCAGCCGACAGGTTTTCAAGAGGAAAGAGAGCCACACAGCGGGTCGGCTGGGAAGTGGTTGGGAGGGGCCATTTGGGGGGACAGATTCAAGGTCACAGGACTGCAGTTACAGCCCAGGGGACGGGCTACGGCTCCTTCATTAACTTTTGCTTTTTACCTCTGAACGCCGATCGCTAGCCACCGGATTGCAGACTCCGCCCCACAATCATGTCCCCACCTTCTTTCCACCGCCCCCTGGAGCAGGCAAATGGCCTCGATGTTACCTTTCTTTTCTTTTTAAAAAAATATATATTTTTTTATTTATTTCAGAGAGGCAGGGAGAGGGGGAGAGAGAGAGAACTGTCAGTGATGAGAGAGAATCATTGATGCCTGCCTCCTGCACGCCCCACACTGGGGATCGAGCCAGCAACCCAGGCCTGTGCCCTGACGGAGAAGCAAACCTGATCTCCTGTTTCGTGGGTCCGATGCCCGACCACTGAGCCAGCTGGTGGAGCGTTCCCTTTCTTTCCCATTCTCTGAGAGCGTGTCCAGAGGACAGATCTCACGCTGCACCCAGAGCCGTAGCTGTGAGGGAGTCTGAGAACTGAGTTCTTAGATTCAGACCGAGCCAGCGGCCGGGAGAGAGAATGGAGCTTGAGAGGTTCGGTCAAAAGCACCCCGTCCCCTGCCCACGTCTCTGTGCTCTCACACGGCATTGCCGCCCAGGCGGGGCTGTGGAGGAAGAACGGAGTGGGCCTGAGCCTCGGCAGGAATTGTCACTGTTCCCTATCCATCGACAGAGTGGCCATCCCGCCAGCACGAGGTTCTGATGGCCAGACTCATGGGGAGGGTGGCATTGCTGTCTGCAGGACCAAGCTGATTTATCTGTGCTGGTAACTCCCAATTAAACGTGTCGTAAAACATAGGACACCACTCATCGTAATAACAGGAATTGCGCTATCTATGAATTAATCAAGAATGTGCAATCTCTCTTTAGAGGAAAATGTTAAACTCTAATAAAAGACAAAGATTATGTGAGTGACGAGAGACGTTTTATTCTCGTAGAGGTAGTATTAGGAAAGCATCATTTCTTTCTAGATTAGTCTTCAAATTCAATTCAGTCTCTTTCAAAACTTGTGTGTTCTTAAGGCCTTGCTAAACTCCAACCGAAGTATAAGCAGCAGGGACAGTGGGGGTTCGGGAAGCCGCGATGCCTGTGGAATGAAGCTCAGAGGGGCTAGCCATCCCAGCACCCACTTCACTGGAGAGCGGACCCCAGAGGCTGGCCAGCCCGTGAGGAAACATTCAGCGCCATCGGTAATGGGAAATGAGGACTGATACGCGGTGTGACCGGCACCGTTAACCAGGGGTCCCCAGGAAGCTGACAGGCCAGCAGGGGAGGGTGCGTGGGGGGTTCTCGCGCTGTGGTGGGACGTGGCGGGACGTGACGGGACGTGATGGGACGTGGCGGGACGTGGTGGGACATGGCGGGATGTGGGTGTGGGACGTGGCGGGACGTGGCGGGATGTGGCGGGACGTGGCGGGACATGGCGGGATGTGGGTGTGGGACGTGGCGGGACGTGGTGAGACATGGCGGGATGTGGGTGTGGGACGTGGCGGGACGTGGCGGGACGTGGTGGGACGTGGTGAGACGTGGCGGGATGTGGGTGTGGGACGTGGCGGGACGTGGTGGGACGTGACGGGATGTGGGTGTGGGACGTGGCGGGATGTGGCGGGACGTGGCGGGACGTGGTGAGACATGGCGGGATGTGGGTGTGGGACGTGGCGGGACGTGGTGGGATGTGGTGGGACGTGGTGAGACATGGTGGGATGTGGGTGTGGGACGTGGCGGGATGTGGTGGGACATGGTGGGACTCAGACGCCTGTGGCTGCCTTGGGGACAGCCTGGCACCCCGCTTCACATGGGGGACACAGGCTCTGTGGCTGCACATTTATTCTCCTGAGAGTAGGTATGTGCCTAGGTGTTGTCCATAACCGAGTAAGCGACACGCAGTTTTGTGTCCTGGTTTTGTGCTCAGCATCTATCTCATGGCTGACGTGCTTTGTCCGCTGCATGTTTCCATGGGACACCTGGTGGGTGCGGTGTCACCAGGAGAGCTGTCCGGCTTTGGGCATGGAGGCGGTCTCAGACCTCAGAGCTCAGCGGGTGAACATCCTCCCTGATGGTACTAACGTGGTACTTACGTGGCCACGTTAGCTGCTTGGAGAAACCAGTGCTCCGTCCACCGACCGTGACTTCAGGGAGCCATGTATCCGGGTCTTGCTTCCTCCCGGCGGCCGCGAGGATGTGATGGCGTGACCTCCCCGTCAGAGCGCGCCCAGCACGCCCCCCCCGCTGTTTCCGGGAGCAGAGCGGGGTCCCGGGATGGCTCCCTCGGCAGGTGCTCACCGAGTGCCACTGCCTGTCTCGGCGTCCAGACAAAGGGGGCCTTCGGCAAAAGCCTTGCTCTGGCGGCTCGGAGCCCCCGTCCGTCTGTAGAATGAGGGGCTCGGTGTGGCCGGTGTTGGGGACCATCCGGAGGGCAGTGGGGGGGCCGCCTTCGTGGTCCGCGGCGTCAGAGGCGTCGGCCGGCCGCGCCGGGGCACCGTGTGGTCCTGCCTCCCAGCCTCGGTGAGGACCGACCCAGGCTGCCCTCTGGTCCGCGGTGGTCCCCGGATGGCCAGGGGCAGCCGTGTGCTGTCTGTACGTTCTCCAGGCCGTGCAGAGGGGCCGGGAGAGGGTGATGTTGGAACAGCGTCAGGGACGGTGATGGGGGGTCAGTCTGGGTCAGGCCGCCTGTGACCGCCGGTGTCCTGCTCGGGGCCCGCCCTCCGTACGCCTGTCTCGGCAGCACTTCCTGCCGGTCCTGTGCCTGCGCCCTCATTAGATCCCGATCGTTCTGGTCAGGGCGACGAGTGGCTGCTTTGGACTCTCCAACACGATTAACATTCAGGGCGTTTTGTCCAATTGACCGTTGACCTCCCCCCTCGCTGTCTGTGGGGCTTCCTTCTGGTGAGCACGGGTGTCCGGGTCAGCCATGGCCAGTTCCAGCCGACCCCGCGGTATGAGCAGCGCCGTCCACAGCCCAGAGCACGCCCCTGGCAGAGGGAGCCCGGATGTAGCTCTGCCTTAGGTGGCATCCAGTGTGGCCTCTGGCGAGCTCCATTTGTATTTTTTAATACTTATTTGCTTGTTTAAAAGGTATATCTTGGTTTTAAAATGCTTTTAGAGTTGGTGAGAAGGGCAAAGCGTGTGTCCGGCAGAAGCGAGGAAACACGGGAAGAGCGGGCGGGCCCAGAGCGGGCACCGCTGGAGCCGATGGGAGGGGCGGAGGGCGGGCGTCCGGCTGGCCGTGGCGGTGCCTGCGGCCCTGGTGGACGACACAGCACCAGCAGGCGGGTCCCGGCCAGCTGCCAGGCCCACAGAGAGCGCCAGTTCCTCTCCTCGCCATCCCGAGGCAGGCAGCGCCGTCAGCATCCGGCTGCCTCGGGACGGCCACCCTGAGGGCGGGGACCCCCCGGAGCCATCGCTCCCGGGGGGATGTCACAGCTCCTCCTGGACGTTTGTTATGACAACACCGTCATCACGCTGTGTCTCCGTCAGGCGGCGGTGGCCTGGCCGGCCCCGGAGGCGCCGTTCCGCACCCGGGGCCCGGAGGGCACTCACCCCTGGCTCCGCGAGTGCTCCATCCGGACACAAACGAGGGCGTTCGTGGTGCTCGGTGCCCAGAGCTCTCCTCCCGGGCCTGCTCCCTGTGCGGGTCCTTAACCTCGGGTGCTACCTGGTCACCGTCTGCAGCAGGAACGTCTGTCAGAACGTGGGCGGGTGTGTACCCACAAGGCACACATCTGTCCCGTGTCTCCCCTGGGAGCTAAGACTTCACCGTTTTATCCAGTATATTTATTGTTTTGTTTTTTGGGGGGACAGTGGTACTCAGAAACAGATTTATCTTTGCTAATAGCTTCCCGAACACAAGCTCACCGCAGGAATTACCTATAATAATCCCACAAGCCAGCAGCACAGAGGACATTCTCTCTTCACAAGCGAAGGAGTGGCCGTCCACACCAGCAGTGGACTGGTCCCAGCGCTGGTCAGGCCGGAGGTGGAGGGCGGGAGGTCCGGCCTGGAGGAGGCGCCTCTCGCAGGAGCCGGGCTCCTGGCCGGGGAGGCTGGAGCTGGTGTTGCTAGGGCGTGTTGCTAGGGAATCGAGGGGATGAGGGGCAGGGGCTCCCTGCTGGACAGTCTTCGTCCTGCTGGTAGAGTCACCCCTTCGCCAGGAGCTGTGTCCCAAGGGTCCCTGTAGGGTGTTAGGTCAGCAGAGGTCGCCCTGCCCGGCCAGGACACCGGGCCCCCCTCCATGCGGAGTCTGCCTGCCGCGCCGCCCCTGTGCCTGCTGTGCGCTGCGAGCACGTCCCAGCGGCCACAGGGCTGAGCTGCTGACGGCTCATCACCAGCCGCTGAGACGGTGACCCCCCGCCCCCACGGCTGCCCTCACTCCCGCAGCCAAACAGCCCTGCTCTGCGTTTCTGCCCTGAACATTGGCCTGGAAATCAGCACCTCTTCAGTGACATGGACCCGCCTGTCCCAGTGCTGTTTTCGAAGTTCCCTTTCAGGGCCCTGCATTACTCAGTTTAACGAGAGTTGGATTGTTGAAGTATTGTAGATTTTCACTTACATGGTGTAATAGCTGGAATCCCAGTTGTGAGTATGTGAAACATTTTATTCTTGTGCTATTATTTATTATCGTAATACTTTCCATATGAACAAGTGTAAACCTACTTTTGCCCACCCTGTGTACATGTATGTACTGTATATATAAGTGTGTGTATATATGTGTGTATTTACATATATAATACTAGAGGCCTGGTGCATGAAATTCGTGCACAGGGGAGGGAGGGTCCCTCAGCCTGGCCTGCACCCTCTCCAATCCGGGATCCCTGTGGGATCAGGCCTAAACTGGCAGTTGGACATTCCTCTTGAAATCGGGGACCACTGGCACCTAACTGCTTACCTGCCTGCCTGATCACCCTAACCACTCTGCCTGCCTGCCTGATGCCCCTGTACTCCTGCCTGCCTGATTGCCCCTAACTGCCCTCCCCTGCCAGCCTGATCACCTCTAACTGCCCTCCCCTACCAGCCTAATCACCCCTAACTGCCCTCCCCTGCTCGCCTGGTTGCCTCTAACTGTTCTCCCCTACCAGCCTGATCGTCCTAACTGCTCTCCCCTGCCAGCCTGATCACCCCTTGCTGCCTCTGCCTCGACCCCACCTTCTGGCTTTGTCCAGAAGGACATCCAGAAGGATGTCCAGAAGATGTCAGGTCTAATTAGCGTATGCCTTTTTATTAGTATTGATATTACCAAGATCTTGGTTTTGATATTGTTATTGTTACTGTAGGCTGTCTTTGTTGTTAAGGAAGTTGATTTTTGCTTTAGAGTTTGTTATAAGGGAATTCCCAAGTTCACATTTAAGAGAAAAGTAATTAGCTCATCTAAACCCCCTTTAAAGTGATCAGCTCTGAGATGTAGGAGCTCACCCAGGAAGCCTTCTTGGCCACAGAGGAGAGGCTCCCCTTGTCTCTGGGACAAGAGGGCTAAGTGCCCGTGTTCCCTGAGTCAATGGGCTGTCCGTGTTTTCAGCTGATCGGTAACCCCTGCCCGGCCTTAGAAAGCCCGAGCCACCCTCCCTCCCCGTCCTCTCCCTCTTCCCTGTGTTCCTCACTGCGTCCTGTCAGGAAAAGCTCCAGCTGCTCTTTGAACATCTAAGCACGCAGGACTTATCGGCTAACCAACGCCGAGCCAGCGGAGAAAGGGCGCCTGACCTTACTGAGCAGCAAGGAGTGACTCATGCTTTTTAATTCAATTCAAAAGACCTCTA
This sequence comes from Pipistrellus kuhlii, assembly GCF_014108245.1. NCBI lineage: Eukaryota > Metazoa > Chordata > Mammalia > Chiroptera > Vespertilionidae > Pipistrellus > Pipistrellus kuhlii. The sequence continues at coordinate 860,409 of NW_023425584.1, forward strand.
TTGGGTATGTACTACGTTCAAAATCCTGTGGATGATAGGAGGACTGATAAGTCAATAGTTCCTAATCTTAGGAAATGTACGTTCCTGCTTTTTCCTTTTACTTCGCTAGACTTCATTTCCTTGATGGTATTTCATGCACTTTGTAATGTAAGACGTTTTGAATGAGTGACAGTCCTGCCCACTGGAGAGGAGGCGGCCTTGTGGGACTAGGATCTCCTGGACCCAGGGCATGAGTGTGGCGGTGTAGCCATCATGGGCATCGGACCAGCTTGGCGTTGGCATCTTGTCGATGGGGGTGACTGCCCCTCCGTCCCACCAGGTGAGCAGATCCCTGGGCGACGCAGGGAGGCAGCTGGGAGCGCCAGAAAGCCCAGGTGGCCGGAGCCGGGCGTGGGCACGGGCCCCCCAATGGACTCACAGTGTGTGACCCGAGACCAGTGACAGCCTCCGCGTCCCGCTGTGTTCTCCGCTGGTGCTGATGGCAGCGTGCCCGGGGCTGCCATGCAGCCTGCTCTGTGACCGCAGGGCTGGGCAGAGGGCCCAGCTGCCCGGGGCAGCCCTGCTCACCGCTGCAGCGGCTGTCGGCCAGGGCGTGGTCTGAGGTGCAGGGGGATCGGGTCCCTGGGGAGGGGGCGGGAAGAGCTCGCTCTGAGCCGCACAGGTGTGACCTGGAAGGGCCTCCCCTGGGTTATGGGCGCGTCTGAGTGTGGCGTCCCGCAGGCCGGGGGAACAGACCCCAAGGCTGGGCGGCTGGACAGGCAGTTCTTTCTCCACCGCGGGCGCCGGGAGTCCAAGGCCAGGTGTGAGCAGGGCGAGCCGGGAGGTCTCTCCTGCTGGTGGATGGTTACCGTCCTGCCATGTCCTCACATGACGGGGGAGGAAGAGGGACCGTAGCTTCTGGTGTCCCTGCTAATAAGGGCGCTGATCCCGTCACGGGGACTCCCCGGGGACGCCCCCCCCACACACCTCCTGAGGCCGTCCCCACAGCCATCGCACCGGGCGGGGCTCCCGCTGCGAGCGGGAGGGGCGGGAGGGGCGGGAGCGCCGGTCGCACCGGCCTCCGTGTGCGGCTCTTCACCGGAGAGAACGCACTGTGCGCCTTCTGAGGGGGAAACCACGCGGACCAGACATAGCTGTTTGGCCAGCTTTTGATTTTGCAAGATCAAGAAAATAAATCTCCAAGTAAACAATGAGATTCCATTAACGGGAGCTTCAAAGGGCCGTGTCAGCGAAGACCGTCAGTCTGCCCGGAGAAAGTTCTAGCATCGGCTCACTGACCGGCGAACCAGCGCTTCCTTTGTTCTCCTGGCGCTGCGGCCGGAGCGGGAGGCTCCCATCTGTCACGGTCCCGAAACCCGCACACGGCGCTGGGGCTGCGAGCCGGGCCGCCCGTGTCTGTGATTAACCGGCCGTTCCCGGGGGCCGGGCGGCCGGGGGAGCCGCCCTTCCATCCCCGGGAGCCGGGCGGCGGGTTCGGGCGCCGCGTCCGCCATGTGCGTGTGCGCTGTGTGCGTGTGCGCCGTGTGCGTGTGCGCCGTGTGCGCCGTGTGCGTGTGTGCCGTGTGCGTGTGTGCCGAGTGCGTGTTCACCTGGCTGTGTGTCTGCCTGGCTGTGTGTGTGCCTGGCCGTGTGTGTGCCTGGCCGTGTTCAGAGGCGGGGAACGGAAAGGGGAGGGGAGGAAACCACACGTCTGGCTTCACACCGCAGAGCAGACTGCCAGCTGTGATTTGGCAGCACCGGGGATCGCTCTGGCTCTCCCGGAATCCCCCCGGGCGGGGCTCTCCTGTGGACCCTCGTCGCTCATGCAGTCCGACTTCTCTGGGCCACCCCCAGGAGGTCCCTGGTTTAGAGTGGCCAGCGCCGCCCGGGGACGGCTTCTGAAGTCACAGGGCCCCGCCTGGCCGGAGGGGTCCGGGCCCTCGGCGTCCTGGGGCGGGAGGCCCAGGCGGGGTGGCCGTCCAGGGCCCGGAGCCTGAGCGGGTCTCTAAGGAGCGGGCCGGCTCCGGGTGCCAGGCCCGGCTCTGCGGCGGGAACGTCTTAGCCGGCCTCCTCGCTCGGCTGCCGGGCTGGCGCTGTCACGGCAGAGGAGCCTCAGGTCCCTCCCGCACCCCCAGCGCCTCCTGCCCTCCTGGCTCCTCCCACGCTGCGCCCCTCCCGGCGCCACCCCGGCCCTTGGTCCCTAAGAGCCGTCTCCCTCGCCCATGGAGCCCTGGGACCTCCCTTTCCACCTGTTGAATCCTGTCCGTGTCAGACGTGCTGAGAGCGCCCCATGTCTGTCACATGACAGGAACATGAAACGAGCATTTCACTCCTGCCGGGAAGCACGCTCGGTCACGGGGCTGGCTGGCTCTGTGCTGTGGCTGGTGACGTCCCCAGCCCAGCCAGAGCTCTCCGGGACCGTCAGCGCCCACATTCCCAGGTGACCCTGGGTGCCCGCGCCCGGGCCTGCGAGCGGGGGCTGGAGGGTGTGGGCAGGTGTGGATCGGAAGCTACGAGAAAGGGGGCGGGGAGCTGAGGGGGCGGGGCCCCATGCGGCTCTTTGGCCCCTTGACGGTGGCTCTTCCACAAAACACCACGGCCTGGGCGAGTCTATGTTGAAGAAGTGGCGTTAGAAGAAGTTTACATTTTAAAAATGTGGCTCTCCGAAGAAATCTCATTCGTTGTCCTGTTGACATTTGGCTCTGTGGGCTGATGAGTTTGCCGACCGCTGCTGTAGGCAGAGCACAAGGGAGAGGTCTGGCGGGCAGATGGGACGGCAGCACTCCGTATTTTTAAATCGCATCTCAGATGTGATGAAATAAGCAGTACCCAAAGCAAATTGCCAGTTTAAAATATTCTGTTTGGTGTCTAAAAAATGAATACTAATAAGCTTCAAATCATAAAACCACAGTAATTTCTTGCTTTATGCAACCGAGGTCTTGGAGTGAACACCAGATTATCAGCACGTTTCCGGAGGATCGCCGGCTTCGGAGGACTGAGCGACGCTAAGCTCCTCTGGTCCCCGCGGAGCTGCCTCGAGGCGGAGGGACCCCGAGAGCCTGAGGCCGCGCCCCGCCCCGGCGCCGGCCAGTGGCCAGGCTGGGGTGCCCGCAGCCTCCTGATCCGCTCCAGGAGGCGCCCATGTGCGTCCAGAGGTCAGAGCCGTGTGTTGCCGTGGCTCTCGGACTGTCTGGTGTTTTCCGACGTGATCGCCCTTCCAACGTGTGGCCCTGGGGCCAGCCACTCCGCGGGAGGCGGAGGTCAGCGGTGATGGATGCGGCCGTACCTCCCGGTGCTCGGTGCCGGGCTGCGGGCGGCCCCCTCCTCCTGCACCGCTCTCTGCGAGCCAGGCCTCGGCTTTGAACCTCCCCACGGACCCTTTACCGGCTCTGCCCGCGGGCACGGCAGCGCCCGCGGGGATCAGCTCTTTGATCTGACTGACGGAGGGTCAGGGCCACCCGGGAGGCCTGGCCGTTATTAATTCCTTTCCGGTCGTCCGTCCCCGTGTCCGCCCAGGCCTGGCCTTGGCCAGCCGTGAAAGTCACGGGCAAAGAAACACTTTCCCGCTGCTCCTCCAGGCGCTCAGGGAAGCATCGCAGCCAGGCGCCTGGCGGTGTGCTCCTGGGAGGCTGGCATGTGAGCTGTGCCCGGGGGGGACGGGCACTGGTTAGCGCAGGGCCCACTGCTGAGGCCCCCTGCTCTGCTCTGTAGTCATTGGGGGGGGCGGTGAGTGTGTGTGTGTGTGTGTATGTGTGTGTGTGAGAGAGAATGCGAGTGTTTATAAGAGAATGTGTATGTGTGTGTGTGTGAGTGTATGTATGTGTGCACATATGTGAGTGTGTGTGCACATGTGTGTATAATAGTGTGAGAGTGTATGTGTGAGAGTATGTGTGTGTGAGTGTATGTGAGTGTAAGTATGCATGTGTGTGCATGAGTGTGTGAGTGTGTGTAAGAGAGTGCTGAGTGTGAGTGTGTGAGAGTATGTCTGAGTGTATGTATATGTGTGTGTGCACACTCACATACTAGGATGCACACATTTTATTTCTGTGTTTCACATTGAAGCCCTGTTTTTAAATGTGTATGAAGGTTACCCAGAGCGAGGAAACCATGTAAATCTGTGCGTCTCAGACTTTTGTAGGAGGCATGGGGGGCCAGCCCAGGACGGGTCCGAAGGGGGAGAGGCGCTGAGCGGCCCCCACACAGGCCGCAGGCCGGGGTCCTCTCCAGAATGAGGCCTGCCGTCGGCGGAAGTTACAGGCTGACCCTGCGGAGGCCTGTGCACCACTTGCTCCACTTTCGGAAACAACGAGGAAGCATTTCACCGGATTACTGCTGTGGAGGGAGGAGTGTCTTCAGGTTTGACCGGCCGCCTGCTGATAATTTATTTCCTTCGAGCTCCTCAGGTCATCACAAGAATCACCAACAGTTTGAAATCGAAATGATGTCCTACTACACAATGCCAGCCATGTAGCGTAAACATAGTGCACGCCATTAAAAATGTAACTGCCACCCCCTCGTACACGGAAACGGCTCAGACCACAGGGCCCCTGCGGGAGGGGAGTGTGCGAGGTTCAGGCCGTGCCCCGGGGAGAGCCTGCCCTCGGCTGTCAGTCCGTGATGACAAGTCCCCGCAGCTGTAACGGCTCCCGCCCCCTCCCCGCCCCACCATCCCCACACCGCAGGGCGCCGCCGGCTCCTGCCCGCGGGGCTGTGTGTGTGTGTGTGTGTGTGTGTCCGTGTGTGTGTGTGTGAGTGTGAGTGTGTGTGTGTATGTGAGTGTGTGTCTGTGTCCGTGTCCGTGTGTGTCTGTATGTGTGAGTGTGTGTCTGTGTGAGTGTGTGTGTCCGTGTGTGTATGTGTGAGTGTGTCCGTGTGTGTGTGTCTGTGTGTGTGTATGTGAGTGTGTGTCTGTGTCCGTGTCCATGTGTGTGTGTCTGTGTGAGTGTGTGTCTGTGTGAGTGTGTGTGTATGTCCGTGTGTGTGTGTGTGTCTGTGTCCGTGTGTGTGTGTATGTGAGTGTGTGTCTGTGTCCGTGTCCGTGTGTGTGTATGTGTGAGTGTGTGTGTGTCCGTGTGTGTGTGTGTATGTGAGTGTGTGTCTGTGTCCGTGTCCGTGTGTGTGTATGTGTGAGTGTGTCCGTGTGTGTCTGTGTGTGTGTCCGTGTGTGTGTATGTCCGTGTGTCCGTGTGTGTGTGTATGTGTGAGTGTGTGTCTGTGTGAGTGTGTGTGTGTGTCCGTGTGTGTGTGTGTGTCTGTGTCCGTGTGTGTGTGTATGTGAGTGTGTGTCTGTGTCCGTGTCCGTGTGTGTGTCCGTGTGTGTGTGTCCGTGTGTGTGTGTCTGTGTGAGTGTGTGTGTGTGTCCGTGTCCGTGTGTGTGTATGTGTGAGTGTGTCCGTGTGTGTCTGTGTGTGTGTCCGTGTGTGTGTATGTGTGTGTCTGTGTCCGTGTCCGTGTGTGTGTGTATGTGTGAGTGTGTGTCCGTGTGTGTGTGTGTGTGTGTGTGTCCGTGGGCGGGAGGCCATCCCGTGTGCTTCTCGCTCTGTGCCTTTCTGAGGCCGCGGCGCCCGCACACACGCCCTTGTACAGCAGGGGCTGGGGGAGCCGCGCCCCGCACACACGCCCTTGTACAGCAGGGGCTGGGGAGCTGCGCCCCGCACACACGCCCTTGTACAGCAGGGGCTGGGGGAGCCGCGCCCCGCACACACGCCCTTGTACAGCAGGGGCTGGGGAGCTGCGCCCCGCACACACGCCCTTGTACAGCAGGGGCTGGGGGAGCCGCACCCCGCACACACGCCCTTGTGCAGCAGGGGCTGGGGAGCTGCGCCCCGCACACACGCCCTTGTACAGCAGGGGCTGGGGAGCTGCGCCCCGCACACACGCCCTTGTACAGCAGGGGCTGGGGGAGCCGCGCCCCGCACACACGCCCTTGTGCAGCAGGGGCTGGGGAGCTGCGCCCCGCACACACGCCCTTGTACAGCAGGGGCTGGGGAGCCGCGCCCCGCACACACGCCCTTGTGCAGCAGGGGCTGGGGAGCTGCGCCCCGCACACACGCCCTTGTGCAGCAGGGGCTGGGGAGCTGCGCCCCGCACACACGCCCTTGTACAGCAGGGGCTGGGGAGCCGCGCCCCGCACACACGCCCTTGTGCAGCGCAGGGGCTGGGGAGCTGCGCCCCGCACACACGCCCTTGTGCAGCAGGGGCTGGGGGAGCCGCGCCCCGCACACACGCCCTTGTACAGCAGGGGCTGGGGGAGCCGCGCCCCGCACACACGCCCTTGTGCAGCAGGGGCTGGGGAGCCGCGCCCCGCACACACGCCCTTGTGCAGCAGGGGCTGGGGAGCTGCGCCCCGCACACACGCCCTTGTGCAGCAGGGGCTGGGGAGCTGCGCCCGCTGCGGGGCGTCCGGGTAAATGTCACCGCCTTTAACCACCACGGACTCGGCTGACCTGCTGCTCCACAGGCAGCGTCCTCACCTTTCTCCTGACGGGGGAGCCTGTGTTCGCCGCGGGCCTCAGCGCCGGCTGTGGCTTTTCAATGGTCACTAGGCCTCGCCGTGCGCGAGGGGGCAGGGCCTGGGGGTCGGCCCGCGGCCTCCTCCGCTCCGGCTGGCGGGGTCGGGCGCAGAGCGCGCCCCGAAGACTGCTGCCTCACCCGGGCCCCAGCCGGCCCCAGCCAGGCTCCGTGCCGTGTAAAGAGCTGGTTCGGTGACGGCCGATTTCTGGGCGCGAAGAACATCCTGTGAGGGAATGCTCTGCCCCCCGCACGCGGGCTGGCACAGGGCTGGCCTCTCCTCCCCCCGCACTGCAGGCTGGCTCAGGGCACTGGCTCTCTTCCCCCCGCACTGCGGGCTGGCACAGGGCTGGCCTCTCCTCCCCCCGCACTGCAGGCTGGCACAGGGCACTGGCTCTCATCCCGCACTGCGGGCTGGCACAGGGCACTGGCCTCCCATCCCCCCGCACTGCGGGCTGGCACAGGGCTGGCCTCTCCTCCCCCCGCACTGCGGGCTGGCACAGGGCACTGGCTCTCCTCCCCCCGCACGCGGGCTGGCACAGGGCACTGGCTCTCATCCCGCACTGCGGGCTGGCACAGGGCTGGCCTCTCCTCCCCCCGCACGCGGGCTGGCACAGGGCACTGGCTCTCCTCCCCCCGCACACAGGCTGGCACAGGGCTGGCCTCTCCTCCCCCCGCACTGCGGGCTGGCACAGGGCTGGCCTCTCATCCCCCCGCACGCGGGCTGGCACAGGGCACTGGCCTCTCATCCCCCCGCACTGCGGGCTGGCACAGGGCACTGGCCTCCCATCCCCCCGCACTGCGGGCTGGCACAGGGCACTGGCCTCCCATCCCCCCGCACTGCGGGCTGGCACAGGGCACTGGCTCTCCTCCCCCCGCACTGCGGCTGGCACAGGGCTGGCCTCTCCTCCCCCCGCACACAGGCTGGCACAGGGCACTGGCTCTCCTCCCCCCGCACTGTGGCCTGGCACAGGGCACTGGCCTCTCATCCCCCCACACACAGGCTGGCACAGGGCACTGGCCTCTCATCCCCCCGCCCCTGCCCGCCTCCCTGCTCCCGGAGGAGATGCCCCCAGACATGCCCACGGCATCCTCCCCTGCCGGGCCCTGCCGGGCTCAGCCCCCTTTCTCAAACTGCTTTCCTCGGGGACGGGGGCTCCGCACACGCGCGGCTCCCGGTGCGATCTGTCTGTCCGTCTGGAAGGAAGCGCGGAGGTGCTTCCGTGCTGCCCCCCCCCCCCCGCCCTGTCTGCCAGCCACGGGGGCAGCCGGGGGGGGGGGTGGGTGCCCCGGCAGAGGAGGCCCCGGGCAACGAGGGAAGCCCCTCACGCCCCAGACGATGCCCACACGTAACCTCCGTCCCGTTGTCCCAGCTCGGGGGCTGTCATGACGGATCTGCTGGCACCATCGGCACAGGTGCTTGTGCGAACGCAGTCTGCGTGTCCGTGGGGCCGGCGTGGCGGGCTGTGGCGGGCACCCGTTCGGGCCTGCAGACCCGCCGCGCCTGCTGGGGCTGTGCTGCGTGACCCACCCCGCTCAGCCGTGCCCGGGGACCGGGCCGTGTCTTCTCGCGTCCTCAGCGCTGGGCATGGCCACTGTCTGTAGTCAGTCATCTGGTCAGTGTGTGCCGTAGCGCCTGGGCTAACCTGCATTTCTCCGGGCCGGGCTGGCCTCTCCTCCCGCCGTGTCCCTCCGCAGAGCCTCCTCACAGGAGCGGGTGCTGCTCTGCCCGCCTCCGGTGGGGCGTGTCCATGCGCTGCTGGTTTCCGAGCTCCCTCATACATTGCAGACTCAGGTTCTTCTCCGGACAGGTGACAAGATCGGCTGCTCTCCTCGCGGCGCCACTCTGTGTAGTTTTGTTTTGTTAATCCTCACCCAGGGGCATTTTTTTGTTGATATTTAGAGAGAGTGGAAGGGAGGACCAAAGACACTGAGAGAGAAACATCAATGCGAAAAGGGCACATTGATTGGTTGCCTCCCACACATGCTCTGAGCAGGGATGGGATGGAGCCTGCAGCCTAGGCATGTGCCTTTGACCGGACTCGAACCCGGGGCCCTTCCGTCCAAGGCCCGGCGCTCTGTCCACTGAGCCACACCGGCTGGAATGCACGGCACAGCACCCATTCTTACTTGAAGTAGCTATTCGCAGACGCATATCCGGAGTTAGGTGTTTGGTAATACATTCCTGAAAACGAAGAGCATAACGTTGTGCCACCGAAAACAACTGACAGGATTTGTTCCAACGAGTGAAAATCGGAATTCCGGAAACCATCTCTGTGCCCATGAGCCTGACGGCGTCCTGTTAGTGAAGGACGGTCATAGGCTGCAGCATTCACATGTGATGTGTTTCTTTGCGTCATGAAGTGTGTCAGCATTGGGAGAGGGAACCGGCCAGCCTGTGGGAAGGAGCCATTTAATGCCAGCAAGGCCTCAGGGCTGCGGAGGGAGCCCCGCCTTGCACGCCCGCTAACAGCTGAGTGCTGGTGCCGTGCTCGATCGGACTGTAGAGTTGTGTTTCCGTAGCCTTTCACTAACAGCCTTCTTCTGCTGGAGGATCTACCCAGATCCCCCCACTGCGTTTAGCCCCGCCTGTGCAGTGTCTCCCAGGCGTCCTTGTTTTAACGACCTTGACGAGCTCGGAGGGTGCTGTGTGGAGAGGGACTACAGCATGTGGACAGGTTCAAGACCGGGACTCAAGAGAGGACCCAGCTTGGAAGGCAGAGCCTCCCAGCACGATTATATCCAGCAGCTGGAGTTGTAAGCTGGAACCTATGGTCTAAACACATGGCCCCACATGCCTGAGTGATACAGGCTGCAGGTAACCAGGTCTGTTCAGGTGCATGTGATGGAGTAGGATGGGACCCTGGAGAAAGCTGTAGACGTCTTGACCAAGTCCGTACTTCCCCTCCTGGCTTCGGCTACAAATAGAGCCTCGGCTTATGGGCTTGGGCGCTGTCTCTCAGGAAGCAGCATCCTGCCAAGCCCCAGCTTTCTTCTCTCGTCTGTCCTTTCCCAGCTTTTCAGCCGCCCCCTCAGGGCCGCCCTGGGCCGTGTCGGGCGGCGCCGTGCTGGTCCTGTGTTTTGAAGGGTGCCTTTTGGATTCTCTGATGTTTTCCTCATAACAGACTGGGGTTTAGGGAAGAGCACCAGATGTGTGGGGCATGCTCATTGCACAGAGTCAAGGCACGTGGTACCAACACGATGTATCTGGATCCCTGGTGATGTTGGCCTTGGTCACCAGGACCCTGGGGTGTCTGCCAGGGTCTTCCCTGTACACCTGCTGTGGTTTCCATCCCACAGTCTGAGCACTGGGAGAGACATACATAGTGTCTCCTGGGAATGGGAGGAAGATGGGGGGGGGGGGGTTTGAGGGTAGAATGGGCGTGAATTGGTTTAAACTCTAATCTTCCTTCCAAAACATCTCTTATACCAGATTCAAGCAGTGCCATGCCCCAGCTCATGAGCTCACCCCAAAGTTCAGCTGCCGAAGAGCAGCCGTGGGCAGAGGTGGCCCCGCCCGGCGGAGGCTGCCCCCGGTGCTGCCCCGGGTTTCAGCCGGGCCTGTGGGCCACAGGCGTGTCACCCTCCCAGACAGCGGTCCCTCCGCTCCCGACCTCTCGGCCGGGGCCTGGGGGCGCCCCTGCTAAGCAGACGTGGGTTCGTCTTTACTCGCCGTCGCTGTAAGATGGAGGAGGCGGGAGCCAGTGCCAGATGCTGGCGGCCCGGCCGCAAGCCTCTAGCTGCAGCCACAGAACAGGCGGGCCTGACGCTCACGCCTCCGTGGACTCCCGTCTCTCCTGCCAGGAAGGGCTTCTGGTGGTGGGGTCGCCGGTTTCCCTGGTGAGCCAGGTAGTTACCCCACCGCGGCCCACCGCCTCCCAGCTCCTGTCCCGCAGCTGCCCCGGCCGGCGGCCCTCTCCTTCCGGGATGAGCCCCGGCACGCGCACCAGACAGGAAAGTTCAATGAATTCATGTCGCCGCCCAGAGACCCTCGGAGTCCGTTTAGGACAGTGACTTCTGCGTCATAAAATTATAATGTTGTCTGGAGAGAACATTAAGTCCATCCCTCTCCTTGGGATGGACCTTAAATCTGCGTTAGCCAGACAGACGAGCTCTCCCTTTCATAAATGATTTATGTTCTATTTAAAAGATTGTGAAAATGGAAATGTCACCGTTTTCCTTAGTAATTCATCCAGGGTCTTCTAATGATCGCCGTAAGAATACAGAAGCAGAGTTCATCTCTGCTGATTTCTCCCCAGGAAGGAGTCTCTTCATTATTATCGGGGAAGACAAGTGTGTGCGCTCACACACACACACACACACACACACACACACACTCTGCCTCAGGGCAGCAGGGGACCCCGTGGCCTTTTCCCGGGTCAGGGTCTGATGACCTCAGCTCAGAAAGAACTCAATCGTGTTCATCTTTATGGGCCACCCCGGACTGTTTTCTGAGCCACTTACGGGCGTAAAGACCGCCTGCTCTCAGGGGCGGGGCCGACCGCACACGAATCCTCTGCCTCCTCCCTCGCCTGAGCTTTGCGTGTTGCTACCGTGAGGCCTCGTTTAGCTGCAGGATCCACTGTCTGCTTCCGGGCAAACAGTGCTGGGCTCGGGGAGAGGACTCACTGGGCACACTGGCTGGTCCCCGTGAAGGTACCTGTGGCCATAATTTCAACGCAGACACGAACGATTCCCCTCCCCCCTCCTGTCAGTGGTAGCTCTGCGCCAACCACAGGGCTCCCGTGGCCGGCATCACCGGAGATCTTGCTGGCGGCTCTGGGCGCTGTCCTGTGAGGAGTCCCCGGTCAGGCCCGGTGCCCGCGCCGTGCGGCACCGAGAGGCCTGCTCACACGCTGCGTGTTCTGTGGCCCCGTGGCCCACGGTGTCGCTCACGTTCAAACCGCCGCGTCATCTGTGACGTTGACGATGCCCGTCCATAGTACAACCAAGTCCAAGTTCGTGCGTGTCTACCTTGAAGCAAGTTTCTTTCACAAGACGTGTTTCCTCGGCCTTGGTCTTGTGGGACATGCAGCCACAGGAGGTGACAGATCCCGTTCTGTCGTCAGCAGAGTGCAGATGGCGGCACTTCCATCACGCCTGTGGCGCCGTCGGCCTCCAGGCCTCACAGCTACAGCCGTGGCAGTTCCGCTTGGTTACTCAGCTCGGGTCATGCGAGGGGTGACTCCGCTGAAGTACCCAGCAAACAGCGAAATTTGACACAGGGTGTAATGCCGCCGTGTGCATACCGTGTGTACATGCCACGTGTACATGCCACAGTGTATGTGCTGCCGTGTACATGCCGCCGTGTACATGCCGCAGTGTATGTGCTGCTGTGTACATGCCGCGTGTACATGCCGCCGTGACCATAGGGGTGGATGTTTCTGCAAATAACTGAGTCACTTTAAACAAGGGATTCACTCATTGATGGATGCCATTTTCACATTCACTTTATTCAGTTATTTTCTTCTCTCTCTCCTTCTTTCAAACACTCAGAGGACGTTGTGCCGTATTTTAAGACGGAGCCGGGGCTGCCGCAGACGCACCTGGAGGGGAACCGCCTGGTGCTCACCTGCCTGGCCGAGGGGAGCTGGCCCCTGGAGTTCAAGTGGCTGCGCAACGACAGCGAGGTCGCCGCCTACAGCAGCGAGTACAGGTACTGGCGCCCACGCTGGCCTGCAGCCCGGTGTTAGGGCGTCCGCCTCGGGGCCGCGCACAGGGGCCTGTGTGGGAGTGGTTTCCAGTCGCGGGGAGGAAGGGGGGGTTGAGCTCGCGCTCAGAATGTGCTCACTACGCGGACGCAGGCTGTATTGCTCACACGTAGGAAGCGGTTCATTATGTTTGTAAAACTGAGCCTGGGAGTGGAGCTTCCAGACCCGAGGAGGATGCAAACAGCAGCCTTAGCTTAGACCTGCGTCTCCGGCAGCAGCCAGCTGCAGCGCCCTGTCCGAGGAGCACACGCTTGTAAACGAAGCTTAGACCGGAGCGTCTGCAGCTCTGAGGCCGGGAAGCCCCCTGGGGGCTCGCGGAGCTGGGTCAGGAGAGACGGGGCCACCAGAGGGTGGGCCTGGGAGGGCGCCTGCGTGCCCAGCACGTCCCCTGTGGGCGCTGGCCCGGGCCCAGCAGAGGAGAAGGTGCAGGCACTCCTGTCCAGCTGACTGTCTGTGTGACTGTGGACAGGCTGTCTAACCAGAGTGACCTCACTTCTCTCATCTCTGAAATGTGTATAGCAAAGCGCCCCCCCCCCCCCCCCGGGCTCTCCTGAAATTCAATGACAATGCTCTGACGCCGCAGGCAGATAGGAATGGCGTTTTGAAAGAATCCAGAGTGTCCGTCCAATAAAAAGAAGCCGCCAATGGACGGCCTGCCTGGTGTCATGGCCAAGGACAGTGGCAGACAGACTGTTTTAGGCCCTCCATCTCCTCTGGCTGCTGCTCTGAGCCCCAGCCGCCGAGAACACGCCTGTGCCCTCCTGTCCGGCTTCTGCCTCTTTCTCCCCTTTCACAACCGAGAGGCCCCCGCCCGCCCGAGTCTCCTGCTCAGAGCCATCCCGGCGCCACGCACACCTCAGCCTGTGGCTGATCCCGCAGAGGGCCCTGCAGGCAGCCACGGATGGGCTTCCTGCCGTTCCTGCTGCATGAGCTTCTCCTGACTGCCGATCTGACCCTGGAAACGGGGTGCTCAGGCCAAGCCCGGAGCCCCTGGGATACGCTGTGCGGCGGGCAGCCAGCGCAGCATGGGCACGGCTCCCCCTTTCCAGCCCTGCTCCCCTCCCGGGCCCTGCTCCCCTCCCCGGCCCTGCTCCCCTCCCTGGCCCTGCTCCCCTCCCCGGCTCTGCTCTCCTCCCCGGCCCTGCTCCCCCTCTCCAGCCCTGCTCCCCTCCCCAGCTCTGCTCCCCCTCCCCGACCCTGCTCCCCCTCCCCTCGCTGCTCCCCTCCCGGGCCCTGCTCCCCTCCCCGGCTCTGCTCCCCTCCCCAGCCCTGCTCCCCTCCCGGGCCCTGCTCCCCTCCCCGGCCCTGCGCCCCCTCTCCAGCCCTGCTCCCCTCCCCGGCTCTGCTCCCCTCCCCAGCCCTGCTCCCCTCCCCAGCCCTGCTCCCCTCCCCGGCCCTGCGCCCCCTCTCCAGCCCTGCTCCCCTCCCCAGCTCTGCTCCCCCTCCCCGACCCTGCTCCCCCTCCCCTCGCTGCTCCCCTCCCGGGCCCTGCTCCCCTCCCCGGCTCTGCTCTCCTCCCCGGCCCTGCTCCCCTCCCCAGCCCTGCTCCCCTCCCCGGCCCTGCTCCCCTCCCTGGCTCTGCTCCCACACCCCGGCCCTGCTCCCCCTCCCTGGCCCTGCTCCCCTCCCCGGCCCTGCTCCCCTCCCCGGCTCTGCTCCCCCTCCCCGACCCTGCTCCCCCTCCCCGACCCTGCTCCCCTCCCCAGCTCTGCTCCCCCTCCCCGACCCTGCTCCCCCTCCCCGACCCTGCTCCCCTCCCCAGCTCTGCTCCCCCTCCCCGACCCTGCTCCCCCTCTCCAGCCCTGCTCCCCTCCCCGACTCTGCTCCCCTCACCGGCCCTGCTCGCCTCACCGGCCCTGCTCCCCTCACCGGCCCTGCTCCCCCTCACCGGCCCTGCTCCCCTCACCGGCCCTGCTCCCCAGCATCCTCAGCAAGGCTGGGAGCGCCCAGGGAGGACAGCACCTGCGAGAAGTGCCGCAGGTGAGGGCTCTGCTCCAGCAGGCGGAGCACAGAGTCCTGCTTGGAGGCCCTCATTTACATACATTAGCATCGGACTCCCCAGGTTTGTTTGAAATTTAAAACAAGTTGAGAAAGTCTCCTGGAAGCACACTGCACCTGGTTTCAGGGGAGCGGTTACCAATTGCTGGGAGGAGGGAGCTCCCTCTGCCCCCAGGTCCTCGTTCTGTGTTGATGCAGAAGGAGCGTCCCCTACAGGAAGCCTGCGCTCATGTTTCTCCAAACATTTCTGCAGGAGACACTTCCCTTAGCTTCCCCCAAAAGAGCACTGGCTGCCCTGGCTGGTGTGGCTCAATGGAGCAGGCGTCTTCAAACTACGGCCCGCGGGCCACATGCGGCCCGCAGAGGAGTCTGATCCGGCCCGCCGGGTTTTTTG